>NC_136976.1:667500-730000 GCF_032717465.1 Coenobita brevimanus
AGAGAGAGAGAGAGAGAGGAATAGGGGGGAGAGAAATGCAGTAACGGGGGGGGGACTGGGGGAGAAGGGGAAGGGGAGTTACTGAATATCTAATGCTGGTCTTACTGAGGTGGAAGGGAAGGTGGGGAGAGAGAGAGAGAGAGAGAGAGAGAGAGAGAGAGAGAGAGAGGAGAGGAGGGAAAAGGAATGGAAAGGGAAAAGAAGAGAATATGTGAGAAAGAGACAAGAGAAACGATGAGAGAGAGAGAGAGAGAAAGAGAGAGAGAGAGAGAGAGAGAGAGAGAGAGAGAGAGAGAGAGAGAGAGAGGAATAGTGGGGAGGGAAATGCAGTAACGGGGGGGGGCAGGACTGGGGGGAGGAGGGGAGGAGAAGGGGAAGGGGAGTTACTGAATATCTAATGCTGGTCTTACTGAGGTGGAAGGGAAGGTGGGGAGAGAGAGAGAGAGAGAGAGAGAGAGAGGGGTGACCATAACTGGTTGGGTAAAAATGAGAGAAAAGATGGAGGTGACAGAAGATGAATTGGAAGAGGGAAGAAGAAAAGAGGAAGTGATAGAAGATGAATTGGAGAAGAGGGAGAGGGAGAACGAGATGAAAAAGGCAGAGGGGAAGAACGTCAGGAGGAAGATGATCAAGGAGAAGGATAGGAATGAGGAGAAAGAGAAGAGGGAGCGAGGAAGAGGAGAAGATAGTGGATGAAGTGGAGTTACGAAGAGGATGAGAAAGACAAAAAGGGAGAGAAAGGAAGGGAGGAAGGGGAGAAAGGGAGGTGATCCATGAAGAACTGAACGAGGGAAATCGAAGAGCGAGAGAGGGAACAGGTTAAGAGATGGAAGATGCATGGAAGAAGGGAAAGAGAAGGGAGGGAACAGGAGAGACATGAGAAGAGGAGGAAAGGTGATGAGGAAAGGAGAAAAGGGAGAGAGGGAAAAGAGGAAAGCGGCAGAATGCGACAGTACAACAGCTCCACATCCTCTCCATAGCACTTCTTCGTGACTAGCATTATATGTGAGTGATAATCTTTCGTTACAGCAGGCAGTGGAGATGATAGGATAGCAATGTTATACCAAGTTAAAGTGAGCAGAGTATAGCTGTAGTAGTAGTAGTAGTAGTAGTAGCAGCACCAGGCTCATCGGAAAGTGAACTCCGTGGACTGCAGGCTGAAGTCCTCCTCTGCCGTCCACCATCCTCTTTTCGGGTGGATGGGAGGAGAAACAGGGAGTTGATGGACATATGTATAACCAAGTCAGTGAAGCCGGCACGTTATATCGGTGCCACCACGTGAAGGCGCCCCTCTCCAGCACCGGGGAGAAAGAATAAAACTCACAAATCCCCCGTGTCTCGTTACAGGCGATTAATAGGGGGTTATATGAGAGGGGCTGCACATTCCCTCCCCAGCCAATCCCTGTATGCATTTCAATAATAAATGAATACACAAAATAACGCCCTGTAATTAAATACTACCCCTTCAAAGCAGAAAGAGCGACGTTTTACCTACACACACATATATTTATCTCTGGCTTTACAGTGGTACATTTTGCACCTGAATATTTTGAGGAGTACCTTTCGCTGTTTTTGTTACCATCGTGGTACTGTTTCACGCACAAGCAATATCATAATTACCGAGGAAATTAGGCATGTCGTGTTGTGTTGTGGTGTGGCGTGGTGTGGTGAGGCTCAGTGTGGTACGGGCTGGGTCCACCTGCCTCCCAGCATCTCTCGGAGGTGGACAATAGCGATAAACTCAATCCCATTACCACCACCCCGCCGCTCTGGGACAGCCCGCGCTTTTTTACTCTCATTCTCGTACACCCGTCACATCCGTCCCTCTCTCTCCCCCCTCTTTCCTAGTCCTCCCCTTCCCCTGCCTCTTACTCTGCTACCCTCGTTCTTCTCATTCTTCATAGCCTCTCACCCTGCTACCCTCATTCTTCTCATTCTCATTACCCTCTCACCCTGCTACGTCGAGTCAGAGTCGAACCAGGGTCCTTCCCCATGGCGTGGCGCTGGGATATATAAGGTTTGGCTCCTGGGTGGACGCCGCAGCTACTTACATCACAGTACGAGGCTCGTGGGGTAAACGCATTTCCACTCTTTCGACCTTTCCACTGGCTGGGTCGGGGAATCATGGCTCTGACCTTTTCCCTTATTCTGACCTTCTCCCGTGTAAAGATGAAATATCCTTTGCAAAACGTGAGGGCCAAGATGCAGGGGAAGAATGGGAAGGTGGCTAACTGTTGATATATTTATTTTATTAATGGGGGTATGGGGCTATAATGACAATAGAGGATAGAGATATTTTGCTGATAATAATAATAATAATAAAAATAATAATAATAATAATAATAATAATAATAGTAGTAGTAGTAGTAGTAGCAGTAGTGGTGGTGGTAGTAGTAGTAGTAGCAGTAGTGGTGGTGGTAGTAGTAGTAGTAGTAGTAGTAGTAGTAGTAGCAGTAGTAGTAGTAATAATAATAATAATAATAATAATAATAATAATAATAATAATAATAATAATAATAATGAAATTCCCCATTGATTTTTCTTTTTAGTTTTACGTCCAGTTTCGCGCTTATATCTATTTGGTAGCCCAGCCTCTGAAGCAATCTTTTTAGGTCTTTAGCCTTAGAAAAGTTATATCCCTTTCTACGCTAACTTGACCTAAAACTGCAATCTCCCCACCTTGAATTCTAAGCTGGTACAAGAGATTAACACTAATATAATGATGCCAGTCACGAGGAAGTGCTATGGAAAGAATGTAGAGCCACTGCACTGTCTTCTTCTGCCAATGAACTACGTGAAATACGCTACAACAGAACGAAAATCTGGGCCAAGTTAGAGTGAAATGAGTGTAATATATGCATGCAGTGGTATATGAGAGAAGGGGGTGTGAGCTGGGGGAAGGGCAGCGAAATGGCGGGAGACAGGGCGACAGGGAGGCGATTTGTTTGTGACCACCCCTTACGGGATTAAGGCGTCTGGCAATAGATAGACAGAATACTACTTTAGCTTGACAGGGGATTATCTGATAGCTGAATTAAGGTTAAGGAAAATATATGTGCGAGGAATCTTATAACAGATCTGAGATGTATTTACAGAGAAGCAATCTTACAAATGACTTGAGAGGGTTTACACAGAAGCAAGTTTACGAACGATTCTACGTCAGGAGAGTTTACAGTGGCTATCCCCTGTGGTGGACGAGAGGCGAAACCACAGCCCTGTACTTCCCCGTGGACATGACAAACAGCAAACGCGTGTGGACAGCGACAGCCACACACACACACACTTGGCCCCCCTGTCACATAATGCACGAACACGGGGCGAGGTGGGTGAGGCAGGGAAAGGGAGGGGAGTGTATGCTATCTATTCTGTCTGTTTCTTACTATTCATATTGATTAATCAGTTTATCTACTAAGCTGTCTATCTATCTGTCTGTCTATCTGTATCTGTCTTTGTCTATCTACCCATCTATCTGTATCTATCTGTCTATATGTGTCTGTGTCAACCTATCAACCTAAATACCTGTCTGTTTACCTATCTATCTATCTACCACCCAATCTACCTATATACCTAGCTACCTATCTATCTAATTACCCACCTACCTATCTACCTACCAACCTATCTATCTATCTATTTACCTACTTACCTACCTACCTACATACCTTTGCATATATAATGTATTGGTGAGGTGAATTTTATATCACCTGGATTCGTCTTTTTTGTTTAATTCCGGCCAATGTTAGACACCTCTACTCAGCCCATACATAAAAGTGAGTGACCAGTCTCTCATCCCTGAACGGCATCGTGAATTCCAGTCACCACTCGGACTTAAAATCTTCACGACTCAAGTATAACTGAAGCGTCTGAACTCACAAGATCACCAGGCATCCAACTGTAGCAAAATAAATGGGTTACACGAAATTATTTAGCTCGTCTCTTAGTGTAATCATTCACTTGCTTGGATCTTACTTACGGATCTTTACTGAAGTTATTTATTACTATTTTTTCAAGACACCAGTGAGAAAAAGTGTAGCCGTATAAATGTCATGTCCACGTAACTCTTTCCTCCCGTGCTGCTGACGATGCCAAACTTTCCCGCGTTCCTGCTGACCCCGACCTATCCGGAGAGTGCCCTGCCTTCCTTGCTGAGGTGTTGGGTGTTTGCTCTGGCCGCGGTGTGTGTGTGTGTGTGTGTGTGGAGACTCCGGCCGGGGCAGCCTTGAGTCAACACCGCCAGGCACGTCCCTCTTACCTGCCCACCCTCGCCCCTCTGCTTTACAGCGTCCTCGGCGCCGCTATATTTGCCAGCATCACTTACATTATTGTCACACGGCTCAGGGGTGTCGAATTATGGGGCCAGAGTGGAAGGTGGTACAATACGAGCTGGTTTACACGCGCGCGCGCGCACACACACACACACACACACACACACACACACACACACACAAAGAAATCCATCACCACGGAAGAATAAGCAGAAGCATTACGAATTTCGACGTCCATACTATGGCCTTATAAATATATATGTGTGTGTGTGTGTGTGTGTGTGTGTGTGTGTGTGTGTGTGTGTGTGTGTGTGTGTGTGTGTGTGTGTGTGTGTGCATTTGGATGTACAGTAAATGAAAGGTTATTAGAATACAAGCTCACTCATGTCTGAAAAAAAAAAACAGTAAGAATTTCATCAATGTATAGTCTCTTACCAATCCCCAGTCGCCACATATTTCACGAAGATCACAGTGCTCCCTCCCTAACTCTCTCTCTCTTTCTTTTTCTCTCTCTCTCTTTCCCATCAGCCACAGCGGCACAACACACACACACACACACACACACACACACACACACACACTCCCAGCGAAGAAAAGGTGGCGGGGTGTAATCCGAGCCTCCCCAGACGCGTTAATAATATACCAGCGGGTGAAATATGCAGGGCGAATGCAGTCACCGGGGGGAAAGGGCCCCAAATAATGGAGAGGGAGCTATTGAGGGGGCCCGCACCTGACACGCACCCGTAACTCATTTTTCGGCGTGCGTCCTGGCGAGAACAAGTGCGCTGCGGCGAGGACAAATGAATAGCGCCATGCACCAAGGGGGAAGGGATGGATGTGATTGCTGCAGTTTTCGTTTCATTTCACTTTATGCGTTGATTTCTTGTATTTCCGTATCTGTTCTAAAATCTCACGGTCTTTTTTCATACACCTGTTACTGTAAAAAACAAAAAAAAATAGCATATATACTTTTTAAATAGTCACTGTGCTTCAACATGTATTTCTTTCGGTTCATTACTGAGGACTTAACTGCAGAACAAAGCGTCATAACTAGCAACATACAACAAAATATTTCCGATACTCCTCTATGCTGAACGAGGTATAGAGGGAGGAGGATGGGGGGAAACAAGAGGCGAATTTTTATCTTCCTGTGAGATGTAAATGTGGATAAATGCTGATGACAAAAATAAAGGTCGATTTTCCCTTCCTCTGTTTCGTTAATAAGGAAATTTTTTACATTAATCTTAGGCCTCAGGGTTGTGAATAAAGGAGGCCGATACGAGAAAAATAAGAACATAAATAAAGATACACAAAAAGGAAGATATTATGTTAATTATTGCAGATTCTCAATAAATTCTGTCCCTCCTATGAACCCTCCTATGAACCAGGAACAACAACAACAGCAATAATAACAACATCTACTACTACTACTACTACCACAAGAACAACTACTACTACTACTACTACCACAACAACAACTACTACTACTACAATAAAGCCCTTTCATATTCCTTTATTTATATATATATATTTTTTCAAGTTACAGCCAACATGATTATTTCCGAGAGCTTCCCAGGGATATTCTATGTGCCTTTGTCGAGGGGCTGGGTTTATGCATGCCCGTGTGTGTGTGTGTGTGTGTGTGTGTGTGTGTGTGTGTGTGTGTGTGTGTGTGTGTGTGTGTGTGTGTGTGTGTGTGTGTGTGTGTGTGTGTGTGTGTGTGTGTGTGGTTTATATACACAAATTTACGACGTTTGTGTGTGTGTGTGTGTGTGTGTGTGTGTCTGTGTGTGTGTGTGTGTGTGTGTGTGTGTGTAAGTAGGTATGTGCGTGTGTGTGTACTTAATTTCTCATACACACAGAAATCAATCATGTGTCGTTATGTGTACGTTGTTCACTTGTACGCACACAGATCAATAACACATGCATATTTACTTAACAATATGTGACCATATGCTTATTAATTTACACATTCTCAGACCAATACGAACCTTGGTCTCGCCTTCCTCAGGTCATCAAGAACGCGATACATTGAACCCATTGAATTCAGCTGCCCTGGTGGTTCAGTAGAGAAATATTCTGAAGGATTGCAGGTTTGCTTTGAATTCGCAGAGTTGAACACCATCAGCCCAAGGGCGTTGTATTCATCATATTCTCATTTTCTTTCGAGAGAAGAGAGAGAGAGAGAGAGAGAGAGAGAGAGAGAGAGAGAGAGAGAGAGAGAGGTGGTGGACGTATAATCAGTTTTTTATGGTCTGGGAATAATCAGGCTTTTTTTTTGGTCTGGGAATAATCAGGCTTCTTTTTTGGTCCGGGAATAATCAGGCTTCTTTTTTGGTCTGGGAATAATAAGGCTTTTCTTTTGGTTTGGGAACGATCAGGCTTTTTTTTGGTCTGGGAATAATCAGGCTTTTTTTTTTGGTCTGGGAATAATCAGGCTTTTTTTTTGGTCTGGGAATAATCAGGCTTTTTCTTTTGGTCTGGGAATAATCCGGCTTTTTTTATCTGGTCTGGGAATAGTCAGACTTTTTTTTGGGTCTGGGAATTATCAGGATTTTTTTTTTTGGTCTGGGAATAATCAGGCTTGTTTTTTGGTCTGGGAATGAAAGACTGACTAAGAGGGTGTATGTAGGTGAGGTGGAGGGAGGGAGAGGGAGGGGTAGACCGAGGATGAGGTGGAGGGATGGAGTTGAGAGGTATATGAGGGAGGGGGGGGTGAGTTGGGGGGAGGGGAGTCAAATGGTGGGTGACAGAGTGACTTGGAGGCGTTTTGTCTGCGGCCACCCTTTGCGGGATTAGGGCGTCGGGCTATAGATAGATAGAAAGATAGATTTTTTTTTTTTTTTTTTTACTTTTTTGTTTTTTGTCTGGGAAGAGAGGTTTCTGTAAGAGGTAGTTACGGGGGCGGCTAGACCAATTACAGTAGCATTGTCAGAGCACTCAATTACCTCCCTGTTATGTCTAAAGATTACACAAATTACAGAAACCAAACCAAAGTCTTAACATGACTAAAACGTGTCTCTGATGACTCTATTTTTCCGCAAAGTATTAAGTAAATTTTAATAAGATACCTGACCCCAAAATGCACCTAGAAAAATATTAATAGACGAAATGACTGAAGCGTGTTTATATATACCATTTAAAATACATGAGGTTACCATTAATTTTCGTTCATTCAGTATACTTCATCTATCTATCTACAGCCAGACGCCTTAATCCCGCAAGGGGTGGCCACAAACAAATCGCCCCCATGTCGCCCTGTCCCCCGCCATTTCACTTTTATTATTTCCCATATCACCTGACCAGGTGTTCAGTTTGTACACATGCATACACAAAGTTACGCGTACACAGCATCCATTCCCTCTCGCATGCATATACATATCACTTACTGGCTGCCTCCTCTTACACACACACACACACACACACACACACACACACACAGCCAACTGAACCTAGTATGCATGTATGTAGCCTATGTAGGTGTGTGTGTGTGTGTGTGTGTGTGTGTGTGTGTGTGTGTGTGTGTGTGTGTGTGTGTGTGTGTGTGTGTGTGTGTGTGTGTACCGCCTCCCAGAACACAGTGCGAGAAATGTTATTAACCCTCCGGAGTGGACAGGCTGACAGACAGACGGACACACAGACACGCCCTCACCGATATTACCGAGCCTTATTCAATAACTCGACGAGAGGCATGGTGACTGGGGGAGGGGGGAGGAGGGGGAGAAGGAAGGGAAGGGGAAGTGGGTAGGAGGGAAAAGGAGGGGGAGGGGAAGAGGGTAGGAGAGGGAGAAGGAGAGGGAGGGGAAGAGGGTAGGAGGGAGAGGAGAGGGGGAAGGAAGGGGAGGGGAAGAGGATAGGAGGGAGAGGAGAGGGGGAGAAGGAAGGGCAGGGGAAGAGGGTAGGAGGGAGAGGAGAGGGAGAAGGAAGTGGAGGGGAAGGGTAAGGGCGAGGAGAGGGGGAAGGAAGGGAAGGGGAAAGACGGGAAGGGGTAGAGAAACAGGGTAGGAGGGGGAGGGGAGGGACGAGAGGAGGAATAGAGGGGAGATGGGAAGAGAGGAGTAGGAGGGAGATGGGACGTATCTAGGTGGAACAGGGGAACAGATGGGAGGGAAGAAAGGAGGTAGGAAGGGGGAAGAAGGAAGGTAGGAGTGGCATGGAGGAAGGAAGGAGGAAGGGGAGGAAAGCGGGGTGTAGGGGAGAGGGGAGGTATGGAAGGAGAGGTAGAGGAGAGAAGAGGGAAGGATAAAAAGAGGGGTGCGTGAAGAGGGAGGGATGGAGTGGAGGAAGGAAGGGAGCGGAGGGGTGGGGGAAGGCGGCGGGAGAGAGGGGAGGTGAAATGAGAGGTTCAGGAGAGAAGAGAGATGGAGAGAGGGAAGTGTGTGGGAGGGTTGGAAGGGAGAGGGAGGTAGCCTGTGGAGGTAGGAGGGAGGAAAAGAGTGGAGGGCAGAGGTAGAAGGAGAGAAGAGAGATGGAATGAGAGGTACAGGAGAGAAGGAGGAGGAAGGGAGGGAAGGGAAAGAAAAGTTCAAACGACAAGAGGGTGGGATGGGGAAAGAGAAGAGGGAATATGGGAGCGAGGTAGAAGCGAAGGAGAGAGAGAGAGGAAGAAAAGGAGGCACAGGAAGAAAGAGGGAGAGATGGTGAGAGGGAATTGTAAGGAGAGTTGGGAAGGATGGGAGAGGAAGACAGGAGAAGGGGGGTATTGTTGAAATTGAGAGAGAGAGAGAGAGAGAGAGAGAGAGAGAGAGAGAGAGAGAGAGAGAGAGAGAGAGAGAGAGGAGGGGCTGGGTAAGGAAGAAGAGGAAGGGGAGGACCAAGAGTAAATTACCTAATTAATTTCCAACTCCAGTCACATCCGGATGGGCAGGAAGAGGGTGGAGAGGGTGTGGTGATGGTGGTGATGATGGCGTGGTGGTGGAGAGGGAGTGGTGGTGGTGGCGTGACAGTAGAATGATGGAGAGGGAGTGGTGATGATGATGATGGTGGTGGTTGTTGTAGGAGAGAGGAGAGGATGTGATGTTAATGGTGAGTGGTGATGACGATGGTGGAGAAAGTGTGATGGTTATGCTGGTGATGATGGGAAGACGGAGAGGGCGACGTGATTAGGATGGTGATGACGACGTAGTGGAGAGGGAGTGGCGTTGGTGATGGCGTGGTGGAGAACGTGGTGGTTGTGATGGTGGTGGCGGGGGGAAGGCGAGAGGGAGTGGTGGTGGGGATGGAGTGGCAGTGGTGATGGTGAGGTGGAGAAGGCCTGATGATGATGATGATGATGATGATGATGATGATGATGAAAGATGGCAAGTAGGGGAAATGCACAATGTTACACAGATACACAGACCTCACACATCTAATGGTCCGTGCCGGGTCGTTCTACCTTAATGAGGCGACTTACTCTTAAAAATAATAATAAAATAAAATAAGTCTCAACAGTGAATATGTTAAGGAGATGGACGTGTGCTAATCGTCGGATTGGACTGGAAACTGTTTCATTCTTCAAGTTACAGCATTTTTACGGTACCTTGCTGGTACAAAAATTACACTACGTTGCGCCGTTTTTGCTGCATTACGGTAACAAACAAACATACAGAAATCGGATCATTATAATATAGATCATCGTCATTCTCCTCCTCCTCTTCCTCCTCCTCCTCCTCATCATCATCATCATCATCACTATCATCGTCCTCCTCCTCCTCATCATCATCATTACTATCATCTTCCTCCTCCTCCTCATCATCATCATCACCATCATTACCATCAGGGACAGGAATCGTCATACACAGCCAGGTAATTATAACCCAATTAGGATCACCTCCGACATGAACAAGAATGATTACACACGCACTACACACCGGAGTAATTATGCCACCAATCAACAACAACAACAACAACAGGAGCTATCAAAAAACTTTCAAACAATTTCAGACTATAATAACAGGATTTCAGGATCTCTCTCTCTCTCTCTCTCTCTCCACACAACACACACTCAACCCCTCCTCCCCCCCCCCACACACACACTCTACACATACAAATTATCAACCCACCCCAATAACAAGAAAGAGACCAGGAGCCACAGAGGCGAGGTAAATCCAATCCCATTAAAAAAAAAAAAAAAAAAAGGATTATCACTCTCCATCACGTATACATATCCATCAGCAAAGCAGGCAAGGAGCACGTGTTCCGACACCTGCGTGAGGCTTCGGTACCCCTGTGTGGAGTCATCGTTGCTGTGTTCGACCCGTCAAACTCTAGGACAAAGTTTGCTCTGCGTCTTTCCTCTTCGATTCTAAGCTTCCTTCGTCTGCCTGAACCCCCAGCGAGGAGTGTTCAATGCCCTGTGTTCAAATTCCCGGCATCGAAGCTTCATTGACTGGTTCGAACACCTGGCGTGGTTAATTCATTGCTTCCATTGCCCCTGAAGGAAGATGGCATTATATTTCCAAACCGTGAGCCCTTTCAGGTGGTTCCCTCTTGTCCTTTTGTCGTTTCTCTTTCTTCTTTCTTTCTTTTTATTTCTTTTTCTTTTTTACCAGCGATGCAAGAGGGTCCAGAATGCAATCTCGACTGTTCCAGGTCGCGGTGTAGCAAAGCAATAAGGTTTGGCAAAAATTAATCCTTTGCGTTACAGACTCTCAAGCATTCAGCAGGCATTAATCCTAAATCCTAAGCTTTTTGTATTTAAATCCTCTACTCACACCCGCCGGAGTCTTCATCGCTCTCTCTGGAAATGCAGGAGAGGCTTTTACCTTCTCTCTCTCTCTCTCTCTCTCTCTCTCTCTCTCTTTCAAACTTTAAACTATTTCAGCACAACACGCCAAGTTTTCTG
The DNA here is from genome assembly GCF_032717465.1 of Coenobita brevimanus. NCBI lineage: Eukaryota > Metazoa > Arthropoda > Malacostraca > Decapoda > Coenobitidae > Coenobita > Coenobita brevimanus. The sequence goes on from NC_136976.1 coordinate 678,589, forward strand.
TTGCCAGGATCGTAGTGTTTACATTATTTAACCCCCGCCCAACCAACCTAGCCTGACCTCACTTCACCTGACCCGAGCAAAGAAAACCTAACTTCTGGAAAAGAAAAAAGGTGTTCAACTCGACTACAGTCCGGAAATTTCCAGGCAGGTGGGCGGGTGGGGTCAGGGTGGGGTGGGTGTTTAAAGGTGTGGGTGGGGGGATCTGGGTGCGGGTGTGGATGTGGACAGAGAGTTTTAAAGGGAGTGTGGGTGTGTGTTTGCAGGAGAGCCATCGACAGGAGAGGCAGCCCACCCTCTTTACCTCCCTCCCTCTTCTACCCTCTTTCCCTTCCCCCCTCTCCTTCCCGCCCTCCCTCCCTCTCTCCTTCTCTTCCTTCCTCCCTCGCTCCCACCAAGCTCGGGCAGCCTCAGGGGGGAAATGGTCCTGGAAATTGTCATATCCAGGCGGCGCCAACCATTTTCATGATTTTTGTGGTGTGCTTATCAATGCTCCGCCCACCCTCTTCTTCTTCGTCTCTCTCTCTCTCTCTCTCATATTCGGTGCAGTTTATATTTTAACATGATGTTGTTTCTAAAGCGCTTCATCTTCACCCTCCTTACTCTTTGATGCACATTATTACTGAAGCAATTTCGTTACTGATTTACGCATGGATTAGTTACCTCTAAATTCAGATGAACTAGTGCACCCCATTCTGCATTAAATACCTTAAATTTACTGAACACTTACGAGCATAATTCAAAAGCACATTAACTGCCTTCATTTATATCAGTAGAATAACCAATTGTTACTGTGGTTATAAACAGCTCCTTTAGGGCGTGGAAGAAACAACTGCTTGATACAGAAGGTTAATTAGTTTCAGACTGAGTGGATTCCAGTCCTAGAGAAATATATACTGTTTCTAGCCATTTCTTCTACACTTCTTTTACACTAACTTGGCTCAGATTTTCGTCCTTCTGCAGCTTATTTCACGTGGGTCAATTTGCAGTTGATAATGCTACGGCTCTACATCCTTGCCACAGCACTTCTTCATGACTAGCACCATATTCTAGTGCTAACCCACTGCTGCGACGCAGCACTCAAGATGGGGAGATGGCAATTTTAGGCCAAGTTGTTTATGGCTCTACATCCTTGCCACAGCACTTCTTCATGACTAGCATCATATTCTAGTGCTAATCCGCTGCTACGACCCAGCACTGAAGATGGGGAGATGGTAATTTTAGGCCAAGTTAGTGTAAAGAGATTATAGTTACTTTCTTCTTGCTACTGACAGACAATTGTACTCAGTGAAAGAATGGCGTCCCTTTCAATAAGAATTAGTTTTCGGTATTTCATGTTAATCAGAATTTTGTCTTCTTAGTTTATTCGCCTTATTTTCAGATGCTTTTAGTTAACTTAGGAAATATGTCCCGTTCTGAAAGCATTAATGGCAGTTCCGTCTTACCTGTCCAATTTGAAACGTCTTAAAAATCTGAAAAAACTACCAACTACATAAATAAACTGTCCATTAAACACACACACACACACACACACACACACACACACACACACACACACACACACACCGTTCGCTGGCGCAGTGGTAACGTTCTCGCTTGCCATCTGGTGGACGGGAGTTCGCGCCTCGCTCAGGTTGCGAAAAATTTCACTGAAGAAGTGGGTGGTTACTGTCCCCCTGGAGCAAGGGGACGGGTGTGTGGATGTGTGAAGGTCACAGCCTTGCCCTTAGATCGGACTATATGAGCTCTCAGCTCCCTTCTGGGAGGGTAAAATGCTGACGATCACGACCATCAGGTGATCTTGACCGACCCGGTGAATTACACACACACACACACACACACACACACACACACACACTATCGGAGTGAAGTAGTTAAATCCCCTTCACTTTGCGGTATAAAAGTCACCAGTGGCACATCCCAGAAGCCCCAACGTTCAGAGGCGAAACACGACACCTGTATACCAACTTCAGGCACAGTCCACTACCCCTAATATTTCCCTCTTCTGTATTTCCCTTTCGCTACAGACAGGCAATCTTATATACAGCCCACGCCCAAGACAGTTCGTAAATATGGAACCCGGAGGTGGAGAGAGCGCCCCCGGACCTCCCCCGAAATAAGCTGATAATCCCGCTGTTATTTGAGGCGACTCCGGGAAAGATACTCCGCCCACGGGTTGTCCACGGCCATATGTCGAGATGGGGGCTCGAGTGCCAACAATCAGCTTATAGAGGGAAGATAAGGTAGGATAAAGCGGTGATTGTGGGCACGATAGCAGGGGGTCTGTGTGGACATAAAGAGATGCTGATCAAGACACACAGATGGGAGAAAAACAGTATCAGAAACAGGAAAAAAACAATGACGAGATGGTACAACATAAAGAAATTTGTTCCTAAAGTTTATAATAGTGGAAGAACAGGTTACACATAGGAGGTAAAGAGAGGCAGACGGTCGGAGGAAAATAATCATGGAGAGAAACAGGAGGAAACAGAAAAACAGCTGAGGAAGAAGGACACAGTGACTGCAGCCATGGTCCCAGGAGGCGTCAGGATGGACATCAGAAAGTACAGACGAGGAGGTTGGAAGGAGGAGGGAGGAAACACTAGGAGAGAAAACAGGAAGAAATAATTGAACCCCGATATACTGCAAGACAATGGACCCTACTTTCGTAATAAGAAAAAAAGAAGAAGGAACTGCATTTTGTTCTTTGCCAAAATTACTGCATCATCATTTTAATTTCACAAGCCATATTAGTAAAGATAAAGGGAAATAATTAACCTTGAAACGCTAGGAACTATGTCTTTACTCTGGCTAACTCCACACGATTTTACTCGCCATTGGGACACTTGATCAAGCTTGAAGGTAAAGGAAACACCTTTACCTAACCCTTACATCTAGAAGGGCGACTTATCTCTCTCACCCTCTCTCTCTCTCTCTCTCTCTCTAACGTCTCTAGATCTGAGGTTTAAGGTGTAAAATGCACTGTAAATCGCTAAAAAGAAGGTGTTACGGGGCATCCACAGTCCACAAAACTTCAAGAAATGTAGAGAAGATTTGTGAAAAGTAAATAGGAAGAAGACAGAAGTAAGACCAGAGAGAGAGAGAGAGAGAGAGAGAGAGAGAGAGAGAGAGAAGACTCGGGTGATACAGAACAAGAGGTGACAGACAGACAGACAGACAGAAACAGAGACAGACAGATTCAAGAGAGACATGGGCAGAAGGGAAAGGATGTGTTTTCCTTCCTTTCTTTCATCTATCTCTCTATCTATCTATCCGTCTGTTTATCTGTCTGTCGATGATGATGATGATGATGATGATGATGATGATGATGATGATGATTTACTCCCATATATATTTTTCTGATGCTCTGGCTTTGATTAATTTGAACTGTTCCTCTCATGACCTTTTTCTCTGCCTCCGAGAGTTTACGCCACATACTCCCTTCCTTCCTTTCTCATCTATCTATCTGTCTACTTATCTATCTATCTGTCTATCTATCTATCCTAGCGTGAATAAAATCGTCCACAGTTAGCCAGAGTTAAATAAAAAATGACATAATCCCAGTACACAAATCCGCCTCTTATTTTGCACCCCCTACATCCTCTTGGTCTCCCCACTTCACTGCTTTCCTCCCCAACTTTCCCCTCATCCTCCCCTTCCTCATTGTCTCCCCATTTCATCGTTTTTCCTCCCCACCTTCCCCCTTATCCCCCCTCTCACCCATATACTGTAATAATATATGTACCCCTCTTCCTCCTCTAGCCAATTTCCACTCCTCTCCCTGCTTTCTCTCTCTCCTTCGCAGCCTTCTTCCTCTTCCTCCTCTGTCCTATTTCCTCTTCCTCCCTTCCTATTTTCCCTCCCCGTCCCCCCTTCCTCCCTCCCTTCTCTTTGTGTCATTGTCTGTCTGTCTGTCTGAATGATAATGGTATTTTTTTTTTTTTATCACTGATTGTCTTGGATCTCCGTTTTTGCCGCCTTTTTTCCTATCAGTATTTCTGTTTGTTTCGTTACCATTCTGTCTGTCTGTCTGTCTGTCTCTGTCTCCCTCTCTCTCTCTGTCTCTCTCTCTCTCTCTCAGTTTATTCCCTAATTTCCGGAATTAAAAAGTAATACCACTATAGACGAGACGACTTAGAAAAATAAAAAGTCACTGGTCTGCATATCTATCTAACACCCCCCCCCTTCCTCTCTATCTCTCTCTCTCTCTCTAACTCTCTCTCTCTCTCCATGCCCTCCTCTGATAACGTCTCGCCACACGCACCACCCCGACCCAAAACACTATAATCTCAGCCCCTCACCACGAAGACAAAACACAGGGAACGCAACTGACGTATGGAGAGTCCATCTCCATCGCTCTTCCTCAGCTTCAGGAAGTTCATGGGGGGGACAGGAGGTGGGGAGGGGACAGGGGTGTTATTCCAGTCGCCCGAGAAGAGCCCTTAACACCTCTAAACACCTCTCCACTGCTGGTTTATTCTCCTTAGTGTCAATAATCCTGTGGGTGTTATTTATGCAATGTATGTCGATGTAATAAAAAAAACCCACAAGATTTAAGGTAACATTGAAATCCGTATTCTCGTGGGTTAAGGAACCTCCCTAGCACCTCTTCCTTAGCGATTTATTTTTGGATTCAGCTGGATAACATCAACTTGCATTTTATTTATACTGAAAATGGTGGTACTGAGAAAATTTAGATGACCGAAGGGGAGAGGAAGGAGTCAGAAGCAAAATAAATCGCTTAGGAACAGGTGTTAGGGATGGCCAGAATATGCTCCAGTGCGTGCGGGTGAAGGGGCTGTGTTGAGCACATAAACCTGGAGTGTATTACTGTCCGTAAAGGAAGCCCCCTAACACCTCTTCCCAAGCGATTTATTTTGCTTATTACTCGTTACTCTCCACGGCACCTCATATCAAGGATCGTTTCTCACTGCGGAAAAGAGGATATTAGATTCTACACCTCCTCCTCCTCCTCTTCCTTCTTCTTCTTCTTCTTCTCCTCCTCCTTCTCCACCTTCTCTCTCTCTCTCTCTCTCTCTCTCTCTCTCTCTCCCTCCCTCTCTCATTCTCCCTCTCACTCTCTTCCTTGCGTTTCTCACTCTCATTATCCTCAAGCACTTTCTGTAATCTTAGGTCAAGTTTTACAAAGAAAGGCGAGCTTAAAGGAAATGTTTAAGAGTACGAACCAGAGTCTTATTACAGGATCTTCTTCTGATCACAAGAGAGAGAAGATTAGATTCCAGACTAATTTCTTTCAAGTCTTTTAGTAATTTTTTAAAAGTTTGAAGGAATGGATACACAGAGACGAAAAGGGTAAACAGAGAGGAAATGGGTACACAGAGAGGAAATGGGTACACAGAGAGGAAATGGGTACACAGAGAGGAAATGGGTATACAGAGAGGAAATGGGTAAACAGAGAGGAAATGGGTATACAGAGAGGAAATGGGTATACAGAGAGGAAATGGGTATACAGAGAGGAAATGGGTACACAGAGGAAATGGGTACACAGAGAGGAAATGGGTACACAGAGAGGAAATGGGTATACAGAGAGGAAATGGGTACACAGAGGAAATGGGTACACAGAGAGGAAATGGGTATACAGAGAGGAAATGGGTACACAGAGAGGAAATGGGTATACAGAGAGGAAAAAGAAGAAAAAGTGTGTATGATTCAGGCTTCTCTTCATATGACACTCGATCGCAGAAAAAAATAAATAAAATCAGGAACTAGACTTTTTCTTTCTTATTTTCCTCTCTCTCTCTCTCTCTCTCTCTCTCTCTCTCTCTCCCCCTCTCTCTCTCTCTCTCTCTCAATCTCACCGAATATTAACCTCATTTTTGCACTCAGAGACGAAATTAAAACAAAACATATCTGAAAATATATATCACATCTTCTAATGAAACGACTTACTCTTATCACAGGACAAGAAAAGATTAAATTGTACACACAATCTCTGGCTAAATTTTGTCTTCTAGTTTTGGGCAGAGAAATAAAGTTGAAAAAAGAGTTTGAGAGCGCAGTTCGGGGGCTCTAATCAGGAATTCCTTGTGACCGCTTAAAGAGAAGGTCAAATTGCACCCACATTATGCCAGTGTTTGGTGAAAAAAAAAAAAGTCTATTTTTACGTAGAGATATAAGGTTAATAAAAGGTGTGAGAATAGATCTATATTACTCTTAGATCTTTCTCTCTCTCTCTCTCAATAAAGGTCTGAGAATATGTATCAGAGAAAGTTTTCAACAGTCCTCGTAGCTCTCTCTCTCTCACACACACACACACACACACACACACACACACACACACACACACACACACACACACACACACACACACACGTTACAAGAACGTAATCTTGTTAATGATTCACAGTGCTTCAGTTTCTACCGATGCCAGGAAGATACAAAAAAATAATTACATGCAACTACGGTTCTCATCTAAGATCCTCTCTGATCGAAGTAGAGAAGGTCAGTGATGAGAGGGGCAACATTAGAATCAATACTTTTTACAGCTCCGTCAAAAAAAGAAAAATAATAATAATAATAATGATAATAATTACATTTTTACACCGCCATATTCTGAAAGAGGATATTCCACACCACTATTTTCTAACTATCTATCTATCTATCTGTCTTTTGTCAGACGCCTTAATCTCATAAGAGGTGGCCACAAACAAATCGCCTCCACATCATCCTGCCCTCCGCCAATAATAATTACATTTTGACATGGCCATATTCTAACAGAGGATATTCCACACCACTATTTTCTAACTATCTATCTATCTGTCTTTTGACAGACGCCTTAATCTCGTAAGAGGTGGCCACAAACAAATCGCCTCCACGTCATCCTGCCCTCCGCCACTTAGCTACCCTCCCTCAAACTCACATCCCTCTCTCTCTCATACAGCATATCTCTTCACCCCATTCCATCTCATCCTTGTTCCCCCCCCCTCCTCCACCTCATTCACATACACTCTTTTAGTCAGTCTCTCATTCTCCACTCTCATTTGTCTGTCTGACTGTCTCACTCCTCTACTTCCTCATTTGTCTGTCTGTCTGTCTGTCTCGCTCCTTTACGTCCTCATCTGTCTGTCTGTCTGTCTCTCCACGCAACTCCACATGCTCCTCTCACCTAACTCATTCCTAAACCACAACATTCCACGCCACGATAATCCACCTAATTCATTCCACAGTTTCTTATGTCAGTCTAAATAAATCCCCTTCTTCCGGATTTCAAAAGACCCCTGATAAGATGGCCTCAGGGGATTAATCGAGGCTTCTCTTTGATTGGAGGAAGATGAGAGAGAGAGAGAGAGAGAGAGAGAGAGAGAGAGAGAGAGAGAGAGAGAGAGAGAGAGAGAGAGACGGGGAAGACTAGGGACTCACTGTATAACTGTGCACTAGATCAACTGCCCCCCTCAGCTGCCCCCCCCTTCAAAAAATGGGGGGGGGGTCGCAAATAAAAGCAATTGTCTTTTCTTTTTTTTATCCAATGTTCTTACCATCTCGTCCTCCTCCTTCCATAGGCCATTTTAGTGATTATTCCATTGTCCCCCCCAACCCCCCTCCAATCACCCTTCCACCCCCTCCAATCACCCTTCCGCTCCCTCCAGCATCTCCCCCTCCAGTCACATCCCCATCATCCCCTTTCCAATCACTCTTCCACCCCGTCCAGTCATCCCCTCCCCTCCAATCACCCTTCCACCCCTTCCAGTCACCCCGTCCAATCACCCTTCCACTCCCCTACGATCACCCTTCCACCCCGTCCAGTCACCCCGTCCAATCACCCTTCCACTCCCCTACGATCACCCTTCCACTTCGTCCAGTCACACCCTGTCCAATCACCCTCTCACCCCCCTTCCAGCATCCCCCCTTCCACCCCTTCCAGTCACCTCCCCCCATCTTCCAGGATATCAAAGCCTCTCTCCGTTGCCCTGCCAGAATGATTGTGCTTTATGGCGAGTCTCTCGTTACACCCGCTTCATCACCCCCACACACACTTCCTCCCCAGTTCCCCCCCTCCATTATGCGGGGGGGGGGGGAGAGGGAGCTGGCGGTGCACTGGTTAGCACGTCCAGCTGGCAACTGAGAGAACCCGAGATCCCTTACTGAACCGGTCAGACTCGTGGACAACGTTGGTTTTGTTCTTCCTTTATCCCTAGTTACCCGACAGCAAAAATTAGGGACCTTCATATAACACTGATTACCAGAGATAGTAATTTTAGGGAAAGGTTGAGACTTGACCCAGCTTCCTGCCCACCCTCTCATGATCGTGACAACTCTAGATTTATTCCAGAGAGCGCCCGACGGTTTTGTGGGTATTCAAGCTAAAGTCAGTGGATTTTAGTCAGCTGCGTGTGAGTCGTAGGAGGAGAGTTATGATAATCCACGTGTAGTCGATAGGTGTAAATCCTTCCTCTTCCTCTGGCAAAAATACCTGAAGTTTGTGGAGAGTTTCTTTACCATCCGTTAATCCGGCTGACACAATCTTTCTCCCCCTTCTCTCCCCCCTCAGACCCCCTAAATCATTCCCCCCGTTTCTCCCCTTCAGACTGACAGAATCTTCCCCACCCCCTCCTCTTTCTTCCCCCCTCAGACCAAGACAATCATTCCCCCTTTCTCCTCCCAGACCAACACAATCTTTCCCCCCCTTTCTTCCCCTGAGACCGACAGAATCTTCCCTCTCTCCCCCAATCTTCCCCCCTCTCTCCCCCTCAGACCGACGCAATCTTTCCCCCTTTCTTCCCCTCAGGCTGACAGAATCTTGCCCCTCCTCTCTCCCCCTCAGACGCAGTATTTACTCCTCGGAAAGACTGGATGTGTGTTTGCCGTAGCGCTAATCACGGCGTTAATACGGGAATATCATGTAGTAATACGGGGGACATCACACGCTCTCCCCCCCTCGTTACTCAGGGTTATAGGTAGGTAATGAGCGTTTAGGTGGAGGGGGAGGGGTGGGGGAGGGAAACTGGGGAGAGGGAGGGCGGGAGGGAGGGAAAGTTAAGGGGGAGAGATATGGTGGAGGGGAGGAGAGGGGATGAGGAGAAGAGAGAGAGAGGGTGATATATGATGGAGGGGAAAGGGGATGGGGAGGGGAAGGAGGGGATGAAATATGGTGAGAGGGGAGAGGGATGAGGGAACGGGGGCACACAGGAGAACACATGAAGAACAGATAACACAGATAACAGGAGGCTTGCTGGCCCAGGATGAGGTTATCTACAGTTAAAAAATTATTTCTAGTAAGATCTAACCAACGTGTAAGAGACAAGGACAGAGAAAAGGGGGATGGGAACAAATACGAGAGGGGTGAGGGGTGAGGGATATTAGGGGGATGTGGGGGGAAGAGAGGGGATGATATGGTGGAGAGGACAGGAGAGGGGGAGAGGGGAAGTGGACGGGGATGAGGTATGGTGAAGGAATAGAGGAAAGAGGAGAGGAGAGAATGCTGAGGAGAAGGAAGAGAGGGTTATATATGATAGAGAGGAAAGGAAAGACGGGAGAGGTGTCGAAGAAGAGAGGGAAGAGGTGAATGGTGATGGAAAGAAGTGGAAGGAAGGGGGGGGGGATGGTGGGGGAGAGAGGATGATGTGTTGTGCAGTGAAGAGAAGGGGCAATAAAGGGTGGAGGAGAATTAGGAGAAGAGAGGAGAAGAGGAGAATTAGGAGAAGAGAGGAGAAGAGGAAGAGAAGAGGGAAGGAGGGAAGGGGAGGGAGAAAAGGTGAAATGTGATTGAGGAGAAGGGTGAGACGGCTAGGTATGATCGAAGATACGAGAGGGAGTGAAGGGAAAAGGAGAGAGTTATGGTGAGGGAAGAGAGAGAGAGAAAAGAGAAAATTAAAAAGTAGTTAGAGAGAGAGAGAAAGAGAGAGAGAGAGAGAGAGAGAGAGAGAGAGAGAGAGAGAGAGAGAGAGAGAGAGAGAGAGAGAGAGAGAGAGAGAGAGAGAAGGTGTGGTAAAGACAAAGAGAAGAGGGAGAGAAAGTGAAGCCCATCGGAGAGGGGAGAAGAGGGAAGCAGAGGAGGAAAGAGAGGAAGGAAGAGGAGGAAAGAGAGGAGAAGAGGAAGGAAGAGGAGAGAAGAGAAAACAAACAGAGATAAAAATAACATCCACAGGTGCATAATAAAGGCGCACAAAAATAAAGACGAAGAGCAAACGACGTAATTGTGTTTGAGTACATTATTTACAGACCTAATTGGTGGTTATACGTCTCCCCTAACGACCATCATCATCATCATCATTATCATCATTATCATCGTCGTCATCATCGTCATCGTCGTCATTATCATCATCATCGTCATCATTATCATCATCGTCGTTATCATTATCATCATCATCATCATCATCGTAGTCGTCGTCATCGTCATCATCATCACCATCATCCTGACCTTTTTCTCACACACACACACACACACACACACACACACTGGTAGATATTAACCCTTCAATGACCAGAATTACTCTAGCACTCAGTTTTAGCTAAAGCCAGACGATTTTATTCAGCTGAGAGTGGGTCATAGGAGCTTCAGTGTTCACCCTCTTCATCTAAATCGTCTTTCTTTCGATATGGCTGGGGAGAGAGAGAGAGAGAGAGAGAGAGAGAAAGAGAGAGAGAGAGAAAGAGAGAGAGTAGAACACTTTCTTCGTTACCCAAGTAGACGAGGAAATTGAGATACAATATTGACCAAAAGAGGGGTAGGGGGGAGATGAGGGGGTTGGGGGAGGGGGGAAGGGGGTTGGTGAGGGGTGGGGAGAGAGGGAAGGGGGGAGGGATAGCTGTCAGGGTGATGGGGAGGAACTGGGGTGGGGGAGAATTGACGGAGGAAGGGGGAGGGGAGTGTTTGCAGACCTGACACTCATATTACTCATTATCCTCTGTAATTATAGGGGAAATCAGAGCTAACCTCTCCCTCTTTCCCTCCCCCCTCCTCCCTCCCCACGGCCCCTCCTCCTCCCTTATTATCTCATTTTTACCGATTTGTTTTCTTAGTATCGTTGTTTTGTCTTTATTCTTGTGTTCTGTGTCTGTCTGTCTTTTCTTCTTTATTTCTTTCCTTATATTTCTTTGTGTTGTAATTCTACCCTTCTGTTTTTTTCTGTCCCCCCCCCCCTCTCTCTCTCTCACTGGCCCTCGCCCTCTCATATTCCATCATAAAGATTTAGTGTTCTCATTGTACTGACTCCTCACTCTCACTCCCTCACTCCCTCACTTCTCTTTCCATCGCCCTGTCATTCATCCCCATTCAAAGTCTTCAATATTTTCTACTGCTCCTTTCTCTTCCTTCCTTCCTCTTACTTTAATTTTTCCTCTCCTTCTTAGTCTCTTTCTTCCTTTCTTTCTCCTCACTTCCTTCTTTCCACTATCTTAAAACACACTCCTACACTTCTTTCATACACTCACTCTTCCTTCCTTTCTCATTCATTCTTCTTCCTCTCCTTCACTCTCATCCACACTTTCCTTCTTATTCATCCTGGTTCATCCCTTCTTTCTTACTCTCCCTCCTTCTCTCCTTTCCTTTCCCTCCCTCCCTTTCTCTCCCTCTCTCTCACTCATTCACTCCCATATTACAAGGTCTTCTCCTCCCTCCTTCCCTCCCTCCTACTCACATCCATTCATCCCGTCCCATTCATTTCCATTCAGCTGCTACTCCATTTAACCAGCTTACTCTCTCCCTCTCGCCTTGCCAAGCTCACTCACTCACTCACTTATCTCACTTTCCCTCACTCACCAACTCATTCATTCATGCCCTCACTATCTGCTCATTCACTGGTGCTCTCTCTCTCTCTCTCTCTCTCTCTCTCTCTCATTCGCATAATCACCTGTTTCTCTCTCATCCTATCAAAGGTCACGCTAACCTGGCTCAACAAATTATCTTCGCTTACTCCGAACTACCTTTCTTTCCTTCGATTCCTTTCTCATTTCCCGAAGAAGCGAAAAATAATAAAACGCTGATAGACAGGGAAGCCTTCACGCGGTGGCGCCGATATAACCAGGCGGCTCCACTGCCTGGTTATACAAACGTCCCTCAACTACTTCCCTATCCCCCGAAAGGCGGATGGAGGGCCGCAGAAGGGGAAATTAAGTCTGCGGTCCCGAACCTTCACGTTTCAGATGACACTCGGACCACCACAACAACAACAGCAAGAAGAAGAAGAAGAGGAAGAAGAAGAAGAAGAGGAAGAACAACAAAAACAACAACAATAACAATTTCGTTCCCCATTTTCTGTAGACTTCCATTTTCTTTCTGTCTCTCTAACGAGTTTATTAAGCCTTCATTAATACGCGCACACACACACACACACACACACACACACACACACACACACACACACACACACACACACACACACACACACACACAAACCAAAGCCTGTTCTCATTTCCCGAGCACAGGCATAAAAACGCGTCAGATCGGATTGAAAGGGATGATGAAGGAAAGTAACCAGTCTCCCCCTCTCATGTGCCTCTCGTTTACCTTCACGCCCACACTGCTCCCCACGCCCACAGTATCACGCCCACACTCTCCGCTCTCACCCTCCTGTAAGCTTTCCAATTCTATCTTCCTTCTTGTTTCAGCGCCCCTTCTTTCATTCCCATGTCTATCTCTCCTCGGCTTCCCATTTCTGTCTCCCATCCTTTCACTTCCTTTCATTTCCAAAAACGTCTGGCTTTCATTTCCATATTCATTCGTTTGAGGGAGTTTCGTGTAACTTGAAGAAGATATACACGATTTAAATATTCTCTCTCTCTCTCACACACATGCACACACACACACACACACACACACACACACACACACACACACAAAGTGGCCCTGATATATAAATCCGCACACACACACACACACACACACACACACACACACACACACACACACACACATACACACACACACACACAGAACTAACCTTCCCAGCCAAACAGAAGCCCTGCGGAGGAATGCCAACAATTTCCATAACCCGAGAGAGAGAGAGAGAGAAAGAGAGAGAGAGAGAGAGACAGACAGACAGACAGACAGACAGACAGACAGACTTCCAGGTTTTCTATGTGGTTCTATATTTACGAGAGAGAGAGAGAGAGAGACAGACAGACAGCCAGAGAGAGAGAGAGAGAGAATCTTACCAGTCCAGTTACACCCACACCTTTCTCACCTCTTCAACACACCTGTCTCTGATAATTACACCTTTGCACACCTTACCTGAGGAGAGAGAGAAAATACAAATGGTTAGAGTTGGTTATGGACAAAGGAAAGATTCAGTAGTTTATTTATTTATTTATTACAGAGATCAATTACACACACACACACACACACACACACACACACACACACACACACACACACACACACACACACACACTTCATTTAATAATCCTGAACTGACCCTCAGATAAATCCGCACACACACACACACACAGACAGACAGACAGACAGACACACACACACACACACACACACACACACACACACACACACACACACACACCACTTCGTTAGCGTGATCCTCCTAAATTAGGGTCAACAATTAACAGGAGATTAAGCCACTAATTCTAAAGCACACACACACACACACACACACACACACACACACACACACACACACACACACACACACACATCTACCTGTATTCTCACTGGCATGGGAAACCTCGTAGCACAGTTTCCTAGGCGACTTAATTTCCACACTACGTCCGAAAATTCTCTTACATATTCTGCACATCTGCTTCGTATCTATACAATACAATTTGAATAAGTAATAAACACTAGGATATTACTATAGCTCTTACCTAGAATAAACCACCAAGGAAAAGACATTAAGAAGAATATAATCACCCTCAACTTATTATCTTCATTACCTTCTTTGTTACTGATCAATACCACGTCAATATTAAACCAACATAAACCGCACAGGTGAGAATGCTAAGGTGTAATATGCAAAATAAATCGCCAAGGCAGGGGTGCTAAGGTGTCTCTAATGTACCTAGAATACGGCTTAATATCAACATGACTTAAAAATAATGGAAAAAAATCAAACTCTCATATTCCCTTCCCCCTCATTCTCTTCCCCTTTTCCTCTCTCCCATCCCTCTTCCCCCTCCCCTTTCACCCCTTCCCTCTCCTTTCACCCCCTTCCCTTCCTTCTCCCTCTCCCCTCTCCCCTCTCCCAGCATGCCATTACCAACAACACTAAACCCGGGTTGAATTAACAGATATAAACCTCCCCAAATACACACGATCCTCATTTAATTTTTTGACCTAACGAACAGAACTCAATGGGGGAAATATTTATAATGAAAGTTAATTATTTCTTATGCAGGGAAGAAGGAACCAAAGGCCAGGAGCTTCCACATCTTTCCCTCCAAGCCAATACAAAAACAAGATAATCGAGAGCCAAATTCAAGCTCCGTTCGAGATATGGAATAATAACAAAATAATAACAATACTTTATCGCAGTTTCATTTTGCGTTTTCATTTTTCGTTTCATTAATCACTCAAATTATCATGAGGTGTATGGTGGGTGTATGAGTGAAGAATTATATACTTTTATACATAACTTATTCATTTCGGCTCTTTTTCCTTTCATTACTGCTGCCTACAGATGACTTTATTCAGCTCAGGGGATACGCACGCGCACACACACACACACACACACACACACACACAGAAACACAAACACACACACAGAAACACAAACACACACACACACACACACTCCACCCCATTCATTTGCGAATTCCAATAGGACTGGGGCTGGACTGCAAATGTCACTATTACGGACCGCGCTAATGGCGACTCTTCCGCGCTGTTCGCAAACGCAGCCGAAGGTCATCACCGGGAAATTATCCGTTGCGAAATTACAGCGGGACGAGGGCCGGAGAGATGCTGGAGATCCCATTAGTGCTAGAGGGGCAATTAGTGCCAGTGTAATTAGGGCCGGAAGTGTAATTAGTCCTGCGCAATTAGTGCTTGAGGTGTAATCAGTGCTAAATGTAATCAGCGAATTTTCGGATGCTAAACACTGATAAAGCCGAGGGGAAACTTAATATCCGACTCATTAAGGATGCAGCGTTAAGGGCAGGTTGACGATTTCAGAAGAGGGAAGCCTTCACGTGGTGGCACTGATATACCTGGGGTGGCTCCACTGCCCGGTTAAGCAAACGTCCCCCTGTTTCCTCCCTATCCCCCCAAGAGGATGATGGTGGACTGCAGGAGAATGGCTTTAGTCTGCAGTCCACTGGGTTTACGATTCAGATGAACCTTTCTTACTGCTGCTACTACTACAATAACAATAACAGCATCAACTACCACTATTACTACAGCTGTCTGGCTCCTACGACTCTCTCTCAGCTGAATAAAATCGTCTGAAACTAGGATAAGAAGTTTGGATGACTCGACTATTGAAGCCTTAACACTCTCAGGTTCCTATGACAATATATATATATATATATATATATATATATATATATATATATATATATATATATATATATATATATATATATATATATATATATATTTATTTAAAAAAAAACTATGCTAGGGGCCCGAATTATCGTCGGGTAAGGAAGCCCCCAACACTTCTTCCTTAGTGATTTATTTTTTGGAGATGGCTAGGTTAATATCCTTTTGAACGTAATTTATGTAGATTATAGCGATGTTTGAAGGATTTGTACACCACAGGCAGAAGAGGATAGTAAGATGTATTAAGCAAAATAAATCGCTTAGGAAATGGTGTTAGGGAAAATTCCTTAGCGATTTATTTTTTGGATAAGCCTAATTAATATCCTTTTGAACGTAATTTATGAAGGTTATGGCGATGTTTGAAGGATTTATATAGCACATGCAGAAGTGGACAGCAAGGTGTAATAAGCAAAATAAATCGCTTAGGTAAAGGTGTTAGGGAGAGTACCGGCTTAGGGCTTCCACTCCCGCTGTTAATTATGCTACGGGGCGTAAATTCCTTCGTCCACGCCTCCCCCGGTTCTCGCATTCCGCTAAAATGATAATGAGTTTCTTGTGCTAACTTTGGAATTTAGGATGAAGTGTATCACCATAAACATACACACACGGATATACATACACACGTTTACTTACACACACACACACACACACACACACACACACACACACACACAAACTATATACCAATGATGTCTGTTCAGTTCTACATGTGTATATTCACCACACACACACACACACACACACACACACACACACACATTGATTACAGGAGAGAGAGAGAGAGAGAGAGAGAGAGTACCTAGAGAGGAAGACAGACAGACAGACACCCCCATAAAACCAAGCCTTAAATCAGCTTAGCTACAGAAACAAGACAAACAGGTTTTCACAAAAGGCTAATTTATACTCCTCTCTCTCTCTCTCTCTCTCTCTCTCTCTCTCTCTCTCTCTCTCTCGTGTAGTTTCACCCCTGTCGGTCTAACGCGGCTTGGCACTGCGTTCACCTGTTTCATTCCTATTTGACTCTTGTTTCATTCCTGTTTCACTCGTGTTTTAATGCCTCTCTGTACGAGGAAGTGTTTTGGTGTTTTAATTCTAAGTTTTATTCATTTGTTTTATCCATTATTTTATTCATTTATTTATTTATGTTAGTTTGGCTTTTGTTTATATTTGCTTGTCTCTTCATAACATTAGGCAACTTTTAAAATCAATATCTGAGGACTTTTTTTCTTTTTAATGATGCTGGGTCTCTCTCTCTCTCTCTCTCTCTCTCTCTCTCTCTCTCTCTCTCTCTCTCTCTCTCGGATATACACCGTACTTCGCACCAATATACGAGGATACCGAGGCGACACGTGCGGAACAATTCGCTAATGAACAGGTGTTACGGAATTTCCAGGTGTGACGTCAACAGGATGTCCTTTCACAGCTCTGACGTCCAATTTAAAGTTACGGTAAAATCCAATATAATTTTTACGGAGAGAGAGAGAGAGAGAGAGAGAGAGAGAGAGAGAAATTTCCTCTGGTGGGGGGCGGGGGGGGGTAGTATGCCCATCTCGCAAATGGAAGACACCTTACTCTTGTTCACCTAAAATTGGGGATCTTGATGGAACAGTTGATTCCTGCGTGTCTTCTAGGAGAAAAATTAGGGCTTAGAATAAATAATAATAAGTTTTGGTGTACTCTCGTTGGTTTAGGAGGCTCCCTGCACCTATCGACTACACGGTGATATTGAGTTATTTTTTCCAAATCCAATTTCTCCCCTAGAATACGACCCGCAACCGTCATTGTTATATCCAGGTCCCAAATTGTACTGATGGGGGAAGAGGGACAAGGAGGAAACAAACTTTTTCTAAGAGTCTGACCGGCCGAAGATCACAGGGAAGAAAAGTGGCAGGTGCTATGAAGGACTCGAGATGGGGCCTACAATTACGTTGCATAGTTCCCTTGGCGATTTATTCTGCATACTAAATCTTCATATTACTTTTTCTTTTCATATTCTTGAAGTGGCCCTGTCCGTCGGTCACTCCCCAAGGTTTTTCGGACACGAGGGTTTTCACTTCCGTAGACTTCACCGACGCCCCATATTACAAACCTGATGGTCCCGCATCTAACGTGTTTTGGAACAGTAACGTACAAGAGGAAATATTAGGTGTAAGGTGGAAAATAAATAGCTGAGGAAAGTGTGTTAAGAAATTTCAAACGAATAAAAATGCAACCTTTCCCTTCTTCCTTTATTCTTTTTCTCATTCTCCCTCCCTCGCTCTGTTCTCTCTCACCTTCTCTCACCCTTCATTTCTCTCCTCACAATTTCTCTTCCCTCGCTCTATCTTTCCTTCCTTTCCTCGCTTTCCATCTCCTTCCATCAGCCTTTCTCTCTACAGTCCTTCCTTCCCTCCCCCTTTCTCTCCTTCCCTCTCTTTCCTCCAGTCTTCCCTCCCTTCCTCTCTCTCTCTCTCTCCAAAAATGACAACACAGAAAAACTCAAAATTTGCCTATTTGTGAGTCGCGCAGCCACTTACATATTCTCCCGTTTGAGGTGTTGACATTCTCTCTCTCTCTCTCTCTCTCTCTCTCTCTCTCTCTCCCTTGGCCCTAATCGCCCTACCTCGTTAGCTTTCCATACACGTCAGCCGATTAACTTTCTTTTCAGTAATTACGCAGTTTACACGACTTGCAGGGGAAGGAAGGAAGGGGCAAGTAGGCTATATCTGGCTAAAAGGAAGACTGGTTTACGATCTGCTACGGCTCCTCCCCCTCCTTGTTCTCTTCCTATTGCTGAAACTCCTCCTCCTCCTCCTCCTTCTTGTACTCTCGTTACTGCTGAAACTCCTCCTCCTCCTCCTTCTTGTTTTCTCGTCCTTACTCTGTTCTGCTTTCTCTACTTCTTCCCTTTTCTTTTTCTTCTTCTCTCTTCTCCTCCTCGTCCTCTTTCTCTCTTTCTTACTCCTCCAGCTTTTCCCACTCTCCCTCCTAGTTTTCTCTCTCTTTCATCTCCTCCTCCTCTTTCTTAGTTTCCTTCCCTCCATCTCTTCCTTTTTTTTGTTTCCCTTCCTCCTCCTCCTCCTCCTCCTGCTTTTCCTTGCTGTCTCCCTCTTCCTCCTTCTCCTTCTAGTCTTCTCCCTCTTCCTCCTCATCTTCTTACTCCTCCTCCTCCTCCTCTTCCTCCTCCTATTACCATGGCAACCACGAGTCGTCAACACAATCAAAGCCTTGTAGAGTGTTCAACATTCTCGCCTTTTTTCAATATATTTTTGGGCTTCTCTTTCATCATTAACTTCTCCCCTTTCATGAATCTTTATCATTTCCTGCTGTAACTTTCATCATGACTATTTCTTCCACTGCGATGATGATGATGATGATGATGATGATGATGCTTACCTCTCTACCCTTCCCCTTCCCCTCACTCCCTTCCCCTACTTCCCCCCAAACCCCCCAGTGGGTGTCTATAAATCACCGCCCCCACTCGGGTCTTTATCAGCAGCTCTCACGTGGCGACTTTTTGGGGGGATTAGGCCCGTTCTCACCCCCCCACCCCCGTCACATACACCCCCTCCCCCTTACATACACCCCAACACCCTCACCTACACATCTCGTCCGCTCCCCTTCCACATAAACCTCACTCAACCCACCCTCTCCACATACACCCAACTACCCTCATCCCCTTCCAATTACCCCCTTACCCCCACCCCCTTACACCCCTTACACCCACATACACCTTACCCCCACCCCATTCCACCCATATACACCCCCTCTCTATCTCTCTCATACATCCTTCCTCCCTTTCCATTACACCCTCTATGCACGCTTTCTTCATCCCTGGTGTCCACAAACTTCCTTACACCATTTTATGAAAACTACTATTATTATTATTATTATTATTATTATTATTATTACTACTACTACTACTACTACTACTGCTACTATTGCTACTATTACTACCGTACTACTACTACTACTACTACTTATATCATTATGAACGCATCCTGGACTGATATCAACTGCCTGTATATATGCAATTCCCCCATTCTTGTCCTCCATCTTGTTAGTCTGGCCGCCAGCTCACTAACCCCTTCAGCCTGATCATATAAAGGGTTTCCCAAAAGCTGAATAAAATCGTCTGGAAAACTGTAAGAAGAAAATGGCAAAGTACGTCAACCTCTCTTTGTCAGAATTCAACACCAGACGATTTTACTCAGCTGAGACTTAATCACAGGAGGCTTAGAATGTTAATATTGTCATCATTAACCCTTTCACGATCTGGCAAACTCTAGTATCCTCGCCCAGTTAACGTCAATAAATTCTATCCAACATAGAATGAATACAGAAGACTGAGTATTAATATCTGAGTATTCACTTCCTGTTAACGTTTAAAGATAATATTCACTTATGCGAAGATATAAAAGCCTGAAAGTTAACGTCAAAAGATAATATTGTAGCAATAGCGAAATACAGGAATCTGAGAGTGTTCCTATGAGAGCCAGCTGCCGTGTGTTGCGTTGAATTGCAGGCCCCGGCAACCCCAAACCTGTTCCGCCCTGGAGGTAGTGTTGTGGGAGTGTTGCAGACAGCGTTGCGGTTCGCTGCTGATTGTGCTAATAAGCGTTCAATTGGCCGTGCCTCCCGCGTGTGTGATTGGAAATGAGAAGTGTGGATTAACGCAGTACCCTCTCCCTTGCCAATCCCGACCCTCCTGTCACCCGCTCCCTCCCGTCTCCTTTCCGTTTCCCCTTCCGTTGCCTCGTCCCTTTATTCCCGACCCTACCCACTACCGTTCCCCCTCTCCTTCCCCTCCCATCGCCCCCACCCATCGTCCCATCCCACTCCCATTACTCCCCTCCAATCGTCTCTATCACGGTTCTTCCCATCATCCCTTCCCATCATCCCCTTCCACCATCCTCCCCCGTCATCCAAGCCAGCTTCCCCTCCCCTCACTCCCTACTCTTGCTCCTCTCCCGCTCCTATCCCTTTGTTCCTTTCGTCCCCCCTTCCATCTCTCTCCCCTCGTCCCTCCCGTCTCCCCTCTCCCCTCTCCTCCCCACACCTGCCTAGCTTCGGGCGGTGAGTCTCGGCGTGGGGGAGGCTTACCACTCTGACTAAGCACACATATATTTTTTTTCTTTGGACAGTTTCGGTAAAATTCGTAAACAACTTCCGGGTGCGACAAAGAGGGACGGTTTGGTAGGGCGAGAGGTGTTGTGTCCCCCCCCCACCTACCCCCGTGGCTTCCGTAACGCCTCTTCCCTGGCAACTTATCCTGCCTATTGTTACACTTTATTATCCTCTTGTTTGATATAGGGGGATGCTCAGGTGTAAAATGAAAAATAGATCGCAAACGGAGAGGAATTAAGAAGCTTCCTGTGTTATCTACAATACGACCCCCTGTCTCCTCCTCCCCCCCCTCCCTGTCCCCGCTCCCCACGTGTCTCCTATGTGTCCCCCCTGTTTCCCCCCCCAGTCCCTCCTTCCCCCTATCCCCTCTACCTTCCTGTCCCCTCTTCCCCCGTTAGTCCCCCCCAGACCAGCCCTTCCTGTCCCCTCTCCCCCATACTCCCCTCATAAGTCCCTCTCCCCTAGGTCCCTCTACTTCCCTACCCCCCTGTCCCTCATCCCCCTCAGTCCCCCCCTGTCCCCGCCCTTCCTGTCCCCTCTCTCTCATGTCCCCTCCAAGTCCCCGCCCTCTTCTGTGCCCCTGTCCCCCCGGGGCCTGACAGCAACCACCGCTAATCCCCCAATCCGCTGCGGCTGTGTTGTGCGCCCCCCCCCTCCCCCCGTGCCACGCCCCTGCCAGTGTCAAGCTCGGTGGGGATCGCCGCCCCCCTCCCGGCAGCCCTCCTTTGTGTACCGACGGGCCGTATTTACAAACTCCGTAACGCCTCTTCCTTAGCGATTTATCCTGCTACCTCAACGTTCTCGTGTATGCTATCGTCACAGGTTTTGGTATCGGGCACAGAAATGGCTAGGAAAAATCTGGGTTAGAAATCTACAGTCGATCAGAATACAGCTCTCCTTATCTTCAGCTCACAGACTCAGATATCAGTCTTATCAGTAGCAAACAGCCCCGAAAGGACCACGAGAGCTGTTGCTGTTTCCTGTCCTTTGTACTCCTCTCTTAGTTGTAAATAATAACATGATTTTTGACACCCGTACACCGCCAAGAACTCTTATTTAACAGGTAGATTTATAAAACCCCTGCAGGTCGACGACGCACACGGTTTTATATCATTCTTCCTGTGCGGACAAAAATATCGAGCCACCTCAGAGCGATAAATAAATGGCGAGTGAACGGTGACTTTCGAAACACAGCAATGCAATCTATGGAAACTACCACACTTTTTAAGAATATTTGGCCCAAGTTTCATAATTGTACGAGTAAACTATGGGACGAGATTATTTTCCTCGACTGTACAAGGAAGGAGGGAGAGGCCGAAGAGGAGGTGAATGGACTGTGTGAAGGAAGATTTTGAGAGAGAAGGGGGCTGACGGAAGAGGTGCAGGACCGAGCTGTATGACGAAGATCCGTATAAAAGTGAGGGGGGGGAAAAATGGAAAATAAAGAAGAGGAAATATTGTTAGACTTAATATTAACTTAGGAAAGCGTCTTAGTAGTGAAGGGGATAATGAAGACGATACAAAACCCCTTCAGTTCGATCCCTTCCTCTCTCTCTCTCTCTCTCTCCTATGCGAATAAAATCGGCTGGAAGTAGCAGGAATATTATCAAAATGACGTCATTAGGCTGCAGGGATCATGGGCTGTATTCTAGGTGGCGTAGGATGCACCGTAACACTACCTCCTTAGCGATTTGTTTTGCATATTTTACTTTTGCTTTGTTTTGTGCCATTTATATCGGTTGAAAATTGACACAGCATCAAAAACGTAAGAGATTATCGAGGTGTGATGTGCCAAATAAATCGCTAAGGAAGAGGAGCTACGAAATCCGCAAAGCCAATTAGAACAGGCCCCTAAGACCCTTGATAAATATGAAGCCTGTGTTCCAGACGCCTCTACTGACGAAGCCCCGGGGCTGGGTTGGGCTGGCCTGATGCTTCACCGCTCACCACCCCTCCTTCCACCCTCCCCCCTCCACCCACCTTCCTCTCCTCCCCCTCTACCTTCCCTCCCTCCCTCCCTCGCCTTTCCGCCTCCCTTAACCCCCCTGCCACACCCACCCGGATCTTCCAATTACATCCGCCTTGTTTATCCCCGAAAATTAAAGCAAATATATCGATAGCCTAACGAGAAAAATCCCCCACCTCATTGTGACGTCGAGTGTTTGTGTGCAGATGTCACGGGGGGAGACCGAGAGGAGGGGGCGGCCCCGATCAGGCAAATATCCAACTGATATATCCCGTCTACATATTATCGACCACTTCACCTCGTCAACCCGTCCCGTCCCGTCCTCCTCCTCCTCTTCCTCCTCCTCCTACTCCCACTCTCCCATCCAACTCCGCCCCCTGCATCCTGTCTCGCCTTCGCCCTCCCATTCTCGGCTGCTAAACAGAATCACGGTACAATCTCTCGCTCTTATTTAAGCTTGGAATTAAGGAAAACAGCGAGGTAACTTACTGTCAAAATATTAGGTGTGTTGGAGAGAGAGACAGCTAATTAAGCGTTCATATTTCCCGTAGCTTATAATTCGTTTTTAGTAGCCTGTCTCCCCAGTCTCTCTCTCTCTCTCTCTCTCTCTCTCTCTCTCTCTCTCATATTTTTACCTCTTCCCCTTCGCTCACCCTTCGCCTCAGACCCATCCCCTTGCCCCTCCCACAGTAATGGCGATTTCCTCCCTCTCAGTCGTCCCCTCCTGACCACCTCATTGCTCTCCTAACAAAGCTATTCTCTTCTACACACACACACACACACACACACACACACACACACACACACACACACACACACACACACACACACACAAATTAGTACACCTTTTTATTTCCTTACACACACAAAATTTCTCCTTATTATATACACCAACACAACCTTCTGACACACACACACACACACACACACACACACACACACACACACACACACACACACACACTCCATTGTCTTGCTTGTATATGTATCTCAGTCTCATTTCTCTCTTCCTACAGTCCGTCCACCTTAACTTGGCATAGATTTTCGTCCTTTGGCATCTTATTTCACGCAGATAAATAAGTGAATAAGGAAATACTACGTCTCGTCCTTTTGCATCTTATTTCACGCAGATAAATACGTGAATAAGGTAATACTATGGCTCTAACTCCTCTATACACCACTTATTCGCGACTATAACCATACTGATACAACCCGGTGGCAGAATAACACAATCTACGGTTCAACATTCCCTCCAAAGCACTTCTTCGTGACTAGTACCACTGTCTACTGTTAATCCCTTGTTCCTGCCCAGCATTCAAGATGGAGAGACGACAATTTTAGGCCAAGTTAGAGTGAACATAGTATAGCTCCCCTCGTAAATGGAGTGAACCTGGCTAGATGGGGAGAGGTGGTGAGGTGGGGGGAGAGCAGCCATACGCAAGACAAACTCCATCACATCAATTTTGGGCCAAGTTAGAGTGAACATAGTATAGTTTCCCTCGTAAATGAGGTGAACCTGGGTAGATGGAGGGAGGTGGGGGTTGGGGGTTGGGTGGGGGAAGGAAAGCCATAAGCAAGTGAACCCCTCCCTCCAGGGAAGGCAAAGTTTGGGCATTAATTAAAGTGCTAAATTAAGTGGCAGTGAGATGCAGAGAAACGCACTTAAAGCTCATTATTAACACACACGACATCCTGGCCCTGTATTCACGTTGACCTTGTGCACTTCTTCGTGACTAGTATATTTCTGGTTGATATTTACTTGGTGTCGTTATTGTTAAGAGATGAAGGGAAAGAGAATGTTGAGGGAATATAGGGAATAAATCGCCAAGACAGTGGTGCTATGGGACACAGAGGATAAGGGCCTTGAACTCCTTAATGAATGTGTACGTGGCTTCCCTCACCCTGCTACCTGCTCACTCCCTCACCCCTCACTCCTCACTCCCTCACGTCTCACTCCTTCACCCCTCATTTCTTCACATCCCACTCCCTCACCCTCACTCCCTCATCTCTCTGTCTGTCTGTCTCTCTCTCTCTCTCACACACACACACACACACAAACCCCCTCCCAACACACAACCCCTCCACACACACACATAACCCCTCCACACACACACCAATAACCCTCCCATCCACCTATTAGTCACCAATACATCAAAAACAAGACCTTTACTCCTATTAGTCCACTCTCCAGACGATTTTACCTCTACCAAAGCCACACCCCATATATAAAATCCCCCCTCCACCCCCCCCCCATCCAGCAATTATCCACCCATCCACAAATTAACCGAGGAAAACGAAAAAAAAAGAAGGAAAATGCTATCCTTGTCACAGCCCTGCCCAGCTGGTCAATATCCTCCCCATTGCGATTTAACCGCGCATGCGTGATCGCCGAATTTGCATTGAATACGAAATGAAGGGTTGGTTCGTTAGCTTAGCACCAGTCGTAATCCCTTAATTCAAGTGACTTATTCTGGTACTGCTGCTGCCGTCAGACGATTTCCTTGAGAGAGAGAGAGAGAATTACGCCCTATTCTCCTCGATTAAGAAAGCTCCCTAACACCGTTTCCAAAGCGATTTAGTTTCTTTATTATGCCTTACTATTCTACTCTGTGATACGTAAATCCTTCCGCATAAATAACGTACAAAAGGATATTAACCAGCCACATCGAAAGAATAAATCGCTTAGGAAGAGGTGTTAGGGAGCCTCCTTAACCGACGGGAATACCGGCCCATGACGATTCTATTATAGATTCAGACGATTTTATTCAGCTGAGTATTATTATTTTTTTTATTTCTACGCCTTACTGCTACTACTGGACGATTTTTTCAGCTATGAAGAGTCTTAGCACTGTAATCCGTCGCATGCTGTTATTACTATCACCAGACGATTTTATTCAGCTGGGAGTATTATTTCTTTCATTTTTACGTCCTACTGCTACTACCGGACGATTTTTTCAAGTTTGGAATCGTATCACTGAAATCCCCTGACGCATTCTGTTATTGTTCCAGACGATTTTATTCAGCTGAGGAGAGAGTATATCTTTCATTTTTACGTCCTACTGCTACAAATGGACGATTTTTTTTTAGCTTTGGAGTCTTATAACTGAAATCCCCTGACGCATTCTGTTATTGTTCCAGACGATTTTAATAAGCTGAGAGTATAGTTTCTTTCATTTCTACGCCCTACTGCTACAACTGGACGATTTTTTCCCCCGAGCTTTGGAAAGTCTGATCACTGAAATCCCCTGACGAATTCTGTTATTGTTCCAGACGATTTTAATAAGCTGAGAGTATAGTTTCTTTCATTTCTACGCCCTATTGCTACAACTGGACGATTTTTTCCCCGAGCTTTGGAGAGTCTTATCACTGAAATCCCCTGACGAATTCTGTTATTGTTCCAGACGATTTTATTCAGCTGAGGAGAGTATATCTTTCATTTTTACGTCCTACTGCTACAACTGGACGATTTTTTCCCCCGAGCTTTGGAGAGTCTTATTACTGAAATCCCCTGACGAATTCTGTTATTACTCCAGACGATTTTATTCAGCTGTGCAGAGGGTCTTCATCTTTATTACAGCCTATCCTGCCAGATCCTTCCCCTGTCGATATTTTCCCTGGAGTAATACAGAAGAGGAATATTACAATGGAGTATTACATCTTAGTACAGAATTCATCTAATGTACTCCCTCTTAGTGGTAGGTGGTGGCGACCATCATCCACTCACTTGATGTAGTGCTGCCTACTTCTTCCTTAGCCTTTATCATTCTTTTTCTGTGCCTGCCCTCCTCTCTTCCTATTTCTCCCATCTTTCCTGTCACTACTTAATGCTTTTCTTTCCGTTACAGGTGGCTTTACATTGAGTGACAAGCCAAATGGTTTCCTGTAAGCCAAGAAACCATTTACAACACTGGGTGGTAACCATATAACCAAACCATACGTGCTCCCTACGTGTCAAGTGGGTTGGTGGAGGGTTAGTGCCCCTCCCTGTAAAACAAATAACTCAGTGTCAAATGGCCACCCCGTACGGGATTATGGCGTCTGGCAATAGATAGATAGATACTCCCTCTTCTCTTCCTCAATATTCCTCGATATTTTACTCGAGAGAAGTATTACACAGGGATATTACACCTTAATACAGAATTCAGCCCTAAGTATTCTCCCATTCAATATTTTCCTCGAAGTTTTAGGCTAGAGATGTATTAGACGGGGATAATACTACCCATACACCTCAAATATTCTCTCCCTCATGTATTGCTCTATCTCTTATGCACCACAGCACTCAGGGATATTACAGCTTAGAGAAATGAAGTAAGCTATTCTCCCTCTTCCTCCCAATACAGTATTATACTCGAAGTTTTATGAGGTAGGAATATTTGAGCTGGATACTGCAACTCACAAAGCTCAGATATTTCCCCTCCTCATATTCCTACCTCAAATTTTATGCATGAAGACTATTGCAGGGCGATATTACACTATGGAAAAATTCAAACTTGAGTATTTTCCCTTTCACCGATATTCTCCTTGAAGTTTTAGGCCAGAGAACGTGTAATATTCCTCAGCCACCCATATTTCCCTCGATATTTTATGAAGGAGGAGTATTACTGTAAGATATTAGCGCTTAGTAAGGATATTCAGCTTATTCTCCCCTCCTTCCTTCACATCTATCCATATTTCACCTGAAGTTTTACGCAAAAGGTCCACGGCAAAGGAATTTAGTTTCATACAGAATACTCCTCCGATATTCTCCGCTCTCTCCCCCTCAATGGTTTATGTGAAGTTTTATGTTAGAGCTGGATTATAGAGCTTTATAAAGCCCAGTGTGTACTCCCCTTCCCCCTCAACTCCCCCTACTGCAGTGGAATGATACAGGCTGGTACAGAATTCACCTCAAGTATTCTCCCCATACACAGACGAGGAAATTACTAAAACACAGGAAGCCCCCCCCCTCTCACCCTTCTCCCTGTCCCCCCTCACCCTTCTCTCCCTACTCCCCCTCACTCCTCTCTCCCTGCGTCCCTCACCCGTCTCTCCCTACCTCCCTAAACCCTCTCTTCCTGCTCCTCTCACCCCTCTCCCTGCCTCCCTAACTCCTCTTTCCCTGACTCCCTCAACCCGCTCTCTCTGCCTCGCTCACCCTTCTCCCCTTCTCTCTGCCCCCTCACCCTTCTCCCCCTCACCCTTCTCTCTCCCTCCCTCACTCTTCTCTCCCTCCCTGCCCACTTGCTGTAAAGGATTTAGTCAGAACAGGCAGCGGGAACAATGCCGGGCTGAATCATTTCCCTTAATTGAAACGGGGAAGATATTTTAGCTTGGCGGTGTGTGTGTGTGTGTGTGTGTGTGTGTGTGTGTGTGTGTGTGTGTGTGTGTGTGTGTGTGTGTGTGTGTGTGTGTGTGTGTGTGTGTGTGTGTGTGTGTGAAGGCGCCCTTCTCCAACACCACGCAATCACTAAGCAACTTAACCCTTTTAGTCCAATTCTTTTTAATCAGTGCTCAACCAGACGATTTCATTCAGCCCCCATGACTTCCAATATCTAAGAAGTTTAATTAAAGCGACATTAAAGAAATCCTGTACGTAAAGTCTCTCCAGCACCGAATTAAACTGAAACTGACAAGAATAAAAATGATAAATACCCCTGATCGAAGGATGAGAGAGAGAGAGAGAGAGAGAGAGAGAGAGAGAGAGAGAGAGAGAGAGAGAGAGAGAGAGAGAGAGAGAGAGAGAGAGAGAGAGAGAGAGAGAGAGAGAGTTTTTGAAGATTTGCTAAGCTGACAAAATTATCTGATATTAATGAGCAAAATACCGCAAAAAATCTGGTATTTACGTGAAGCAAATACCCAGCAAATAATAATAATAACAATAATAATAATAATAATAATAATAATAAAAATAATAATAATAATAACAATAATAATAATAATAATAATAATAATAATAATAATATCTATCTATCTATCTATCTATTGCCAGACGCCTCAATCCCGTTTGGGGTGGCCACAAACAAATTGCCTCCAAGTCGCCCTGTCCCCCGCCATTACACTGCCCTGCTTCCAACTCACACCCCCCTCTCTCATATACCTCTCCACCCCTTCCCTCCATCTCATCCTCGGCCTCCCCCTCCCTCTTTCCCCCTCCACCTCACTCATATACACTCTCTTCGTCAGTCTTTCACCCTCCATCCTCTCCACATGGCCAAATCACCTCAGTGTATTCCTCATAAAGCTTCCTATCACATCCACATCCACACCACAACGTTCCTTTATATCCTCATTCGTCAGCCTGTCTCTCCACGTGACTCCACAGGCTCCTCTTAAATAACTCATTTCCACTGCTCTCACTCTTGACTTGTGTCCTTCCAACAATGTCCAAGCTTCACTTCCGTACGTTAGAGTTGGTATCACAATACTGTCATGTAGTAACTTTTTCACTTCCATGCTCACTTCCCTGTTTCTTATCACTGCTTTCAAGGAACCAGCAACCTTTCTTCCCTGCTGTACCCTTTCAAGCACTTCACCCTCCAAACCTCCATCCTTACTCATCACACTACCCAAATACTTAAACGTACTCACATTTTCCAATTCCTCACCATCCAACCTCGCTGTACATTCACTAACTTCACCTCTCTCAAAGACCATCACTTTACTCTTCCCTACATTCACCTTTAGGTTCCGTTTCTTACACACTCTCTCAAACTCATCCGCCAAGCCTTGCAGCTCCCCTTCGTCTTCACTCAACAACACAGTATCATCTGCAAACAACAGTACAGGGAGTTTCCAAACACTATCCTCTCTCACCAGGGACACTCCAACATCCACTACCCTACCTTGTACCTCTTTTATTACCCCATCCATGTACAGATTGAACAACCATGGAGACATGACACATCCCTGTTTCAATAATAATAATAATAATAATAATAACAATAATAATAATAATAATAATAAGAATAATAATAACAGTCATCATCATCACCATCATCATCATCATCATCATCATCATCCTCTTTTCCCACCAAAAACACAATCTCATATCTCTGCGCTTGTTCCTGTCATGTAACGATGATTCACGACAGACAGCTAGAGATGACAGACAGCGACAGGAACGAGACAGGAATGGGGCAGGCTGTGATGGAAAGAGTGAGTGCTGTGCCGCTGTCAACGTGCCTGGAAAGTGCTGGGGTAAACCGGCCATCAGCGTGCCTGGAAAGTGCTGGGGTAAACCGGCCATCAGCGTGCCTGGAAAGTGCTGGGGTAAACCGGCCATCAGCGTGCCTGGAAAGTGCTGGGGTAAACCGGCCATCAGCGTGCCTGGAAAGTGCTGGGGTAAACCGGCCATCAGAGTGCCCGGAAAATGCTGGGGTAAACCGGCCATCAGCGTGTCTGGAAAGTGCTGGGGTAAACCGGCCATCAGCGTGCCTGGAAAGTGCTGGGGTAAACCGGCCATCAGCGTGCCCGGAAATTGCTGGGGTAAACCGGCCATCAGCGTGCCTGGAAAGTGCTGGGGTAAACCGGCCATCAGCGTGCCCGGAAAGTGCTGGGGTAAACCGGCCATCAGCGTGCCCGGCAAGTGCTGGGGTAAACCGGCCATCAGCGTGCCTGGAAAGTGCTGGGGTAAACCGGCCATCAGCGTGCCTGCAGTCCACCGGGTGCAGCACGTGCGTCGCTCAGCACTAATATACCTGACTGACTGACCGGCATCCCTCCCTCCATCCCCTAAACACCGCATAAATATTAACAAAGTGATTTGTTTCGCTGGGGATGCTGTGGTAGTTCTCTCTCTCCCTGTCAATCTGTCTATTATATCTATCTATCTATCTACCTATGCCTATTATCTATCTATCCGTCTATCTATATCGGAAAATCAATCCATTCATAAATTCATCTATCATCCAGCTCTTTGCTACCTTATGAGGAGCGTAGGTACCCGGGGCTAGGCTGCTCAGTCCTAACATTTAAGGTGCAACTGGAAATACAGTGAATACAGTAAGTAGGGAAGATTTGCAGATCATATTCATAGACATTAATAGAGCCTTTGATGGTAATTTTCTGTAGCTTAGGGTCGACTGAAAAAAAAGGCTAATTATAATGAGTACTTACATTTATTATTATTATTATTATTATTATTGTTATTGCATGTATTATTATTATTATTATTGTTATTATTATTACTAGAATATTTTGCTAGTCACGAAGAAGCGCCATGGAAGGGATGTAGAGCCGTAGCATCGTCTATTTCTGCCACCAAGGTATATGAAATAAGGTGCAAAGGGATGCAAATCTGGGCCAAGTTAAGGTGAAAGGAGTGTAGCTGTGTAACCAAAGAGGGCTCAGCAAAAATAGATAGATAGATAGATAGATAGATAGATGGACAGATAGATAGATAGATAGAGAGAGAGAGACAGACAGAAGGGTGGAGACAGGCAGATAGATGATAAATGGACTGATAGATAGACAGACAGATAGACTGATAAACAGACTGATAGATACATAGATAGATCAATGGAGAGTCATTTCATAAAAAGCTTTACGAGTACAATGTAAACTTCTTATATATTAGATGTGTATACAAATGAGAGAGAGAGAGAGAGAGAGAGAGAGAGAGAGAGAGAGAGAGAGAGAGAGAGAGAGAGAGAGAGAGAGAGAGATCCCCTCCCTCAACACGTCAAACAGTATCATGAGTTTTACACCGATTACCTGAAAAAAAAATATATATATATGCGTTTTACTGAGGCGAGAGTAAACGTTTGCCTGTGTGTGTGTGTGTGTGTGTGTGTGTGTGTGTGTGTGTGTGTGTGTGTGTGTGTGTGTGTGTGTGTGTATTTCGTCGACAGTAAAACTAAGGTGGGGTTTAAAAGGAATCGAAGTGCCTCTCTCTCTCTCTCTCTCACACACACACACACACACACACACACACACACACACACACACACACACACACATTTTGTCGGCTGGGAACACAGGAAAATGGATAGAAGGCTGAATGGGATTGCGTGTGTGTGTGTGTGTGTGTGTGTGTGTGTGTGTGTGTGTGTGTGTGTGTGTGTGTGTGTGTGTGTGTGTGTGTGTGTGTGTGTGACAGATAGACAGATAGGTAGGTAGGTAGAGAGAGAGAGAGAGAGAGAGAGAGAGAGAGAGAGAGAGAGAGAGAGAAAAACTCAAAGGTGTGTATGAAAACGAATATATGATCTCTCTCTCTCTCTCTCTCTCTCTTTGTATACATGTCTGTCTGCGTGTGTGTATGTGTATGCCTGTGTGTATGTCCGTGTGCGTATAACCACAGCCACGTACACAAACCCAGGGGAAGGTGAGTGGGGGGGGGAGGGTGAGTGGCAGGCTAGCTTTAAGAATAATCATGAAATCTGGCCCAAAAATAGGCAGCGTCACCTTTTTTCACTCATCCTCCCGGGTATTACTGGCTGACGGGTTACTATATTCTGATCTGTGCTGGTTAGAAACGAAAATACTTGGTGTAATTACTGTTATATTATTGAGTGTAAGTGTAGATTGAAAATGCTGTGGTGTAGACAGGGAAATCTATCTATCTATCTATCTATCTAACGCCAGACGCCCTAATCCCGTAAGGGGTGGACGCAAACAAATCGCCTCCATGTCGCCCTGTCCCCCGCCATTTCACTGCCCTGCTCCCAGCTCACACACCCACTCTCTCATATCAATAAAAATCAATCAATATAAATATAAATTGTTCTAACACGTGATTATAGTATATTGTAGATTAACGATAAATTATAGACCTACTTATAACACACACAACCCCTTCACTGCTATGGGCTGTTATTTACTTCATTCTACCTTTAATTAACTCAGGTAGAATCTCTAGCAGTGAACAGGTAAATAAAGGTATATGTCCCTCTTATTTGTGGTCTCCGGCAAGCTGAGGAAAATCATCTGGAGATGGAAGATTGATACTAGAAGATGCTATTATACTTGGGAATTATTGGTGAGACTAGAAACTGCACTGGCCAGGTAGGTTGGTCTCACGTGCGTTCAGGATTATTCAGGTGGGCTGTGTGTAATTAGCAAGATGTGGAAGGGATTGTACCTGCCCACGCCACACACTACACACAATACACGTCCCTCCTACACCATAATGTGCTATTCCACACCATACTGCACCGTTCCACATCATACAATACACTCCCATACCACACACCACCCTGCCACACCACATTTTACCCTAGCATATCAAGCAGTGCCCTTCCACAACCCACACCACCCTCCTACACCACACCTCTCTCACATATCATACCTATCCCACTCCACATCACACCATTCCCACACTACACCATACCACATCACACCATTCCAACAGCTAACCACACCCACCACACACCACAACTATCCCACACCACACACCACACATCACACCATTCCAACACCTAACCACACCTACCCCACACCACAACTATCCCACACCACACACCACACATCACACCTCTCCCGAACCACACAACATACTTTCACGCCGAATCATACGTTCCCACACCACACACTCCCACAAATCTCTTACACACCACACAATACCCCTCCCACACTATGCCACACCCCTCCCACACCACACCACCTCTCGCCACATCTCTGCCAGCCTACCACAGCGACATAGGGTGGTTAGAGGGGCAGACTTCAGGCGTGTGACAACGGCCCGGAGTTTAATTGGCCATATTGATGGAGGACACGGGGCGGGGTGGGGGCGGGGCGGGGCTGTCATCAGGGGCTGGGGAGCAAACAGGAACCCCTACCGCAGCAGCAGCCTCCCTCACCGCAGCTACCCCCTCGCTTCTGCCAGCTAAAACGACTATTATCATGTAGCTCGTGCTGTCCCCTACCGCAGTTACCTCTTCCCACCACCGTTAATACTAACTTAGCTTCTACCACAGCTGTACCCCTTTGCAGAGTCCGTTTATACTGTCTCCTACAAGAACTATTTTCCTCATCACCACAGCTACAACCACATTCTTTACCACAGCTACTGTCTACTGTCTCCTACCACAACTACCTTTCTCATCACCACAGTTACTACCACATCCTCCACCACAGCTACAACTCTTCCTGCTGTCCCCTACCACTCTTTCTACCGCATCACACCACAGCTATTTACCAAGCCTCTCGCAGCTCAGGAATATCAGCCAGCAGGGGAAAGTGAGAAGCAGGAGAGGAGAGAAATATTAGGTTTGTGTGTGTGTGTGTGTGTGTGTGTGTGTGTGTGTGTGTGTGTGTGTGTGTGTGTGTGTGTGTGTGTGTGTGTGTGTGTGTGTGTGTCATTATTTTACCGATTCAATTTCCCTGCTAAATCTCTTTCCACAACCATCCCTTACCAATGAGTATCTAACATAACCCTTCCAACATTACCACCACCACAACCACCTCCCTACCACAATCCTTACCACAACCTCCTCCCTACCAGATTCCTTACCACAACTACCTCCCTACCACAATCCTCACCACCACAACCACCTCCCTACCACAATCCTCACCACCACAACCACCATCTCTATCATACTGCTCGCCACTGCCACAACCACCTCCCAACCACAATCCTTATCACCACCACCCCCTACAACTGTCACTACCGCCCCAATCACCCT
Source organism: Coenobita brevimanus (assembly GCF_032717465.1). Classification (NCBI taxonomy): domain Eukaryota; kingdom Metazoa; phylum Arthropoda; class Malacostraca; order Decapoda; family Coenobitidae; genus Coenobita; species Coenobita brevimanus. Next base: position 712,709 of record NC_136976.1, read on the forward strand.
ACAACCACAATCCTCAGCATCACAACAATCGCCTACCACAATCCACACGACCAGAACGATCACAGTTGCAGTACCACCACCACCACAACAACAACAATAACAACAACCATCCCTCTACCACAGCGACCACCACCACCACAACAACAATCATCCACCACAATCCCTACTACCACAACGATTACAGTAGCAGTACCCCCACCATAATTACTCCCTCTACCACAACCACCACCAGTACCACTCCCTCTACCACAACAACCACTCTTCACTACCACAACAAGATGACCATAACACCAGTACTACCAACACAACCAGCCCTCTACCACCACCACCACCACCACCACAGCCCTCCCACCACAAACACCCCTATGATGGAGCACTGTCATTCTCCCCACCACCCTTCACCGCCCACATTGTCGTTCCTCCACCAGCAATCTCCACCACTCTTATTTACAGTCTCCACCACGCCGCCTGCTCATCAATTAACGCTTTATTAAATGAACCAGACGGGGACCTGCGCGTGGTGGGGCCAGATACACGTCAGAGGGATGGACCTTCATTTAGGAATTAATTTACGAACCGTGGCTTTTATTTACAGACCTAAACTTAAGATGGGTTTAAGATTATTTGTAAATAGGTCTGGCTTTATATATACGGCTGTCAAATACTTCACAATCAGAGTGAGCATCAAACACACACACACACACACACACACACACACACACACACACACTGAACACCACTTTCTGATGCTATGGCTATATTAATCAGCTACATGTAAGTCACAGGAGCCCGAAAGTGTTAAAGTGTGTGTGTGTGTGTGTGTGTGTGTGTGTGTGTGTGTGTGTGTGTGTGTGTGTGTGTGTGTGTGTGTGTGTGTGTGTGTGTGTGTGTGTGTGTGTGTGTGTGTGTGTGAACTTTCTAAATAACACTGCTGGTGGGAGTACTGCTGGGAAAAAAAAAAAAAGCGAGCGTCACTTTTTGATGTCCGTCTGAAAACTTAGAGAGACGTGTCAGAAACTTTGCAAATACTTGATGAAGCTTGCAAAGGAGGCCCAGACCAGGCAAGAAGTGAGTTAAGTTTATGCATTACCGTGGGAGAGAGAGAGAGAGAGAGAGAGAGAGAGAGAGAGAGAGAGAGAGAGAGAGAGAGAGGAGAATTAGAAAACTTACCAGCCAGTTTTAAAATATTCAAATGTATTACATTCCGGAAAACTACATAATTATACACACAATTTTTCTCAGTATACGACTAGAAATAATCCCCCTTCACTTCCCCTGGGGTGCCTTCACGTGGTGGCACTGATAACGGAGGAACTTCTCTGCCTGGTTGTGCAAACGTCCCTCAGCTTATTCCGTACTCCCCGAAAGGAGGACGGTAGACTGCAAGGTGAGGGGAATTTCACCTTTCAGCCCAGTGCATATATTACTACTACTACTACCACCATCACCAACTACCACCACCACCACCAGCATCACTATTGTTACTACCACTTCCAACGCCACAACCATCCCGCTACTATTACAACTACCAGGCCTACTACTACTACTACTACTACCAGCACCACCACCACCCCACTACTACTACTACTAATACCAGAATCAACCACCATCCCCACCATCACCACTACTGACTACCACTACTACCACCACAACCACCCCACTGCTATTACTACTACTAGGTCTCCTCCTCCTCCTCCTCGCCTCTTTCTCTTTAATACTCGCTCTAGTTACGTAATTTCCTGACAGATGCGTAAGTTAAGATAAAACTTCACACAAACCATCTTACGTCCTTCTTATCTATTTCTTAAGATAAAAATAAGTTACGAATACAAGTCCGGCAGCGAACCCTCTTAACGTCATATTAGGGAGGAAAGTGTGTGTGTGTGTGTGTGTGTGTGTGTGTGTGTGTGTGTGTGTGTGTGTGTGTGTGTGTGTGTGTGTGTGTGTGTGTGTGTGTGTGTGAGAGAGAGAGAGAAACCACACCCGCCTCATCAAACATTCAATCATCCACGTGTGTGTGTGTGTGTGTGTGTGTGTGTGTGTGTGTGTGTGTGTGTGTGTTTCCCCACGCAACAACACACCCGGCATGTAATACTTTCATCTATATGTAAACACGCAATTCTCTCTAATCTTCCAGCCATTCATTAGACGCTCTGCTGCCGGCGAATCTAAGCCTATTGGCGAATATAAGGACCCAGGATTCACAAATATACTTACGATTCAATGCCCAAGCCTAAGATTCAATTCCCATATGATTCAATGCCCATGCTTAAGATTCAATTTCAAGCTTACCATCCAATTCCCAACCTTACCATGTGAAGTAAACAAGCTTACGATTCAACTCCCAAGCTTACGATTCAATTCCCAAGCACACGATTCCATTCCCAAGCACACGATTCAATTCCCAAGCTTTGCGATTCAACTCCCAAACTTGCGATTCAATTCCCTTGTCGTAACTGCGAGAAACAAACAAGCTTACGATTCAATTCTTCACCGCAACTTTAACTTTCTCGCAAAAAGGACTTTGTCTTACGACGAATTTCTTGTTTTATCAGTAATTTCCATTCGTAGGCAGAAAAAGGACTTACGAACATAATAAAGAAAAAATTTAATACTAATAAAGAGGTATGGATGTTTTATTCTTATTCTGAAATATTTATGACCATTCTCTGGCTCCTATGACCCAACCTAAGCTGAGTAAAATCGTCTGGCTTTAGCTGGAATTGAATACTAGAGTTGGCGTGACCATGAGAGGGGTTAATGGTGACGGTATTAACACTCCTAGGCTCCGGTGGCCCATTCTCGGCTGAATAAAATCGTCTGGATCCTATAACCCAGCCTCAGTTGAATTCAGAGTTGTGCCGACCATGAAGGAGTTAAGAATCTTGATAAATATACAGACTCAATAGTGGCGTTGGGGTAGGTGGTTATTTGAGGGGCAGATTTCCGTTTTTCATCCCCCCCCCTCTCTCTCTCTCTCTCTCTCTCCCTCCCTCCTATCGTCAACTCTTCCTTCCTTCCTTCCATCTTCAATCTTTCCCTTTCTTTCATTTTCACTTTCTTCATCTTGTAACCTTTTCTATTCTCTCTCTCTCTCTCTCTCTCTCATATTCCTCATTCTTTATGAACGTCTCTCCTTCCTTTTCTGTCCCCTTCGTCACTTTCCTATTTTCCTCTTCCATTTTCCTTCCCTTCCTCTGTTTTTCTTTCCCTTACATTGACCCATCACTTCAAACTCTCTTGTCCCATTCTACCCCTCCCCCACTCATTCTCACCACCCACTCATTCTTGTGGTCGCGTCCTCCCCCCTTCCTGCTACCCCTCCCATCCCTTCCCCCCCCACCACCTTCCCCTCCTTTCCCCACCACCATCTTCCCCCTCCTGCTCCCCCATCCCTTCCCTTCCCCCCTTCCTCCTTCCCCGCCTTTCATTTCCCCCTTCCTCACCACAACATTCCCCCTCCTCCTCCCCCCTCCCATCCCTTCCCCCTCTCTTCCCCTCGCCCTCCCTATCACCACAACCCCTCCAACTTAACACTCCCAGGCTCCTATGACCCAAACTCAGCTGAATAAAATCGTCTGGTATTGGATTAGAAAAGACTTACCCCGACGATGAGAGGGTTAACGTCGATGAATAGGGAGACGATGGGTTCATTTTCCTGTCTCACTTTCTCAAAATATCTCCCTCGTTAAAGTATCTCTCTCTCTCTCTCTCTCTCTCTCTCTCCACAATCCTCTTAATTTTACGTCCACAAGGGAGGAGGAGAAACGCATTTCTTTTTCATTTCCTCTTTTCTTGTTCATCTTTTTCACCCTCCCAAAAAAAAAAAAATCCCTCTTCTCCATTGCAATTTCTATACCAATTCTCCCTTCCTGTCGTCCATGAGTAGGGAGGGGAGGAAATTCACTCGATTCTCTCCTCCATATCTTTCAGTCAGAGTGAGATGGTTCTAACTCTCCTTTGCTTTTCTTATTCTTCTCCTCTTCCTTTCCTTCACTTCCCTCTCACTTCAACGTTATTCTGAAAAGGCAAGTTTTATCTTCTTCTTTTTTACTTCCCAGTTCTTCTTCCTCCTATTCTTCTTGTCATCTTCATCATCATCATCATCATCATCATCTTCTTCTCTTCCTCCTCCTCCTCCTCCTGCTCATCATCATCATCATCATCATCTTCATTACCACCACCACCATCATCATTCTTTTTCTTCTTCTCCTCCTCCTCCTCCTCTTCTTCTTCCTTCTCCTCCTCCTCCTCTTCCTCTCTCATCTCAAACTAAGCTCTCTCTCTTTCCAACTTCATTTTCCTCCCTTTTTCTCTCTCCCCTCCCCTACATCAGACCAGACATAAGCTAAACCAAATGCCCATTCTTCCCTCCTCTTCTCCCTTCACTTTAGCCTCTCTCTCTCTCTCTCTCTCTCTCTCTCTCTCTCTCTCTCTCTCTCTCTCTCTCTCTCTCTCTCAGCAATAAACATAAACTGATAATAAAAAACTGGTGGAGAGACTACTTTATCCTAGAGAGAGAGAGAGAGAGAAAGAGAAAGAGAGAGAGAGAGAGAGAGAGAGAGAGAGAGAGAGAGAGAGAGAGAGTCTAAGTGGAGTAGGACGCTTGTGTGGCACTTTTTTTTTAATTACTACACCTTAAGGAGTCTACATGGCCAGGTAGACCAGGGTTAAGCAACAACAACAACAATAATAATAATAATAATAATAATAATAACAATAATAATAATAATAATAATAATAACAATAACATAACATCCTTTTTTCACGTCATTTATACCTCTTTAATATCGCCACTATTCAAATCAATAACATCCTTTTTTCATGTCATTTATACCTCTTTAATATCTCCATAACTTAAAATCAATAACATCCTTGAGAATACTGAGGTACAATATGCAAAATGAATCGCTAAGGAAGTGGTGTAACGACATAAAATCCCCGACCGAAAATGTTGCTGTATTTTCAAAGGATCTCTTGGATTTTAAGGCAAATGATACGGAAACTCGAGTATCAGAATTATCCTTTGCACAAATTCAATTAACTACATTTACAGGTGGACCTAAAGCAAGAGTTTTCCCTTCAATTTCCCGCTACAGTGAAGCACTATTGAAGCATCACTGAAGCACCACTGAAGTATCGTTGAAGCACAATTGAAGTACCGCTGATGCACCATTGAAGCACTATCGACATACCGTTGAAATACTATTAAAGCCCCACTGAAGTACTATTGAAGCACCACTGAAGTACCACTGAAGCACAATGAAAGCATCATTGAAACACCAATGAAGTATCACTGAAGCATCACTGAAGTACCATTGAAGCACCACTGAAGTACCACTGAAGCACCACTGAAGTACCATTGAAACACCACTGAAGTACCACTGAAGCATCACTGAATTACCACTGAAGCACCAGCAAGGCCTCTTTTGATGTGAACAACGGAGGGTGTGAAATGTAGGAAATGTATGCAGATTAACATTAACATGCATTAGAATTTATATATATGAGTGAGGCCTGGGGGATTTCCTTATTACTAAACGAAGAACAGTCACTAAATCCACATGCTGTTCCATCGACTGTTCCAAACCGGTGTGCAATTGGGGATAAAAATTCAAGTATTATCCCACTGCGTCTACCGAGTCTACGAAGGGCATGTCATTTTCCTCCCTGACGCATCATATCCAGGAGAATCATCTACTGGCAGAGAATCATATCAAGAATCTCTCTGGCTTAGGAATATTAACCAGCAGAGAGGTGAAATATTAGTTAAACTGTAGGAATATCAGCCTGTAGGGGAAGTGAGATACAGAAATGGTGAAATATTAAGCAATTCTTTTAGAAAACAAATATTCGTCACAGGAGGAAGGCGAGAAGAAAAGGTGAAATACTTGACGAACTCTCACAAGCCAGCAGAGAAAAGTGAGAAGCAAAAGAAGTGAAATGTTAGGCGAACTTTTAGAAATACCAACCAACAGATGAAAGTGACAAGCAGAAGAGATGATGTATTAAGCATGAGAGGTGATAGACCAAATTTTAGGAATAACAAGTGAAGAATGTGAGAAGCAGAAGAGGTGAAATATTAGGCATACTTTTGGGGATATCAGCCAACAGAGGAAGATGAGAAGCAGAGGAGGTGAAATATTAGGCAAATTACTTGGAATAGCAAAGGAAAATAAGAAAGTGAGAAGAAGAAGAGGTGAAATATTAGGCATACTTTTGGGGATATCAGCCAATAGAGGAAGGTGAGAAGCAGAAGAGATGAATTATTTGCCGATCCATTGTCCCAACTGTTTTGGGAACTTTGGTACAATTTTCCTTCACCAAGCAACTGTCCAGGGCCAAGTCTGTGCTCTCTCTCTCTCTCTCTCTCTCTCTCTTTTACGTGAAGAGGAAAAAAGTGTCATGTTACGCCTGGCAAAGTTAGGCTCGTGTCCCATTTACCCTTCACTGGACACCGGACACTGAAGGCGCTTGTCATAGGATTTTCTGTGTGTCTCCCCCCCCCCCCACTCTCTGGCTCCTATGACTCACTTCCAGCTGAATAAAATCGTCTGGTGTACGCTGGAATAAATACTAGAATTGTTCCGACCATGACAGGACTCCTATTCTCTCTCTCTCTCTCTGGTGAATATAATCGTCTGGCATTAAAACGGTAAACAAGAGCTGTCCCGACCACGAGGGGGGTAAATGGCGACAATATTAACACTCTCAGGCTCCTATCTTCACTCTCATCTGAATAAAATCGTCTGGCTTTTTCTGTAATATAGAGCCACAGAGCCAGAGTTGTCCTGAGCATGGGGGAGTTAGCGGATACATTAACGTAATTTTGCTTGCTCTAGCTCTAACTTTAATTCCTACGCCGGTACTTTCGTCAGGAAAGGAAGCTCCCTAACACCTCTTCCTTACCGATTCATTCTGGGAGATGGCTGGTTAATATCCTCTTTGTACGCTATTTGCGCAGAGTCTGTTAATGTTTCAAGGATTTATATAACACAGAATAGGACACGAAGGCGTAATAGGGCAAAATAAATCGCTCAGAAAAAGGTGTTAGGGAGCTCAGAACAACGGCTTCAGTTTGCCCTCCACACTGAATAACAAACTTTTTCGAACTTTCCTTATTTCAGGTCAACTCAGGGCAGTTTCCATGGCCCCAGCTGACCCCCGACCTGGCGTAACAAAGGCCTATTTTTGTGTGGTAAGAGGTGGCCGCAAAAGCCCCTCCTCCAACACCCTTCAGGGGTCACTCAGGCAGAAACATCACTCACCACAATTTCACTCAAAGATGTCGCCGTCTACAGAAAGATTATGTATGTATGGATGGATGGATGGATGGATGAATGGCTGAATGGATGGCTGATAGGATGGATGAATGGACTGAAGGATGTATGCATGTATGTAAGGATAGATAGATGGATGGATAGATGGATGGATGGACCGTTGCATGTATGTATGCGTGGGTGGATGGATGGATGTATTCTAGTGATCGGCTTGCATACGCCTGTTACTGCGGGGTAGACTTACAAAGAAAGATTTAACATTCACTGCCTACATAGTTTCCTCAAACCATATGCCAGTCCTCAAAAAGATTAAAAACTCTCCATCTACACATTTCACTCTACGTATCACAACTTGAAAATAACTCCAAAATTACCGACAGAAGCTACCTCAAGCATTCAAACCCGCTGGAATCCCTAGAAAAATAAACCCCCTGTCTATATATTTCTTTCCATCCATCATAAAGTGACAAGGACCTTAAAATTATCAACTGAAGCTCCCTCAAACACACAGACGTTCCAGAAAGATTACAACGTCACTACTACACATTTCCCTAGATTCTTACGTTAGTCCCCACGCTGAATATACATGCTGTCTACAAAATTCCATACGCCTCAGTTTTCAGAGAGAGTGTAAACAACCTATCTGCGCATTTTTCCCAGTCCATCGCTCGTCTCCGGAAAGCTTATGAACTCCCTATCTTTACATTTCTCGCCATCCATCATCAGGCGACAATAAGCCCAACTTTGACCCCCCCTGCTGGAGACAAAAGGCGGCCGATCAAACCATCATCAGGTTGATTAACGATGTCACCCGGCCCGAATGAGCCATGAATGAGGAGCCATAGGGAAAACAGGAGCCTGGGTGACGGAGGGTGACGTGGGTGACGGAGGGTGTTGTTGTTGTTGTGGTCCCAAGTTCATATAAACGCGAACTCGGTGGGCTACATGCTGAGGACCCTTTTCTCTTGCGGTTCACCCTCCTACTTTGGAAGAATATGGAAGGAACTGATGAACGTTTGTATAACCAGGCAGCGCCACAGCTCAGTTATAAAAGATTGCGTTGTTTGAGAGTCTGAATGCAGTGCTACTTACCGTCACCATAAAAAAAAATCGCGACACTATCCTGCAGGTTGTGAGGAGGGAAGGTGTAAAGAAAAAATTATTCTGACAAATATGAAGCACAAAAACAAAAGGGTACATGAAAGGATACTCTTTGACATTTGAGGAGGAATGAAAAATAAGGAAGAAAGACAAATATCTGCAGACGCCAATATATGACACCGTGATTGTTGCCCGAGATGGAGCCCTGGGCCGGCATCCTCATCGGTTGAGGAAGCTCCCAAACACCTCTTCCTAAGCGATTCATTTTGCTCATCACTCCTTACTACCCTCTTCTGGGTTATTTCAATTAAATACCCCCATACTCAACAACATACAAACTGATATTAACCAGCCATATCCAAAAAATAAATCGCTAAGGAAGAGGTGTTAGGGAGGCTTTATTTTCTTTATTATTCTCTACTATTCTCTTCTGTGTCACTTAAATCATTCAAACACCATAATTTTCAGTATAACACACAAACTGATATTAACCACCCATATCCAAAAAAATAAATCGCTAAGGAAGAGGTGTTAGGGAGCCACAGGAGTACGAACCCTGGCCACAGACGCCCCTCAGGCCTACCCATTGTCCAAGCCACACAATCGGTTGGATGCCTACGGGGGCGGGGGGCCAGGGGGGGCTGGGGGGGCGAGGGGGGAGAGAGAGAGAGAAAAGAAGGCTGGGCAGAAGAGAGGTCTGTAAAATCTATACAAACAATAAAAAAATCCTCCTAGCTGAATAAAATCGTCTTGTGTTAGCTGGAGGAGATTACTAGAGGTGTCCCGACCATGAGAGGATTAATGGCATCACTAGTAACACTCCCAGGCTCCTATGACCCACTCCCAGCTGAATAAAATCGTCTTGTGTTAGCTGGAAGAGATTACTAGAGTTGTTCTGGCCATGAGACGGCTGAAGGTATCAGTACTAACACTCCCAGGCTCCTACGACTCACTCTCAGCTGAATAAAATCGTCTGATGGTACAAAAATTAACACTCCCAGGCTCCTATGACTCACTCTCAGCTGAATAAAATCGTCTGGGTTTAGGCGGAATCGCATACTAGAGCTACCCTGACCATGAGGGGAACAATCAAATCAATACCCCCCTCCTGGATCCTCGCCCGGGCTGAATCAACGTGAAAATTACCAGTGATTGACGCGGCAGTTTTCCAGGGGCGATGGGGAGGAGGGAGGGAGGGAGGGCAGCCAGACTACATTAGCTCAATTCCCCCTCCCTGACCCCCCCCGACCCCCGCGCTGCTTTTATTCATAGACCCGCATAAGGAAAACTCTGAGGTCATCTGAGTTTATATTTATCAAGGATCTTAAGTTCGTGCCGGTCAGACTGGCGGATTCAGGCAGTTCCCCCCCCCCTCTCTCCATGTCCCTCTTATCGCCTTCACGTGGTGGCACAGATATAACTGGGTGATGGAGCGGCCTGGTTATATAAACGTCCCTCTCCTACTACCCTATCCCCCGAAATAAGGATGGTGAGATGCAGGAGACTCGCAACTTCAGCCTGTAGTCCACCGAGTTCGCGCTTCAGATGAACTGCCACAACAACAACAACAACAACTACTACTACTACTACTACAACTACTACTACTACTACTGTTACTACTACTACTACTCCCTATTTGGCAGTGTTAGAATTAGGGACCTGGGTGTATACGCGACTAAAGAGGGTCGTGTTCTAGGAGAAGAATGGGACATAGAAAAAATAGATCATCTACCCTAATGAATCTCGCACACTCGATAGGCAGAGATTCTCAGCCTCTTTTTTTTTTTCCAGGATAAATAAACACGTCTTCCTATCCCGCACTTTACTATTATCAGATTTTTTAATAGTATTTTTTTTAGAGGTGAAGTTTTTGGTGTGTGTGTGTGTGTGTGTGTGTGTGTGTGTGTGTGTGTGTGTGTGTGTGTGTGTGTGTTAAATTAATGTATATCCAGAAGTGATTTTGTTTTCACTAAGATAAAACAATTTTAGCCCTACTTGGACCCTGCTTCGGTATAGGCAAAATTCGTCCACAAACGCAGTCCTCTTTACGACTCAGACTCAAGAAACTTTATGAATACAACCCCAGGAGGCTTGACTCAGCACGACCGCTCCCTCAGCACCCCCGCAGCGGCCTAACAAGAGAGACAGCGAGGGAGGGGAAGAGGGAGAGGGAAAGGAGGAAGAGGAAGAAGGGAGGGGAAGAGAGGGAGCTGGAAGGGAGAGGAGGAAGGGGGATAGGAGGAGGGAAAGACGGAAGGGGAAGGGGAAGTGAAGGGGAAGAGGAGGGGGATCTTGTGGTGTCCCCTGCCCACCGTAATAACACACTTTCGGTCCCCTCTCATGCCCGTCACCGTCCGTCACCTAGTCTGGAAGTCAAGTTCGGCTTATTCGATTTTCTCGTGTGGTTCCTCGTTATTTTGTGTTATTTATTTATTCATTTTTGCATACGGTGATTTTCCTTCATTGTGAATTTTGTTCTTGTATCGTGTGACTGTTTTAGTACCTCTAGTAATTTCTTTTTATATCTTGTGTGTGTGTGTGTGTGTGTGTGTGTGTGTGTGTGTGTGTGTGTGTGTGTGTGTGTGTGTGTGTGTGTGTGTGTGTGTGTGTGTGTGTGTGTGTGTGTGTGTGTGTGTGTGTGTGTCATCTCGTGATTCTGTGCCTCGCTCTTCTGTATCCTCTGAGTACTTCATAGTTTCGTGTGATTTCCTGTATTTCACGTAATTTTCGGTATCGTGATTTTTCTGTGTTTTACGTGATTTCTTATACCATTTCAATATTCTCCATCTCATATAATATTCAGCCTTTTCACGATATTCCTCTTTTCGTATGATTTTGCTCCTCACCCGATTTCCCTGCCAATTTGTGCCCTCCGTAACCGCCGCATCATCCGATTTTCCGTCAGCGTCAATCCCAGCGTGGCGGCCTGTATTCACCGATCGGTTCCGGTCACGTAGCCGCAAAACGCAGGGACTGGCATGCAAGACCTCAGCTTCCCAGGCCAGGTTAAGTTAGGTTGGGTTGGGTTGGGTCAGGGAATATTATGTTATTTTATGTTATGTTAAAAAAGGTTAGGCTATGCTAAGCTGGGTTATGTTTTGGTCATGTAGGTTCATTGATGTTAGGTTATGTGAGGTCAGGGTGGGGTCAGGTTAGGCCAAGTTGAGTTGGGTTAGGTTACGTTTCCATCACGTAGGTTAGGTTTTATTAGATTAGGTTGCCAGGTCAGTTAAGGTCAGGTTAGAGAGAGAGAGAGAGAGAGAGAGAGAGAGAGAGAGAGAGCTGCAGGGGTCAACACGCGAGTCCTAAGCTTCCCCAGTAAGCTTAGCGGGATCAGTAGTTTCTTGCATGTGGCTCCCCCGCTTTGCCGTCCGGAACTCGCTGCAGGGCTGGGGAGGGTATGGGGTTTGAGTCTACCGTTTTATCTATCTGTCTGTTTGTATGTCTATCTACGTATGTATGTATGTATGTATGTATGTGAAAATATAAACTGAAGATGAGTATGAAAAAAGTGGATTAAACAAGCTAGATTCTCTTACTACTACTACTACTACTACTACTACTACTACTACTTCTACTACTACTACTTCTACCACCACTACTACTAATGACGAGCAATGGCAGATAAATTAGCGACGTGATGCGAATATTTTGAAGGCAGGATCGCACATGGTTCATCTCAACACAGGAGCTTACAAGAAGAATATTTTGTCAGTGGATGAAGTTTGTCAAGGGAACATACCACTTGCTTTCTTCAGTAAATACAACGTTGATGCAGCATTGTGGATATTCTAAACCCCTCCTTGTTACACTCAGACGATTTTATTCAGCTTTAGAACCGACTTTTGATACGGTGAGGTCAGAGCCTAAATTAACACCTCCAGTACTGTGACGCTCTAAGCTGAACAAAATCGTCTAGTAATGCCACAGTTTAAACAGAAGATGCTTAATCGGACTGATGAGGTTAAAACAGACTCCTCAAAATGTCTCCGAGCGATGCAAAGACAAAACAACCCGCCGGGAAGAAGGGACCAATGGATATAAAACTCTTTAATTCTTGGCCCAAACATTAATCAACGAAGCTTTTCACCTCTTTACTGTGATCGGTTTTTCTGATCTATATAAAAATCATCTGACGTCGTGTGTGTGTGTGTGTGTGTGTGTGTGTGTGTGTGTGTGTGTGTGTGTGTGTGTGTGTGTGTGTGTGTGTGTGTGTGTGTGTGTGTGAGAAAGAGAGAGAGAATCATTTATTAGGGAGGTACCAAGCCAAACACGCTGATCACTGAGTCGCATCATCAGCTTCGTCATTTTCTCATCATCATTCTCCTTCTCAATTAACCCCACTTTTTCCTTCGCCTCAATTCCCCTCACAAAAGGTCCCCGGGAAGGATCCAGTAGCGTGCCTTCCATTGTATTCTTCCTGAGTCATCGTTCCTATCAGCTCTATCCTACACACTGTCATCATCCACTAACTCTCCTCCCTATCCCCCGAGAGGAAGATGGAGGACTGACACAGGACAAATTCACCCAGATCCACCTTAGATACACCTAACTCAGGCTAACAGACCTAACCTACCGTCCAACCAGACCAAACCTTACTCAACCTAACAGATCTAATCTTATCTAACAACCTAACAGACCTAACCTAACTTAACCTAACCAAAGACCCTTGCCTAATCCAACTCAGCTTAACAGATCTCACCTTAAATACACATAATCTAGTCTAACTTAATCTAACCTAACTTAAGCTTGACGCGATGTAACCCGGCCCAACGAGAAAGCCCCCTAACACCTCTTCCTTAGCGATTTATTTTTGGTTATGGCTGATTAATATCCTTTTGTACACGATTTACGCAGAGTATCGCGATATTGGAAGGCTTTATGTAACGCTGAACGGGACAGTACGGTGTCACAGAATAAATCACTTACGAAAAGGTGCTAGGGAGACGAAACTCACCCTCCCATCGAACGCATTATTTTTCTCTGATGTGGAATAATACCATTTTGGTCTGATTTCCTTTCTGTTTTTTTGTTTCTTTTTTTGGTCTGAGGTTCATTATCAGGCAAGCGAGAGAGGAAGGACAGGCAGGCCAGATCGCATTTAGGAAGAATCTTACGCCATTCTTACGATCAAAAAAGGGTCTCCGCAGCAACGTAGAATTATCAGGAATCTTTTACGCATTATTTTCCCCAATAAAACTCCTCTGGTTTAATTATAAAGAGTCTGACAGCCATAAAAGTGAAGAGAAAAGTAAGGGTAGGCAATCAGGAACCAAACTCAGCCTTAAGAAAGTTTATGAATTCCGTCCCGGGTCCTCCACACACGTCACCGACTAATTGGACAAACGCCTGGCTGTCAAGGGGGAGTCCCGCCTTATTGGTAGCCAGAGGAGGTATTTATAAAGTGTCTCTGGAATGATCAGGTCGACTTGATAGCCTACTCATTTCAGAATTGTGTTTTCGTATTTTTTCATGCCGACTTTCACTCTTGAGCTTAAAGTATATGGTAGGTATATAACTGAGGAAGAGAGTGTAAGAAGGCAATATTATACTTAGGTTAGGCTTAGTAGGTTTGTAAATATGGCTACCCTTCGTGAATTAGGTAACAGTCCTCGCCTCTGCTAAAGTCTCTCCACCTGAAGTTCCATAAATTTCGGCCACACTCGCCAACGTCGCCAAACTGCGTGAATTTTTGGCGAAATTAGATCATGGCAAAATGCAAGTTACTGTAAAGACGAAAGGTAAAGAGCACCAGCCTCTCTCTCTCTCTCTCTCTCACCTTCTTCCCTACCCTGTAATCCTTCTCTCCTTCCTTCTCCCCCTTTAGCTCTCACTCTCTCTCCATCTTCCCCCTCCTTCTCTGTTTTCTCCCATTCTCCCTCCCTTCTTCCCTCCCTCCCTCCATCTCTTCCCACTCACCGACCACTGCTAATGTCCACATAATGTTATTCTCTCAGGAGCGCATTAGGTAGAAAGTGGGTTTTCCGGGAAGAAAGAGGACTTTTATGAGGCTAACTTTTAAAGACGAGAGAATCAGCGTCTCACAGGTATGCCTCTCACACCTACACACCTCCTACAGGTATGCCTCTCACACCTACACACCCCCTACAGGTATGTCTCACACCTACACCCTTCTACAGGTATGTCTCTCACACCTACACCCCCCCTACAGGTATGTCTCACACCTACACCCTCCTACAGGTATGTCTCTCACACCTACACACACACCCTCACCTCAGCCCACAGCATTACCACATCCTTATGCGGGAAACAGTTCATTCACTTTTGCATCGGCCTTGATCACCAAATGGCGGCTCTCCACACTGCTCGATCTCTAGCAGCCTCTCTGTTCAGTCCCTTATTCCTGAGGTTACGCTCGATGACCCCGTCCCAGGTCTTTTTCGCTTTACCTCTCCCAGCTTTACCCTCAGTGTTCACGGCTCTCACCTTCCGCAACCGGGTGTCATCCTCCACCCCCTCCACATGCCCAAACCATCTCAGTCTACCCCTTCTCATCACAACACTAATAAATTCAAGTCCCGGCCTTCCTCTCAGCACTGACTAATGTAAATGCATCAAAAATACAATGCATGTATAAGTTATCCACATTAAATACATGATGCTCACAGACAGTCTTGATGTAAGGAGAGGTTCCCGCACACACACACAGACACACACACACACACACACACACACACACACACACACACACACACACACACACACACACACACACGTCAGTTTCACCTTTAGAATATTTAGGTAAACAATTTCAGATATCATTTACATCAAAGGCATCGGTTCTGACAAAGCGAAAAGGAAAAATGAGTCTCGTTGCGATTTATTTGGAAAATGTTCTTACTCCTTCCCTGTGGGCAAAACAATGCGCATCTATCTATAAAGGCCAATCTGTCTATCTGGTCTATCTATCTGTTATTCTGTGTCCGTTCGTTTATTCATCTCTCGTCTATGTCTGTCTGCATACTCTCTCTCTCTATCTATCTATCTAAGCGTCTGTCTATCTGTCAATCCACCAAATCCATCCATCCATCCATCAATCACTTACCAACACACACCCACATCCCCCTTTGCACGCTGGCATGTAAACCCGTGTCTAGCCCTCTCCCTTCAATTATTTCCCGGGCAGGATATATGCAGTGGTCCCAGAGGCTGATCTGATTTTTGGAATAAGCCAGAGAGAGAGGACTGGCGAGGTAATGGCCTGAATACGGGATTGTCCGCTGGGGAAGATTAATCCTGGTGAAGCTGATATGTCATTTGTATCTCGGTATTTCATGCCATCGTCACCTGTCTATAGTTTATACCAGACACCTGCATCACCTTTACCTGCCTCACTATCACCACCTTTACCTGCCTCACTATCACCATCACCACCTTTACCTGCCTTACTATCACCATCGGCCTCACCATCACCGCCAACATCACCTGTCTGATTTACACCACAAACATCAACCTGAAACACCTTTACCTGCCTCACCACCATCAACCACCAGCACCTCCACTACCTGTCTTGCTATCACCATCTGCCTCACCTTTACTACCACCACCACCACCACCACCACTACTTCACACCATTATCAGCCTACCTTCCACCACCTCCACCACTAACGGCATCACCACCTTGCCTCACCCGCCACCACCACCACCACCACCACCACCTCTACTCTTTCTCACCTGTGTGTAATGGCTACCCTCTGACTCAAACGCTAACGATAGGGAAACAATCACCTTCTTCCTACTTCTCCAGCTAAACACAGGAACGCAATGATAAAACGGCAATATTTTCACTCACTTTATCTTGTCCTTACTTACGACTGGTGATTATTTTCTGCAGTGAAAGGGTCAAGTGAATTTTACCTAGAATATATTCTGATGGTAAAGGTGATGTCTTAAAAATAGCCAACTTCCTTCTATGGTTTCAAAAAATGCAAAGAATATAAAATAAAAACGAGTGGGCCAACCAGGGAGGAGGGAATATAAGAGAAAAGCGAATCCCGCCTAAATTCCCTTTGATCTAGATTCCGTGAACTTCGCTGCGTCGTCTCGCCATTTGCAGGATGATTCACAACTGCCCTGGACCCCCCACCCCCCTGCCATCATCCCCTACCACTCCACCATCCCCATGACCCCCCCTTCCATCCCCTACCACCTCCAGCACCCACCCCTTCCCCTACTACCCCCCACGACTCTACCATACCTTACCGTCCTTCATTCATTCACCCCTACCACCATCCGCTACCCTTCCCCACCACTCTCCTACTAGCAGACGTTTTTCCTTTGATCTTATCCACTGGGGGGCGCAGACCCCTGATATCTCGCACCGCCCTCGGCCCCTCCCCCAGGAAAAGTATTAGGGGGGAGGGGGGCCCAGCTACGAAGGGGGAGGGGAGGGGGGAGGCCACAAATCACACCCGGCCGCGTAGCAGAATAAATCCAGCTCATCCCTTTAGCCCGGCGGGTCCATAACACTGATCAAAACCACGCTGCACCACCGCCTTTTGCTTCCTCCCTGACCCCCCCTGACCCCCCTCCTAGCCCCCCAGTAGATCCCTGTAGCCCCTCCTAGCCCCCAGCAGCCCCTCCTAGCCCACAGTACTTCCCTTGCCCCTCCTCCCCTGCCTTTTAGCCAAACCTGCATTGTTTTGAGAGGGTCGTGTTGTCGATGTCCTCTTTTAGCTTTGTTCTGCTCTCTCTCTCTCTCTCTCTCTCTCTCTCTCTCTCTCTCCTTTGTTATCTAGCTCCTCTCTTCTCTCATCGTCACTGTTTTCCTCTTTTTCCTGTTTCTCCCCTTCCCTCTCTCTCTCTCTCTCTCTCTCTCTCTCTCTCTCTCTCTCTCTCTCTCCTCTCTCCCTCCCAATGGTTTTTAATCCCATGCCACTCCACTTCACTT
>NC_136976.1:735000-750000 GCF_032717465.1 Coenobita brevimanus
TCTCTCTCTCCCTCTCTCTCTCTCTCTCTCTCATATTCTCGTCGGTAAGGGTAATTGTTCTGAAGAGGTTAAATGCCGCTTGCGAATAGGGTCAGACAGTATGCAAGACGGAAGACTATCCATTAACATGTATTCATTATCATCATCATCATCATCATCATCATCATCATCCTTACATGAGAAATAGGTCATGATGATGATGATGATGATGATGATGATGAGGAGGAGGAGGAGAAGGATAATGATGATGATGATGATGAGTACGAGGAGAAGGAGAATAATAATGATGATGATGATGATGATTATACTCTTGATGATTATTATTTCCATTTTCTATGTTTTCTGACGATGACAATTATATTTTAAGATTACTAGGCAAAAAAAAACTAACCTGTATAGCAAGCCTTTGTAACATCGTAAATGCGTATGTTAGTCCTGGATTTAATAATAATAATAATAATAATAATAATAATAATAATAATACCTGGGCGTCTGCTGATTCAAAGAGGTGTTATTCCTTACCTGAAAAGAGAAAGAAAAAAATGTTTAGAATTAGGCCTATAGACTGCATGAGAATCCTTGACCCCTTCACTACGATGATATATTACTTAATTCTAATAGACAGATAGATAGATAGATAGAGAGATAGATAGAGAGAGAGACAGAAGGCTAACTGTGCCTCTCTCTCTCTCTCTCTCTCTGGGTCCTTTGATCCCCTCTCAGTTTCATAAAATCGTACGACATTAGCCAAATACGCGAGTTGTTCCGACGGTGAGAGGGTCAGTATTTTGAGAGACACAGAACTGACCTACACCCCTCTCTGACCTGCTGTTGTTGTGGCCTCAGGCTCATCTGAAATGTGCACCCAGTGGACTATAGGCTTAAACTCTCCCTTCTGCAGTCCTCCATCCTCCTTTTGGGGGACGTTCTTATCACCAGTCAGTGTACCCACCTGGCTACATCAGTGCCACCACGTGAAGGCGACCCCCTCCAGATCCCTGCCTGAATTTCACCCTATCCCTCCTTCACCCAAATCGTTCCCTTTACCCCAAAATTTTAAGGGGTTGGGGAAATGAGAACCCCTTTCCTTCCCCCAAATCGTTCCCTTCGCCCCAAATTTTAAGCAGTTGTGGAAATGAGGACTCAGGGGGTTGTTTGGGGCTTATTATTGGCCTGGTTTGCGTGCAGGTAATTGGCTATTGACCTCAATGACTAGGCCAGGTGGGGAAGGGAGGTGGGTGGTGAATTCTGCCCTGTCTTCCTCTTCTATTTTGGTTTGGTTTGTGGAGGTGTATTTTGAGTGGCTGTGGTTGGGGCTTGAAACTCTCTCTCTCTCTCTCTCTCTCTCTCTTTCTCTCCCCCCTTCCCATTTCTTCCCCACCGGGCTCCCAGTCAATTAACTTTACGGCATTGCATTCAGAAGTTTTTGCAGGGCTATTTTCCACTTCAGTAGCTTTATTGCACTACTTTCAATTTGCAACTCGATCATATTGACATTTTTCCCTTTTGCTCTCCCCCTCTGCTAGTCTTTTTGTCCCTGTCTGTCTGTCTGTGTGCCTGGCCCCTCTCTCTTGCTGTTTTCTCTCTCTGTCTGGCTTTCTACTCTCTCTCTCTCCTCTCTCTCTCTCTGCTTCATCTCATATTCTGTTTCTCCAAGGCATTTTCCTACACCCTCTAGCATCCCTTGCTTTTGCGCCCTCGTGCATCTCTCCAGAATCTCTCTCTCTCGTCAACCAGATCTTTCCCTCTTTCCTTCCTTTCATCCTTCCTTCTTTCCTCCTTTCAGCTTTCCTTTCTTCCTCCCTTAGATCATCCCCTCATCTTTCCTTCATTCCTCCTCTCAGCTCTCTTTCCTTCCTTCCTTCATTCCTTCCTTCCTTCCTCCTTCCATCTTTCCTTCCTTCTTTCTTTTCTTCTCCCTCCTTCCTCGTATTTTCTCCACCTTCATCTTCCCTTACAGCTAAATTGAAAAAAAAAAAAAAATCCTTCCTATCATCATTTCAATATTATTTTTCTTTCTTCTCTATCCCTCTTTTTTTCCCCCGATATTTTTCTTATAACTAAACCAAAAAATCTTTCAATCATGCCCTTTTCTTTTTTCGTCTTGTGTCGCCTCCTCTCCATTTTTTCTCATTTGAATAATAAATCTCTCTCACCACCTCCCTTTCTTCGTTTTTTGTCTTCCTTTTCGTGTCCCTATTATCTTGTTCTTTTTTCTCGCTTACAGGTAGACATAGATTCTTTCCACAAATCTTCCCTCTGTTCTTCAATCTTTCTCCCCTCTCTTCTTCTCTCTCTCTCTAAGATTTCCTTTATCAGCTATTACAGAAACATAAAGAATCTTAACGCATAATCTTTCTCCCCTTCTGTCTTCCTCCTTTTTCCCTCTAAATTCCCGTCTTCTTTCCTCTTTCCTTTCTTATTTCCTGTTCCTTCTTATATCTTCTTTCACCAAAATCTCTTCAAATCCACTTTCTTTCCTTCATTCGTTCTTTCTTTTTCCCTCTCCTCCATTCCCTTTCTCCTCATTAATTTCCTCCCCTTGTTTCCCTTGCAGCTAACTCAGGAATCTCTCTCTCTCCCCACATTTCCTTCATTCCTTCTCCCCTCTTCCTTTCCTCCCCATCTTTTGTCCTTCGCCTCTGTTACAGCTTAATCAAGAATTCCTCCCTGCATCTTTTTACTTCCTTTCTTTTCTCCCTTCCCTCCTTTTCCTTCTAATTTCTCTTCTTTCCTTCCTCTTACATCTTAATGAAATCTTTCTCAGCATCTTTCCTTCTTCCTATCCATCTCCCTCTCTTCCTTCCTTCCTTCCAAGCTTCTCAAACCATCTTTCCTTCATTATTCCCTCCTCATTTTTCCTCACCTTCCACACCCCCTTCCTCCTGACTGGTTCTTTCTCACCATCATCATCAATATCGCCACTACCACTGTCACCATCATCATCATCATCATCATTATTATCGCCACTACCACTGTCACCATCATCATCATCATTATTATCGCCACTACCACTGTCACCATCATCATCATCATCAACATCATTATTATCGCCACTACCACTGTCACCATCTTCATCATCATCATCAACCATCTTCCACATTCTGTCTCTTCCATAAGCTTTCCTTCTTTTCTTCCTCCCCTCCTCTCTCCCTCTCTTCCTAATTTCCTCTCCTTTCTTTCTCCCAGTTACCCTCCCCCCCTCCAACCCTCTTTTCGTCGCTCGTCACTCTCTCGTCCCCTTCTCGGCATACAGATGAGGTAGAGATCGTCACAGTCGGGGCAAAAGTTCGTCTGTTATTACACCACGTCTGCGTCACACTCAGGGCATGTCCGTCACTTTCTTCCCTGACGCATCATATCAAAGAGAATCATTTATGGACAGAGAAACATACCAAGCCGCTCTCTGCTTGGAAATATTAGCCAGCGGAGGAAAGTGAGAAGAGGTGAAATATTAGGCAAACTTTTGTACCCGACTGTGCTACCCTCTTCGCGGCCCCAAACGTTATTACTCTCTCTCTCTCTCTCTCTCACGGCAATCTTACTTCCTCTGTTTTGACTTCCTTCAATTCCTTCTGTTTCGTCTTCATTTTCTTCTTATATATACCACTGCTTTTTAACTTTAAGATTAGGCACAAAAAAATCCCTACGATTCCACTGTCTACACTTCACACTTAAGGCATGTCCGTCGCTTTCCTCACAGACGCATCAATAATCAAGGAGAATCACCTAAGGACAGTGAAACACACAAGCCTCTCTCAGCTTAGGAATACTATCCAACAGAGGAGAGAGACAAGCGAAAGACGTAAAAATTATTGGATGAATTTCTCCTGTCTCATCTGTCTCTACTCCATTACCTCTATGTTTTTATTCAATTTCGTCTTTCTCATATTTTTCGTTCGTACATTGCCCCCTTTTAGCATTGATCGATATTCTCCCTTTCCATCACCTCACCCTTTTTCATAACCATATTCCTCTGATCTCCCTTTCTCGTATTTCATTCCCCCTTTATCCATTCCGTTCTAGCCTACTCGTATCTTTCTCAATCTTGGTCATTTTTCCAATCTTTCTCGCCTTCCCTTTCACTTCCCCCCTCTAATGCACAGTCTTCCTCTTCCCTTCCTGCCTCTTCCACTTCCCTCTCTTCTCTCCCTCCTGTCTCTTCTTCCCTCCCTCCCTGTCACTCTCCACTTCACCCCCTTCTGTCTCCCCCACTCCCCTTTATATTCTTTTTTCTGTCTATATTTTCAAACGTCTATCTTATTCTCTTCTTTCTTCTAACGTCTCTTCCTTCTTTGCTCTCTCCATCCTTCTCCTCTCCCTCCTTTCCGCTCTCCTCTTCACTATCTGTTCTCTCTCTCTCTCTCTCTCAATCTCCCTTCACGTCTTCGTTGCCTCCTTTCTCACTCCCTTCCTCTAGAGCGAATCCTTGTACGCCCATCTCTCTCCCTCCCTCTCTCTCTCTCTCTCTCTCTCTTCTCAATCTCTTCGTTAACTTCTTGATTATCCTCCTCCTATTTCTTCTCTCCTCCTCGTCCTCCTCTCTTCCATCTCAACTACTCTTCTCTCTTCCCTCTCTCCTCTTCCAATCCCTAACCTCCTCCTCCTCCTCGTTCTCCTCTCTTCCATCTCAACTACTCTTCTCTCTTCCCTCTCTCCTCTTCAATCCCTAACCTCCTCCTCCTCCTCTTCCTCCTCCTCCTCCTCCTCCTCTTCCTCCTCCTCTTCACTACCCTCTTTCAGCCGAACTGGTATTATGCTCACATGACCTTCTCTCTCTTCCTTTCATTCCCTATCGCTCCCCCTCTTCCGCATTTACATTTTCACATTTTTCGCATATTTTTCACATATTTTTCGCATATTTTTCACATATTTTTCGCATATTTTTCACATATTTTTCACATATTTTTCACATTTTCGCATATTTTTCACATATTTTTCGCATATTTTTCACATATTTTTCGCATATTTTTCACATATTTTTCGCATATTTTTCGCATATTTTTCACATATTTTTCGCATATTTTTCGCATATTTTTCACATATTTTTCACATATTTTTCGCATATTTTTCACATATTTTTCGCATATTTTTCACATATTTTTCGCATATTTTTTACATATTTTTCGCATATTTTTCACATATTTTTCGCATATTTTTCACATATTTTCCGCATATTTTTCACATTTTTCGCATATTTTTTATATTCTTCGCATATTTTTCGCATATTTTTCATATTTTTCGCATATTTTTCACACATTTTTCACATTTTTCGCATATTTTTCTGACCTTCATTGTCGGTGTTGGTGACGCTTCGATCCGACGGAGAGACAGAATTGGCGGCCATTTTTTTTTTTGGGGGGGGAGGGGGGTCGAAACAATGCTCCCCTCTTGGCTTCAGAAGTGGAATTCTTGCGTGTGTGTGTGTGTGTGTGTGTGTGTGTGTGTGTGTGTGTGTGTGTGTGTGTGTGAGTTTAACGTCCACTAAGTCCATGGCTGATCTGTAATTTTAAGAACGCCAAATACTCTTCGCTCCCCACACCAGCAGCCTGAGCCGTTCCCCCAACACAGGAGAATTGGAGAAGGGGGACGCAATATTCAACCCCCCCTATATATTTCTACGCCCCCTTGGCTACCTGTCCCCGTAAATATACTGAACGTTACTGAGGTTGTGTGAGGAGAGAGAGTTAAAAATATTATTGATCTCAGGGGACACTGGGGAGTCTCTCTCTCTCTCTCTCTCTCTCTACTATCCTTGTCTTATTTTTATGTGTACGGTACGATATAATTAGTGTTCAGGTCAGGCCGCCTCGATGGGACCGTAAGACCTATCTGGCTAATTAACCTGACCTACAACGACCTAGGCTGACCTTACCTGGCCCCTCTTAAAGAAAATAAGAAAGAAAAATATCTCACACCGATCACAGTTGGGAAAATATCAGACAGAACCGTAAGAGATCTAAGGCGCCTCAAGGATGTAAGAGCTCTAAGGCGCCTCAAGGATGTAAAAGATCTAAGGCGCCTCAAGCATGAGAGATCTAAGGCGCCTCAAGGATGTAAAAGCTCTAAGGCGCCTCAAGGATGTAAGAGATCTAAGGCGCCTCAAGGATGTAAAAGCTCTAAGGCGCCTCAAGGATGTAAGAGATCTAAGGCGCCTCAAGGATAAGAGATCCAAGGCGCCTCAAGGATAAGAGATCTAAGGCGCCTCAAGGATAAGAGATCTAAGGCGCCTCAAGGATAAGAGATCTAAGGCGCCTCAAGGATAAGAGATCTAAGGCGCCTCAAGGATGTAAGAGCTCTAAGGCGCCTCAAGGATAAGAGATCTAAGGCGCCTCAAGGATGTAAGAGATCTAAGGCGCCTCAAGGATGTAAAAGCTCTAAGGCGCCTCAAGCATGATTCATTTTCATTTATCGGAACCTGGATGACTTGAGAGAAGCCGATATCGGGGAGGGATTGCGTGTGTGTGTGTGTGTGTGTGTGTGTGTGTGTGTGTGTGTGTGTGTGTGTGTGTGTGTGTGTGTGTGTGTGTGTGTGTGTGTGTGTGCGCGCAAGCTCCTTAACAGCAGAAGAAAGAAGTGCGATCTGTCTGTCTGTCTGTCTGTCTCTCTCTCTCTCTCTCTCATCCCTAAAACATCATTCAGGTAATCACTACAATAACACAAGGTTGGAACAGCAAAGGTAAGCAAACTCCAGTCCCTTCCTAACACTTTCTCTTCGCCTGCCCTCTCCATCACTAAATAAAAAGTGAATGTTGACTGGAATATTGCTGTTTATAAGTGTGTTTCAAATCCTTAAGTGCTGTAGTAAAATGGATATCTTTCTTAATATTTCAAGGGAGAGAAGTTTGTATAGGGAAAAGTCAAGGAATTTGTGGACAAGGTTAGGGGAGGCCTTTGTTCAGCAGTGGACTTGCAATGGCTGATGATGATGATGATGATGATGATGATGTGGATGAGGATGGTGATGATGATGATGGTGGTGGTGGTGGTGGTGGTGGTGGTGGTGATGATGATGATGATGATGATGATGATGATGATGATGATGATGATGATGATGGTGGTGGTGGTGGTGGTGGTGATGGAGATGGTGATGATGATGATGTTAAGGATGGTGGTGGTGGTGGTGGTGGTGGTGGTGGTGGTGGTGGTGGTGATGATGATGATGATGATGATGATGATGATGATGATGATGATGATGATGATGATGATGATGATGATGATGATGGTGGTGGTGGTGATGTCCTCCCAGTAAAATCAGTAATCCTCCCAGCAAAATCAGTAAAATCAGTAATTCCTCCCGGTAAAATCAGTAACATCAGTAATTCCTCCCAGTAAAATGAGTAATTTCTCCCACTAAAATCAGTAATTCCTCCCAGTAAAATCAGTAATTCCTCCCAGTAAAATCAGTAATTCCTCCCAGTAAAATCAGTAATTCCTCCCAGTAAAATCAGTAATTCCTCCCAGTAAAATCAGTAATTCCTCCCAGTAAAATCAGTAATTCCTCCCAGTAAAATCAGTAATTCCTCCCAGTAAAATCAGTAATTCCTCCCAGTAAAATCAGTAATTCCTCCCAGTAAAATCGGTAATTCCTCCCAGTAAAATCGGTAATTCCTCCCAGTAAAATCGGTAAATAGTAACGTCACTGATAATACTACACACATCTTGCCTTACATTTCTCCCCCCTGAGAGCTTTCCATTGCCCGCCTCAGGTCCACTTCCCCCTTCTATCTTTTTACCTGGCTGCATTTTCCATCCTCCTCCCTCCCACTGCAATCCTATCCTGCCTCCCTGCCTCTCTCTCTCCCCATTTTCCTCCCTCTGCACTTTCCTCCCTGTCTTTTTATTCTGGGTATTGCACTCTCCTCCCTTTCTCTTCCCTCAGACTTCGTTACCCTCCCTTTTTCCCTCCCTACCAATGCACCTCCCTTCCTTCTATCTAGTACATTTCTTCCTTCCTCCTAATGAACTTCCCTCCCTCCCTCCCATTATATTCACGTCCCTCCCTTTCTCTCCCCCTCACACCCTTCCTCCCTCTGCACTTCCCTCCCTTTCTTCCTCCCAGTACACATATTTCCTCCTTCACTATATGCATTCCCTCCCTCCCTCCCTCCCTGAACACGCTTACTCTCCCTTCTTCACTCCCTGTACAAGCCTGCTTTCCCTCCCTCCCTCTCCCCCTTTCCCTCCCTCACTGTGCACGTTTACTCCCTACTCTCCCTCCCTCCCTTCCTCCCTGGAGCCTAAACACAAGTCAGTAATTCTCAAAGCCATCCCCTCCGAGGCTCCTACTTCCTTCTTCCTTCCCTCCCTCCTTCCCTCCCTCTCAGTTCTTCCCTCCCTCCTTCCCTCCTCCTCTCCCTCCTAGTTTTCTCCTTCCCTCCTTGCTCCTCCTTCCTTCCTCCTTCCTTTCCTCCTCTCCTTTCTCCTAGCTCCCTCCTTTCATCCCTGATCATTCCTCCTCCTCACTCCTATTTCCTCCTTCCCTTCTCCCTGCTTCTTCATACTCTCTCTCTCTCTCTCTCTCTCTCACCCCCTTCGATCACATACCATCTCCCTCGGCGCCCATTATTTTTTCTCTCCGTTTCCACTCCTCTTCCGGCCTCCAGTTCAATGCTTCCTCACTTTCCTCCAATCTTTCCTCCCTCTCCAAATCCCTCCATAATTTTTCCCTCCCTCCTTTTTCCTCCGCCTTTTCCACATTTCCTCTTCCTTCAAAATAATTATCTTTTATTCTCATTTTCTTTCACTCGTTTTTTTTTACAACTGACGCTTTTATTCAGCTGAGAGTGAGTCATAGGAGCCTGAGAGTGTTAATTCTCTCCCTTTCTCTCTCTCTCTCTCTCTCTCTCTCTCTCTCTTTCTCTCCCCCTCTCTCTCTCTCTCTCTCTCTCTCTCTCTCTCTCTGTTTACCTACCTGCCTCCAATTTTTCCTTATCACTGACACTTTCATCTTATTCATAATTCCCTCTTTCCCTCCCTCTCTCTCTCTCTCTCTCTCTCTCTCTCTCCCCCCTTATAACCATTAGCCAGGCACATTTACCACCATGCATCTCCCCTCGCCGCCCATTTTCCCCTCTTTCTCCTTTCTTCCTCCTCCATTTACCTCCTCTCTTCCTTTTATCTCATCTCTGCCTCCCCTCTCTCCTTCCCTCCTCCTCCTCCTCCTCCTCTCCTCTCCTCATCCTTCATCTTCCCCTCTCTCTCCCCCTCCTCTTCCTCTCCTCTCTCCACCCCTCTCCGTCCTCCTCTCCTTCTCCATCTGTTCCTCCTCTTCCTTATCCCCCTCTTCTCCTCTCCTCTGCCTCTCTCCCTCTTTGCTCCTGTTCTTCTCTCCAGCCTCTTCATCCTCTCTCTCTCTCTCTCTCTCTCTCGCCAAAATCTCTCGGATCTACAACACTTTTTCCTTCCCTCTGTTGACTTTTTTCTTTTTCTTTTTTTGCGGGGGGGGGGATTCCAACTTAGTGTCTCATTACTATATTTATCATTATCTTTATTATTATTATTATTGTTATTATTATTATTATTATTTTCATTGTTATTATTATTATTATTCTCAGACTACACATGTTAAGGTCCTGAAAATAATCTCAGAAAAAATAAAGAATAAAGAATAATTATAAAGAAAGCATGGAATGAATCTCTTCTGCCCGAGGACGTAATGCATTTTTTTCTTACATAATCCAGACGATTTTGGGTTTGGCAGGATCTCTCATATTGAAGAGGTTAAGAAAACTGTATGAAAGACAACTCGAAAAAACAAGTAATCGAAGAGAAGTGATTTTAAAGAAAGTTATATACAAGGGAGAGACGCTAGGATAAGGAGAGAGAATTTCCCTAATCTCGTATTCCTGTAAACACTTCCCCGCGTCATTGACTTCGGGGCCCCGGGTGCGTCTTGGGGGCCG
Organism: Coenobita brevimanus; assembly: GCF_032717465.1. Taxonomy (NCBI): domain Eukaryota; kingdom Metazoa; phylum Arthropoda; class Malacostraca; order Decapoda; family Coenobitidae; genus Coenobita; species Coenobita brevimanus. The sequence continues at coordinate 744,906 of NC_136976.1, forward strand.
GGTGCGTCTTGAAGGCCGAAAATTTTGTTCTGTGGCCAAAACGCGTCTGCGCTCACTCTTGCGATGGGCTTTGTCTGCTCATATCTTTGTTATTATTATTATTATTATTATTATTATTATCATTATTATTACTACTTCTATTATTATTACCATCAAAGTATTATTATTATTATTATTCAGTAGCCTTTTGTTTCATCAAACTCGTGTTAGATAATATTTCCATGTCTCTTCTTCCTCCGTTCATCTCTCTCTCTCTCTCTCAATCTCTCTCTCTCTCTCTTCGTCTTCAGCTTTCCCTGCCTCCTTCCTCCCTTCTCTAGTATTCTGTCTTTTACCATCTCTCCTCTCTACCTCTCTCTTTTCTTCTCCCTCTCTCTCCTCTCCTTTCACACCTCCCTCCATTCGTCTTTAGTCTTCTCTCCTCTTTCCCTCTTCCCTCCCTTCGTCTTCAGTCTTCTCTCCCCTTCCTTCCTCCCTTCACAAGTCCCCTTCTCCTGGCGGCTGGCCATCACCTCCCTCCTTCAGTTTCCCCTCTTGCTCAGAAGCCGACCTCTCCCTTCCACAGCACGTCTTATGTCTGCCTGCCACCTGTCATCCCCCCCCCCTCTTTCTTTCTCTCTCTCTCTCTCTCTCATTCTTTTTCTTCCTTCACCTTACTTCCTCAGATCTCCCAACTCCCCTATTCCCCCCTTCCCTAGCCTTCTCCCCAGCCTCTTCCCATCACTCTCCTTCCCATTCCCTCCCCCTTTTCCCCCCAGCTGTCACCCCCTCTCCCAAAGACGTCCTGCCCCTTGGGACACACGACCCCTCCCCCTCTCTTCCCATCCGCCATCCCCCCCTCTCTCTCCCCTCCACCCCTCAAGTAACCTAATGTCACTCCCTTCCCCCCTTCCCTTAAGTAACAAAATTTGGCCCAGTCATTTCCCAAGAGACAGATTATTATTTTCTCCTTAAATCACTATCATACTCTGCAAACAAAAGTCCTCGAAAAGAGCATCAGATTTGTTGCTGTTTGTATTCCTTTCTGGGCAAAAATACTAACTCTTTCTTTCTTCCATATCCCGACTTGGCAAGCTAAAATCCGCCTCTTGTTTCGCAAAGCCTCTTAGTACCTCACCGTCCACTTCCATTCTGCCACAAAATGCCATTCTCTTCCACACCTATGTTTCCTGTCCTCTCTATCCTACTTCCTTCTCTCCCTCCCTCCCTCCTTTTCCACCTAGCCTCCCCCTAATGCCCTTCCTCCTCCTCTTCCTACCCTCCCTTTCTCCCTCTTCTACATCCCCTATTCTTCCTTCCCCCTCCATCCAGCCTCTCTCTCCATCCCTCCCCAATTCCCTCTCTCTTTCTTTCCCTTCCTCGCTTTCCATCTCCCTCGAGAAATGAGTGTCATCTCCCTCTTTCCCAGTGGCTCCCTTCCCTCCCTACCTCCATTTCTCCTATCTATGTCCACGTTCCTCCTTCTCTTTCTCCCTCCCATCTCTCCCTCTGCCCCTCCTTACCTCTCTCCTTCCTTTCTCCTCCCCATTCACGAGAAATAAGTGTCTCCTCCCTCCCCACCGGCTCCCCCTCCCTTCCTACCATTCATTTTCACCTCCCCCCTGCCCTTCATCTCTCCCTCTCTCCTTCCCTCCTTCCTCCCCACTTCCCTCGAGAAATGAGTGTCATCTCCCACTTTCCCACCGCCTACCCCTCTCCCGCCTCAACCGCTCTGTAAACACTCACTCTTTCCGGTGCCGGGCAAACTCTCTCCTCACTAGTTTGCTTATTCTTGCCTCACCAGGGACCTAAGCACTAAGCAGGAAGGAGAGAGGAAAAAAAGGCGCCGCTGGGATAACCAAGATGAAGAAAAAAAACAAAGAAAAAAGAAAAATAATACTTAGCAGGATCTCTTCTCTAAACAATACAGTTTTTTTTTTTTTTCGTCTGGGTACCTTCTTTTAAAATGCACAGGTCTCTTCTCTTCCAAAAATACTTACCTGTGTCTTCTCCTCCTACAAATATACTTATCCCTTCTCCAAAATCAGCAACTGTCTTCTCTAACATACTGACAACTGCGTCGTATCTTCTCAAAAAATACATAGGTGTCTCTTTTAAAAATACATTGTTGTCTTTCTTCTCCAAAAGTGCATAGCTGTGTCTCTTCTTCCCTAAAAAATGCATAGTTGTGTCTCTTGTCCAAAAAATGCACTGCCGTCTCTCTTGTCCAAAAGTGCATAGCTGTCTCTCTGGTCCAAAAGTGCATAGCTGTGTCTCTTGTCCAAAAATGCATAGCTGTGTCTCCTGTCCAAAAATGCATAGCTGTGTCTCTTGTCCAAAAATGAATAGCTGTGTCTCCTGTCCAAAAATGCATAGCTGTGTCTCCTGTCCAAAAATGCATAGCTGTGTCTCTTGTCCAAAAATGCATAGCTGTGTCTCTTCATAGCTCTCTCTCTCCTCCAAAAATCCATAACTGTCTCACTTCACCAAAAATATATATATGCGCGTCAGCTTCCTTCGAATATACAAAGCAGTGTGCCAGTAATAAACATCAGCCTCTTAATAGGGTGTAACATGAGATTAACACTAGGACACGAGGCTAGTCACGAAGAAGTGCTATGGAAAGGATGTAGAGCACTGTCTTATTCTGCCACTTAGCTAAGACAAGAGACGAACAGTGTATGGTACTAGTCACGAAGAAGTGCCACTGAAAAGCCCAATTAAAAAAAAAAATCCGGTGGTACTTGCCCGACGAACAATTGAACAAAGTCTAAAGCAAACTGGTGAAAAAATACAGGAATAAGCAAGACAGCAAACTGAAAAGTGTTTAGATGAAAGACGAGAGAAACTGAAACAAATGCAAGAGGACTGCCTACACGCCTCTCTTAGAAAGGTTGGGTGGGAGAGAGACAAAGCTCTAACATGCTCTCCTCTCTCCCACTCAACCTTTCCACGTGTCACAATGGATGATCTGCGTTGCTACTCTCGTTAGTGGCTCAGAACGGTATTAAAAAGACAACGCTCATCTCCACGCGTTAATGGGGGTCAATGGATCCGTGCTAAAGGGAACGCTCATCTCCACGCGTTAATGGGGGGCAGTGGATCCGTGCTAATGGAAGCTAATGATGATCGCGCCAGGAAGCAGATTTAGTCATTTCGCCAGGCCGATGTGATTCAATAAAAGTCAGCTGCCAGATCATCCGTTATCATCCCCAGCACTTCGTTATGGCGTTGTAAAATGGGGACGTGAAACCAATTTGTAATCAGCGCGGTATTTTTGCTCCTCTCACTTGTTGGTCATAAATACTGAAGGGGAGACGTGGGAACGGGAAGGAGAAGAGCAGGGGAGCCGTGGTTATTAAGATTCCCAGCACTCCCTGGCTCCTATGACTCACTCTCAGCTGAATACAATCGTCTGGCTTTAGTTGGAATAGAAATACTAGAGTTATCCCTACTAAGAGAGGGTCAGGGTACCAATACAAACCAATCTCCAGACTAAATAAATCTCCAAGGCAGTTTCTTACCATCAGGCGCTTTATTATTATTATTATTATTATTATTATATTAAGATTCATCATGTTTCTTAAGTGACTGATAGCTATACGAATGGGGATAAAAGACTCAGCACGCAGCCTTATTTTTATAACTTGACTTTAAGATCATTTGTAAATATGGAACTTGGTCCCGAGTCGAATGATTGCCCTAAAACACATCGGTCTTTACACACCATCCATCACTACTCTCCTTCCCGACACCCGACAGTCATTAACCACTACTAATGCATTTACCACACCCCTTCCCACTTCCCCGCCCACCCTCCTCCCTCACTCACACCCACAGCCTAACTACCCTATTCAACCCACCTCCCCTGACAAGCAGTTCCCTCGTCAGTATCGTCCATGTCTGCAATGCGATCTGTCTGGGCGTATCCTTCGTAGTCCCTACCCTGACCTAAGCTAACCTTATCTAGGCTCTTGAGGTCACTTCCTAACCTGACCTGACCTAGCCTAACCTAACTCGCTTTCTTGACGTCCATTTCGTAATCTCTAACCTAACCTAACGCAACCTAATCTAAAGCTAATCTAGCCCATATCAACCCACCCTAACCAAGCCTAACCTCACCTAACCTAACCTAAACTCATACATTCTAAGCTAATTTAATCTAACCCAAACCAACCCACCTTAATCACGCCAAACCTAACCTAACCTAACTTAACCTGCTGTCACCTCACCTGACCAGATTCGCCCACCCCGCCCTCCCACCCACCCCATCCTCCCAGCCTCCCACCTCACCTGAACACTGCACCTGAAGACGCTGGTCACGCCTCAAAGTTTGGGCTAAAATTGAGTGTTTTTATTACCGGTGGAAAGGTGGAAAAAAACACCTTCAAATCAGTGTTTTTTATTATTATTATTATTATTATTATTATTATTATCATTATTATTATTATTATTGATCTCCAGACGATTTTGGAGATTAAGATAGGATTTTTTTTTTTATGGAATTGGTGGGGATGGATACACACACCAAAAAAAATTAATTAAAAAAAGAAAGAAACAAAGGCATCATCTGATTCAAAGGGTTAACCTTGGAGAATTAAATATACTATTTTAGATATTTTTGGAGAGAAAGGACCGATTTTTTTTTGTTATGTATGTGAGTTTTAAAAATAATCTCCATTTATAGATTACATAATGTGGATCTCTCACGTAAAAATGTATGACCACTCTGATAGACATAAATTTTCCTGTCTGTCTGTTTTATCCCTTCCCTTTCCCTAAGCTTTTGGATCAGTGCAGTTCCTATCACAGCAAGAAGGGGATTATATTGCAAACCTGAAGGTAATCCCACACCTGCTTCGTCTCTCTCTCAATTTTTAACACAGTAAGCTCTGTCTGAAAGGGGATTAGGATTCTGTTTGCCTCTTCTCGTTCCCTAAGCTTTCCCTGTCTTCCTTCCCTTTCCCCAAGCTTTCCCTCTCTTTCTCTAAGCTTTGCCTCTTTTCCTTCTCTTTCCCCAAGCTTTCCCTATTTTCCTGGTCTTTCCCTAAGTTTTCCCTGTCTTCCTTCCCTTTCCCTAAGCTTTCCCTGTTTTCCTTCTCTTTCCCTAAGCTTT
>NC_136976.1:760000-767500 GCF_032717465.1 Coenobita brevimanus
TTTCTCTCTGCCGACCTCAGTTCTCCCCTCTCCTCCCCTCTGCCTAATTTTCTCCTTGTCATTCTCTCCCTCTCTCTTCTGATTGTCTTCCCCCTCGCTCCCTTCTTCTCTCCTCTACCCTCTCCTCCATTTCCTCTTCTTTCCTCCTTTGCCTTCCTTCCTCGTCCCTTTCCTTCGTCCTTCCATCCTTCTCCCTTCCCTATATATCCTCTTCTCCCCCTTTCCTTCTCCCTCCTTCCCTCACTTCCCCCATTTTCCCTCCTTCCAACAATTTTCATGCTCACCTCCATCTTCCCTCCTCACATTTCCTCCCCTCCTCTCTCTTCCCTCCAAATATGTATTAATTCCTCCTCCAGCCATCTGTTTCGCACCAACAGCTGAATATATTTATCCTTCCAAAATCCCCGTCACCTTCCCCTTCCTGTTCATCTGTCTTATGTCCTATTAATGGCGAATCCTTTAATAACAAACCGTCATTCATTTTCTTTAGTCCCCCCTTTTCGCCTTTCTCGCTGGCTTACATTTTTCTAATCATAGTTCATTCTTTCTCTCGGTACCTCTTTTAGGATCATATATATGTTTTTTTTTTTTTCACCTTATTCCTTATGACTGATTTATTTCGTCTTCATTCTCATAGTTATATTATGAACAAACCGTAATTCTTTTCCTCCATTCTCCCTTTCGTCCTTCTGTCTGGGCCACCGTTTTCTGTTCATTCTTTCTTCTGGGATTCATGAGGTATTATACTTACTGAGCTTCTTTTTTCATTCTTATTTCTTTCTGTATCTGCTTATTTTCTTCCTTCATTTCTCTTTCTTCATTCTTCTCTCTTTCTTCCCCACAACTATCAAACAGGGTGCCATTTCTTCCTTTCTTAACCAATTCACTAAAATCCTGGTACAGTACACTCGTTCCTTGGTTGAATACAGAAAAGAAACTATACCTGTCTCTCTCTCTCTCTCTCTCTCCCTTCTCTTCCTTTCCCCCTCTCCCTCGTACGCTCTGTCCTCCTCTCTCTCATTTTATTCTCAGCCAGACAGCTCCAAATCTATTCCCATCCCTTCCTTTCCCTTCGCCCCTCTCTCTCGTGCCCTCAGCCCTGTTCTTCCTTGTTAAATTTCATTCTTTCTCACCCAGACATTTTAAACTTGTTCTCCTTCCCCTACTCTCTTCCTCTCAAACTTCCTCTCCTCTCCACACTACTGTTCTTACTTTTTACCCCCTTCTGCTGCTGGCATGGGACGCCTGCGTGTGGTGGCATTGATATGGCTAGGGGCCTTAACTACCTGGTTATACAAACGTGTCTCATTTACTTCCCTATCCCCCGAAGTGAGGATGGTGGATGGCCGAAGAAGAGGAACTGAAGCCTGACCTCCACTGGGTTCACATTTAGCAGAGACTGTGGTTGCTACTACTACTACTACTGCTACTACTACTACTACTACTACTGCTACTACTATTACTACTACCACCACCATCGTCTCCTTCTTTACCATATTTCCCCGCCATTTTTCTCATTTCTCTCTCCAACACTTCTTCGTCTACGTCACCTTTTTCATCCTCGGTCTCCTCCCTTCCTCTCTCTCTCTCCTTCCTGTTTACTCAGCCCTTCGCCTCTTATCTCTGTTTTTGTCAATTTCGTCTCTATTTTTCTGTCCTCATCCCCGTTTCTTCTATCGTTCATATTTCTATGTATTTTCTGTTTCTCTCTCTCTCTCTCTGTCGATTCAATTTGTTCCGTTTTTTATACGTGGGCCTGGAGAGAGAGAGAGAGAGAGAGAGAGAGAGAGAGAGAGAGAGAGAGAGAGAGGGAGAGGGAGAGGGAGGGAGAGAGAGAGAGAGAGAGAGAGAGAGAGAGAGAGAGAGAGAGAGAGAGAGAGAGGGAGGGAGGGAGGGAGGGAGGGAGGGAGAGAGGGAGGGAGGGAGGGAGGGAGGGAGGGAGAGAGAGAGAGAGAGAGAGAGAGAGAGAGAGGGGGGGGAGGCTCCCTCTCACTAACACTCACTCAAAGGTTTTCTCTCATCTGTTTTCGTGTGTGTGTGTGTGTGTGTGTGTGTGTGTGTGTGTGTGTGTGTGTGTGTGTGTGTGTGTGTGTGTGTGTGTGTGTGTGTGTGTGTGTACTTTTTTGCCCTCGAGTTACTGGGTCTGTGGCTCTGTCGATCCTCATTTTTTTTCGTCCGGGTTCACTAGTTTTTCGTCTTTTTTTTATATTCCTGACATATTTCAATTTATAACAATATTCTCTCTCTCTCTCTCTCTCTCTCTCTCTCTCTCTCTCTCTCTCTCTCTCACCAACCTGATCTCTTCTTTCCCTACGCACTTCCATGTTAAATATTCATTCTCCTCTCCCCTTGTTAAGCATTTGTACATTTCTCCTTGTCCACTGCTCTCTTTCTCCCTCTTATCTTTTATCTATTAGTTATTATTTATCTATCTACATCACACATCTCTTCTTCTATACTCCTCTCCCTCATATAGCTATCTATCTATCTATCTACTTACTCCCTTACCTGCCTACCTACCTGTCTACTTACCTACCTGTCTACTTACCTACCTTCCTACCTACCTAGTTCACACCTTTTCGTATTTCTTGTACTGCCTCCATACTTTCCCAATTCTCCTTTCTCTACTTACCTACCTCATACTGCACTCAATATCCTACTTACCTGCCTACCTACAGCCCCGTCTTCACCTACCTACCCATATACCTACCAACCAAACTACCTGACACCCTCTCCACCTACCAATCTACCCACCTACCTTACAACCCAGCTTCCTCTTCCTACACCACCCAATCGCCCACTCCAAGCTCTAATCCTGTAGTATCCATTTACTTCGCCCTCCTCTCTCACCCTCCCCTCCTCTCACAATCTCCTCTCTTTCTCTCCCCTCTCTCCTGTGATCCTCTTCTTCTCTTTCTCCTCTTCTGTGATCCTCTTTCTCCTCCTTGTATTCCCCTCTCACCCTCTCTGTTCTGTTGTTATTCAGCGTCTTCGACTTTTCTATGCATATACAACACGGGGATATTATATCGTTTGTTTACTTAGCTCAACACGTCTCTTCATTCTCAGAGCTCCGTTAATATTCTCTCTCTCTCTTTCTCTCTCTCTCTCTCATCCTTCCACCTCACATCCCCTTCCATTTACCCTTTTCCTTTCCATTAGCGTTTCCCCCTCCACTTCCCCTTTTCATTTATCCTCCCCCTTTATTTCTTACCCTCCCCTTCTCCTCTCCCTTTGACTGTCTTTCCCTCCCCCTCCCCCTTTTCATTCAATCACCCTTCTCCCTTCCCCCTCTCTTCCTGTCTCTCTCCTTCTCCTTGCCCTTTCCTTTCCTGTCTTCCCTATCTCTTTATTCACCTTCCTCTCCTTCTACCTCCCCTTCCAAGCCCCTCTTTCTTCCATTTCACTTCACCTATCGCTTTCTTTCTCTCTTCCCTTTCTCTCCATTTTCTACCCTTCCTCTACTTTCTCTTTCCCCTCATCATTCTTCTTCCCCTTCCCCCTCCACTCCCTTCCCTTCCCTTCCCCCTCCCTTCATCACACCCTCCAACCTATCACTCCATTGTCCATTCATTTCCCCTTTCATTCCACCCTACCCCCTACCCTATCATTTTCCCATCCTCCTCCCCATTCCCCCTCATTCTCTCTCTCCCTCTCCACCCTACACTCCTACCCTATTATTCTGCCCTCCTTTTTCTCTCTCATTCCCCCCCCCACCCCTTCCCTTCACGCTCTCACTCTCCTTTCTCTTCCCTTTCCTCCCCCCCTTCCTACCTCTTCCCTTCTTTCCATTCTCCCTTCTCCTCCTCTCTCCCTTCCTCCTTTCCCCTCCCATTCCCTTTCTTTCATTTTCTGTTCCCTCACCAACATTCCCTGCCCACCCCTCCCTTCCAATCCTTCCCCTTCCCCTTTCCCTTCACCCTTCCCCTTCCTCTCATCATTCTTTCCCCGCCCTCTACCCTATCATTCTCTCCCTTTCCACCCCTCCCCTCCAATCCTTCCCCTTCCCCTTCCTCCCATCATTCTCTAACTTTCCACCTCTCCCCTTCAATCCTTCCCCTTCTCTCTTCCCTTCACCCTTACCCTTCCTCCCCTCATTCTTTCCGCGCCCTCTACCCTATCATTCTCTCCCTGCCCACTCCGCCTCTTCGCCACCACTCTTTTGACTGATCTTTATAGAGTTCTCAGGGGAGCCTCTCAGCTTAACGAGGTGGCGAGAGTGTCATTGTTGGACCCCCACCACTCAATCTGGGAGCTGGGGGGGGTTGTGGAGGGGGGAGAGTGTGGAGGGGGGTGGGGAGAGGGGTCTGTGGAAGGGAGGTGGGGGAGAGGGGAGTCTGTAGGGAGGGGGGAACGCTTCACATACCCAATACTGTACTCAATACAAGCCATCCATTATCAATTCTGTAATACCCCCTCCTCCACATTACACCCTCCCAACATGATATCCAAAGCGTGAATACGGAAACTGCAGAGACTAAAGCCGGGGAATTTGTCACTAGAGATACACATACACCTTAGAACACAGGACCTACGCCCAAAGAGACGCGACAGGCAAGATCTGGGAATAACTGGAAGATAAAAGTTTCAGCCACACACACAAAGCTAGACAGAAATAAGATGCATCAAAGGTGGACCGACAGAACCTGCATCAATACACGGATATACACACTAATCAACAGTACACACACACACACACACACACACACACACACACACACACACACACCTAACTTTCCCTCTGACGTGAACTCTGCAAGCTGAGGAAACACTGCAAAGTCTGGCTCACGTTCACACACACACACACTGGAGCTCCTATGACTACTCACTCTCAGCTGAATAAAATCGTCTGGCGTTTGATGAAATAAAGAGTACAACCACTAATCCAAAATCATCATCATCATCACCATCATCATCACCGTCATTAATCCAGCTGGTATAAATGAGGTATGATCCACACACACACACACACACACACACACACACACACACACACACACACACACACACACACACACACACAATAAATAGGTAAACAGATGAATGAATAACTAAATAAATGTCTATATGAATTAAATACACGCCAAAATATGAATAAAACCTCGAAAGGAGAGAGACAGCAGAGTCAAAAACATTTCCACATTTTACGACACATGAAAAAATGCTGAGAGAGAGAGAGAGAGAGAGAGAGAGAGAGAGAGAGAGAGAGAGAGAGAGAGAGAGAACTGTAAAGGGGAAAAAGAGAGCGAAAAATGTTAGAAAAGCTGCTCTCTTTTAGCAACGGAAGTGGGAAAAGGTGAATCATTAGGCGAACTCTTTTTTCTTTCCCGGACCGAAAACGCGAAAAATATTTAGCATGATGATGTAAATAGTGTAAAAAAAAAAAAAAGAGTATGCTACGAATCGCTGACACAAAAAAAAATAATAATAAGCAAAACAGAAAAAAGGGTCAGAAATTAATGTACAATCGCGTGCAATAGTTTGACTAATATTTCACTAATTTTATATCTCATTTCGCTTTGGTTGCTACAATGTCCGAGGAGGAAGGTGACGGACATGCCTTAAGTGTGAAGCAAAAGTAGGTGAAGCTTTGCCTGTTAAGTGTTCATTCGTAAGTGAAGTTTTGCCTCTAAAGTGTTCATTTAAGTGTTCATTGTGAAGTGAGGCGACGGGAGGAAGGAGAACAGCGAACTTCCTTCCCACGTCACACTCCACACCCCACTCCTCTCCACCTCTTAACTACTACCCCCACCTCTTCCCACCCCACAATGAGCTCCCCCATCCCCTCCCCACTCCACAACTAGCGCCCCCACCTCTCCCCTCTCCACGATTAGCCCCCATCCCTCCCAACTCCCCAACTAACACCCCCTCTCCGCCCCACTCAAACGCACCCCAAAATCAGTGCCTCTCCCTCCCCAACCCATTCATTTCTTGACAAACGCCCTACCTTCTGTTTCTTAACCTTCCCTCAATCTTCCTGCTGTGCTATCCTTGTCTTTAACGCAGAATTATCACCTCAGTAATAACCTAAACTAGAGCAAACAACCTCTGTAAAAGAATAAAGTCTGTTGCTGTTTGCTTTCCTTTGTACTTTCTGCCTAACTCTCTCTCTCTCTCTCTCTCTCTCTCTCTCTCTCTCTCATTCCTTTCCCTTATCCCTCTTCTCTTTCCTCCCTCACACCACTACCTCCCTCCTCATACCCCCTCCCTCACCCCCTACTGTACTTCTCTCCCTGACCTTCCCTCCCTTATCTCTCCTCTCCAACACCCCTAGCTCCCCCATCGCCCCTTCCCTCTCCCCCAATGTTCTCCTCCTCCCTTCCTCACCCTTTACCTTCCTCCTTCCCCGCTCTCTCGCCCTCTCTCGTCCTCCTCCCCCTTCCTCGCTCCCTATCCTCTTCTTTCTCAACTCCCTTCACACCACCGTTCCTCTCACCCCCATCCTTCTTCACGACTCCCTCGCCTTCTAGCTTCCTTCCTCACCCTTCCTCACCCCCTATCGTCCTCCTTCCCCCTTCCTCGCTTCATACTGGCTTCCTTCCCCCTCCCTCACCCCCAGCCCTCCCCCTCTCCCCCCTCTTCAACTCCATTAAACTCGTGCGAGCCTGGACTGACAAGCACCAAGGCACCGACAGTGGAATTATAGACCTTAAGAGGCATGTTCCCACCGGAGTGTTTTATCACACACACACACACACACACACACACACACACACACACACACACACACACACACACACACACACACCGCTCGCTGGTGCAGTGGTAACGTTCTCGCTTGCCATCTGGTAGACGGGAGTTCGCCCCTCGCTCAGGTTGCGAAAAGTTTCACTGACGAAGTGGGTGGTTACAGTCCCCCTGAGCAAGGGGACGGGTGTGTGCGTGTGTGAAGGTCACAGCCTTGCCCTTAGATCGGACTATATGAGCTCTCAGCTCCCTTCCGGGCCTGACCGACCCGGTGAATTACACACACACACACACACACAACACACACACACACACACACACACACACACACACACCCTTCGTTAAACATTTATTTCCTTTTACTTTGCACTACAGTTTTTATCATTCTTAAACCTCTGTCTCATTACATAATCTTTTATCATTTATTCCAGTAATCCTCATTCGTTTTTATTCACCATACAAAAGAAATTACAAACTTGTTAATTTATGTATCCGCTGTACTTTCAACCATGGCTTTGTATCTATGTAGGTATGTATATAGAATAATTTAGAACCAAAATGAACAGAGGGGGTTCGATTGGTGTCACGCCGAGTTGGGTTCAGATTGACGGCCTCTGAGGGGGTGTTTTTGTAAAGATGGTGCTCCTGCGACGGCTTCCTTGGTTAAATTGGGCGGTAGGGTGCCTAGAGTTTGTGTGTGTGTGTGTGTGTGTGTGTGTGTGTGTGTGTGTGTGTGTGTGTGTGTGAGAGAGAGAGAGAGAGAGAGAGAGAGAGAGAGAGAGGATAAAAAAGCATGCGTGATACCCTGACCCC
>NC_136976.1:772500-777500 GCF_032717465.1 Coenobita brevimanus
TCGGTGGTGAGTCACATCTTTACTTAGAGTCGGTGGTGAGTCACATCTTTACTTAGAGTCGGTGGTGAGTCATAGGATCCTTACTTTGAGTCGGCAGTGAGTCAGATCTTTACTTAGAGTCGGCAGTGAGTCAGATCCTTACTTAGAGTAGGTTGTGAGTCAGATCTTTACTTAGAGTAGGCAGTGAGTCAGATCCTTACTTAGAGTCGGTGGTGAGTCAGATCCTTACTTAGAGTCGGTGGTGAGTCACATCTTTACTTAGAGTCGGTGGTGAGTCATAGGATCCTTACTTTGAGTCGGCAGTGAGTCAGATCTTTACTTAGAGTAGGTTGTGAGTCAGATCTTTACTTAGAGTAGGTTGTGAGTCAGATCCTTACTTAAGAGTCGGTGGTGAGTCGTAGGATCCTTACTTAGAGTCGGTGGTGAGTCGGATCTTTACTTAAGAGTCGGCAGTGAGTCGTAGGATCCTTACTTAGAGTCGGGGGTGAGTCAGATCCTTACTTAGAGTCAGTAGTAAGTCATAGGAGCCTTACTTAGAGTCAACTGAATCACAGACATCCGTCACACTGTATTATATCAGGTAACAAAGAATTCTTGAGTTCGCAAGAAATAGAAAAATCGTCTGGTGTTGGCAAGAGTGAAATCGAAGTGGCGTCCTAGGTCTGAAGGGATTAGGAACTCCAAACACGTATGTACATTAGTTTTTTTTTTCTTTTGTTTTTGTTTTTTTTCAATTTGGGTCACTTCAATCACTGCTGCAACAACAATATTCTAGACTATCGCCGGTAGAATCGTCAATCGCTCTCAATCGCCGCTCGGAATTGATAATGGGCAATCGCCGTGAGTAGAGGCAAGCGTCCTCCATCACTTCAGAAATGAAAATTGAAAAAGGCCGGGAGAGAATAAGATAGCTTTTTGAAGTCAGTCTGCTTGGAAATGATACTGAAAAATTGCTGGTTCTCGTTGTTGCTTTACCCTCGTCTGTCTGGCCGAGCACAACCATCGACCACAGGCAAGCAGCCAAAGAGCGCCCCACCAGGGTCGGCGCAGGGTCCTTCCACACGGCGAGGTGCAAGGAAAATGATGGGAGACATCGCCCCCCAAAGAGGATGAGCTGTGTATAGGAAGTACGTATAAGCAGTAGACTCATCCCGGATTCTGACTGCTTAGGGATGAGTTCCCCGCCTGAGGGTGCTGTGCAAGGCCAACTACCTGACCTTGCTTGGTTCCACGTCACTCTCATGGTAGCACCTCCCAGGACGATGGTAACCAGTCACCTATGAGCTATTTCGTGGACAAACGGGCGCTACACCATGCCCAAGGGTGACCCGGGGCTGTGCAGGGGAGTTCAGTCACTCTGCTAAATATTTGGCAACGATAAAAAGGGCATCGTTGGGAACATGGTAAAGCATTCTCTGTAACTTTGCAGTTTACACTGAAATATTAAGAGAGTCGTCGATACTAAGAATAAAATAGATAAATATATATAAAGATAAAAGCGATATCAGTCACTTCCACTCGAAAATTCCAAGGTACGGCAGAGTCATCGGTAGAATCATACAGGAAATTCACTCACTCTCCTTGAAACTTTTATACAAGGAGAGTCGTCGGTAGTCAAAAAAAATCATTCTCAGTTCATTTAATCCGGAAACGCTAATGTAGAATCACCAGTAGAATCGGAAAGCGTTCGGAATCACTTTATCCGAAAATTATTAGGTAGAATCGCCGGTAGAATCGTAGGTAGAATCGGAAAGCGTTCAGAATCACTCTACTGGGAATTAAAGATAAGACATACTCCAGGGCCCTACCACCTTTTCCTAAGCGATTTATTTTCTTTATTACACCTTACTGTCCTCGCCTGTGTTACGTAAATCCGTCGGTTAAGTGCGCTCCCTAGCACCTTTTCCTAAGCGATTTATTTTACCACACCTTACTGTCCTCGTCTGTGTTACGTAAATCCGTCGGTTATGTGCGCTCCCTAGCACCTTTTCCCAAGCGATTTATTTTACCACACCTTACTGTCCTCGTCTGTGTTACGTGAATCCTTCCAATATCGCCATACGCTACATATATAACGCTCAAAAGGATACTAACCAGCCATATCCAAAAATAAATCGCTACGGAGGAGGTGCAAGGGAGCTTCCTGAAATGAATTCGGGATCAAGTCTTGCATGATTTTTACGGCATTTTCAGGTTCGGTGACAGACGGCCCCCAATGTATTTTTTTTTTTTTGGGGGGGGAGGGAAAGGTCAGTTTTAACAATGCTTGGCTCACTTCGTTATTCGTTTTCCCGTATCAGCCATTGTCCAGGCATCTCGAAATGAACGGATCTTGAATTTGGCTCTCTATTATCTTTCGTTTTTTTTCTTTTTTTCTTGGAACGAATAGCTTGTAGGTTCCTGCCTCCTTGCATAAAAGAAAAAAACTACTGTGCTGCTTTTACTCCAACCTGAGGGAAGCCTTCACGTGGTGGCACCGATGTAACAGCGGTGGCTCCCCTGCCCGGTTATACAAACATCCCTAACTTCCCTCCCTATCCCCGCAAAGGAGGATGGTGGAGTGCAGGAGGAGGACATTGTATAGCATTAAAATCTAAGGTTAATTTCTTGTTACAGCTTTTTATTCAAGACAGAAAGATGGAAAATTAAGGCCAAGTTAAGGTGAAATGGGCATAGCATTATATTCTATGGTTAATCTCTGGCTATACACCAGCATTCAAGATGGAGCACTAGCAAATTTGGGCCAAGCTGAAGTGAAGAGAGTACAGCACATCTCATTTATGGATCTTCTTCCCTGTAAGACCGCTGATCCATGCCAACACTTCGGCTCCCACGGTGACAACAATGACAACAAAGTCTCTTCCCTTCATCCCTCCCCTCCCTACCCCTCTTCCACTGATTTACCCTCTTGTCTCCTTCCCTCTTCCTCCTCTTTTCCTCCCCATTCACCCCATCCTCGATTCCCTTCTCCCCTCTCACGGGTATCTCTCTTTCCCTTCCTCCCCCATGTGACTGGTCGCATTCCCATCACTTCCACTTCATTTAAGTAATAGAATACAGGGGATGAAAATGTTCCAATGATTTTATTACTCTCTGCTGCTCCGCCGATGGGCCAGCAAGCAAACTCCGCCGCGTGCAGGCCATTATGGGGCTTATGTGTCCTATTCAGAGGGGCCATTATGCCTGTGGGGGTCCATGGATGGGGGGTGCGCGAGCCCCTCCCGATTTAATCAAGCCGATACACATTAATAAGATTTCTGATCCCAAAGTACCTGATTAATCAAGTGATGAGGTGCTTTAGGCCCTACGAGGCTAGCTAGGGCCTTGTGTGTGTGTGTGTGTGTGTGTGTGTGTGTGTGTGTGTGTGTGTGTGTGTGTGTGTGTGTGTGTGTGTTTCGTACACATACATGGACGTTTTTGTGGTTACTTCTATTTATCTGTAACATACACAAAGGTAGAATACGTATCAGTGTGCGTGTACGTGTCTGTGTAAGGAGCTACGTACATACATGCACACATTTACTCTCACTTAACCCTAACACACACACACACACACACACACACACACACACACACACACACACAGAAGACATATTAGTGTGTGCGTGTCTGTGAAGAACCAGGTAAACATACATGCACATATTGATCCCTACTCATCCCTAAAACACACACACACACACACACACACACACACACACACACACACACACACACACAATTAAGTATGAGTACGTGCGTGTCTGTATGGGACAAAAATTGGCCAAATATTTCGCCTCTTCCACTTTCCCCCACAGCCTAAAATTCCTTAAGCTGAGAGAGGCTTGGTATTTCTCTGGCCATTGATGATTCTCTTTGATATGATACGTCAGGGAGGGGAGTATGCCCTGAGTGAGAAGTTAAAGAGAGTGGTATTATAAGTGAATTTATGTCTATGGTTGAACACACACTCTTACTTATTCTCACTGTTCTTCCTCATTCCAAACACGCACGAAAATAAAAGGCTTACCTGGCTCACATACACATACACTATCATAACTGCAGACTGAAAAAATATATATATGTTTATGTATTGTACGTGTATATATAACTGGGACACAAAATACAATATCTGAGCTTTCTTACATAAAATCTTACATACGTTCACCAAATGCTCTCCGTATCTCACGAGTCTAAACGTACACGTGTACACCACAGAGGGACACACTCCGTATGTCTGGCTCGCTCTTTCACACACACTCACACACACACAGCCCGAGGACCACACACCATTCTCACCCATTAAGGGATTCATCGCATCATCTCCCAAGCCTTAAATCACAAAAATCTCAGCCGCTGTGTTCCTCCCCTCCCTCTCCCCTTCTCCCTCCCCTTGTGTCTCTTTATGATGTCTCTCCCATCCCCCCACCCCTCCTGCCCCCTCTCACATCCCCCCACCCCTCTAGCCCCCTCCCAGATCCCCCCACT
This sequence comes from Coenobita brevimanus, assembly GCF_032717465.1. NCBI lineage: Eukaryota > Metazoa > Arthropoda > Malacostraca > Decapoda > Coenobitidae > Coenobita > Coenobita brevimanus. Next base: position 776,965 of record NC_136976.1, read on the forward strand.
TGCACCCCCTCCAATGTCTTTACGCTCTATATGCACCGGATTCACTGCTTCTTTCTTCATACACTTTCCCAAGAATTTTATCCTATTTCTATACTCTGTTTTTAGGTTACCTTACTTTATTCACACAAACCTGGCCTAAAACTAACATCTCGCTGTTTAAATGCTGAGATGCAACGCGAGATTAACAGTAGAATATATCGATAGTCACGAAGAAGTGCCACGGGAAGGATGCTGAGTCTGAGTATTGTCAATTGAGCCACTGTGCTACGGGGAAGAAGCTGCAGAAGCATGAGAATTTCCGCCTCTAAGTTAAAGTGGCCGAAGTACTAAATTACCTGCTCTTTCTTTACTGCGCTTCCTTATATATTTACACACTCTCTCTCTCTCTCTCTCTCTCTCTCTCGCTCTCTTTCACTTCGCCTCCGGGTTGCAATTCTCGCCCTCTAATATTGCTGATTACACACTCTTATCCCTTTTTTTGTCCAACTATTTCCTGTATAAGTTAACTGGCATTCTCATTCTTTCATGTAAACAAC
>NC_136976.1:782500-792500 GCF_032717465.1 Coenobita brevimanus
TGTGGAATTGGAATCTATAAAGGGGCAAAAATGGAAGACTGTTTATAAAGGGAAACTGATAAGAATGACTGAGAAAAAGGGACTGAGAATGACTGGAAGAATGACGAGGTGAATACTGTGATGAGGTGATGAGAGAGAGAGAGAGAGAGAGAGAGAGAATTGTCGAGAATGAACTGGCTGGGAAGAATGAGTGAAAAACTTTGCGAGAATGAGTGACTTTGACGAAAATAGACGAGAAACTGACAAGGAGTGAAAAAAAATACAATTCAGGAAATTCTGAGTTAAAAAAAAATATATATATATAAGAATCAGTAAAATAATTGACGAGACAAAAAAAAGAAAAAAAAAAGATAAACAGTTGGTGAGAATAAGTCAAAAAGAAGAATATGTCACGTGCCAAGTAGAGACCTTTTTTTCTCTCTCTCTAAAGTGAGCTAATTTTAACGCCCTTGACACGGTAGCCTCATCAATGTCTTATTCTCGCTTCCCTTGGACGAGTTAAGTTTGATGATGATGATGATGATGATGATGATGATGATGATGATGATGATGATGATGATGATGGTGATGATGATGATGATTGTTATGTATGATAGTGATGATGATGATGATGATGATAATGATTGTTACTATTAATGATGGTGATGATGATTGTTATTAAGTATAATGATGATAGTGATGATGATGATGATTATTGTTATTAAATATGATGATGATAGTGATGATGATGATGATATTGATGAAAATGATGATGACTATGATTATTATTAGTATTATATCAACAACAACTACTACTACTACTACTACTACTAGAAGACTGCGGCTCTACATCCTTTCCATAGCACTTCTTCGTGACTAGCACCATATTCTAGTGTAAATCTACCGTTACACCTCAGCATTCAAGATGGAGGGATGGCAATTTTAGGCCAAGTCAGAGAAACGGAGTATAGATTACTGACCCAGACTTCAATGCCGTCGCGTTCTGTGTCCCTGATAGATAGAACGTAAATAGATAGAAGGTAGATAGAATAGATAGAATATAAAGCAAATAACAACTATGGACTTCTCTCTCTCTCTCTCTCTCTCTCTCTCTCTCTCTCTCTCTCTCTAAATGTGTGTGTATATCTTGTAAATCTTAAAGGTAGACAGGTAATAAGATGCTATTAACACTATGAACTAAAGCAGCATCTCTCCCGTAAGTAGGTAAGTAAGCAAGTAAGTATGTAAGTAAGTAAGCAAGCAAGCAAGTAAGTATGTAAGTAAGTCAGTTAGTCAGTAAGTATATATGTAAATCAATCAATCACTCAGTAAGTATATATGTAAGTCAGTCAATCACTCAGTAAGTATATATGTAAATCAGTCAATCACTCAGTAAGTATATATGTAAGTCAGTCAATCACTCAGTAAGTATATATGTAAATCAGTCAATCACTCAGTAAGTATATACAGTATGTAAGTCAATCAATCAGTAAATATATATGTAAGTCAGCCAGCCAACCTGTAAGTAAATATGTAAGTAGGTAAGTAGGCAAGTAAGTAGGTAAGTGTTGTGAGTGTTAGTGGTGCCATAACGAGGTAGACCGCATTGTTGAGTCCCGTATGTCATTAAGGAAGACAATAGGTGTGTCAAAGGTAAATGATGGGAGGGGGAGAGGGGGAGAGAAAGAGGAGAGAGAGGAGAGGGAGGGAATGGGGAGAGAGGTGAGGTGCCAAGCCTAGTACATCTCAAGGATCTTAATATCTCTTATTAAAAAGATCTTAAAATCTCTTCTCACGGATCTTACTCAATTCTCACCATCTCTTATACAAAAAAACTTAATCTCTCTGCAAGGGGAAGTATTGGTATCGCATCCTTATCATTTCTAATCAAGGATCTTATTGCATTCTTATCATATCTTATCAAGGATCCTAAAAGACATATTAGTATTGCATCCTTACCAGCTCATGACAAGAGTAAGGAGATTACGTGAGGATTTTTCTGACTGAGGAGGATTAATATGGTCTTCTTTAACTCCCTTTACCTCCATTAATCCCCTTCGCTACCACATGAATAAATAAAAAAAACAAAAAACATCAATAAAGCAAGCAGGAATAAGGAAAACGTAAGTTCCTTGGGTCGAATTTCTTAAGATGTTTTAAGAAAAGATTTATTTCTGAGAAGGAGGTGTTAAAAGAATTCTCGCAGACAAGCTTTCTCGGTGGCATAATTGATATTGGAGCATCTCTTCCTTACTGATACGTTTGTTAGGACGCTTACTTGCGGTCGATGGGTCTGCTCGGCCATACAGATCAGGGTAAAGCAACAACAACAACAATAATAACAGCAATAATAATAACAATCATAATACCAATAATAAAGTAATGATAAGTAATGATAATAATAATAATAATAATAATAATAATAATAATACACGAAGAAGACGATGATGATGATGAAGAAGACGACGAAGACCAAGAAAAAGGAGATGAAGAAGAAACGGGGTACGAAGAAAACCCCAACAGCAAAAGCAATACCTCACCTGATCCGAAAAAAAATAGTTCAGTACAAAAATATAGGAAAATAATAAAAAAATTAATTAAAAATCCTATTAACCAGCACTGTAACTCTATCAATGCTATCCCTTGTCTGTGCCGCTCACGTCCCTCCATCCTCCCTGCCTTACTGGTTCCTACATCCTGCAATATTGCTTGTCCCCCCCCCCTCTCTCTCCCTCTCTCTCTCTCTCGCTCTCTCTCTCTCTCCCTCCCTCTCTCTCTCTCTCTCTCCCTCCCTCTCTCTCTCTCTCTCTCTCTCTCTTTCTCTCTCTCTCTCTCTCTCTCTCTCTCTCTCATCTCCTGTCGCATGAACATCTCCGTCATGCTTAATTTCCGTAACGTCACCCACTTCCACATCCTCTTGCGCATTTTTCTCAGTTCTCTCTCTCTCTCTCTCTCTCTCTCTCTCTCTCTCTCATAAATCTCTTCGTCTTTAACCTTTATAACTCTCCTGGCCATCGTTATATATATTTTCTTTTCTATCATTCCTTCCCACATCCCCCTCAAACTAATTTTCTCGCACACTGTAAATTTGTATTCAATTCTCATACAAAGGAGTACAAAAGGAATACAAACAGCAACAGGCCTAATTAGTCTTTCGAGGCTGTTAGGGGAAAGACTAACAGCTAACTATTCCTAATTTAACTAGGTGGTGATTAGGGAGAGCAATTTCCTAAGCACATCATTTATTTTCCCCATCAGTCTCTCTCTCTTTCTCTCTCTCTCTCTTGATGGTGATAAAGATAGCAATTTCCTCTAAACATCATTTATTTATCTCCTCTTTTTTTTTTTAAATCTTGTCTCACTTCTCACATCAAACTTTTTTCAGCTTAATTTCTGTCTTTCTTTTTTCCTTTTCCCTTCTAACATCACACTTTTTTCTGATATATATATTTTTTTTGAGCCTCGAGTTCCAAGCATCACTCCCACTCTGGCAGCTTCATCCTTCACAGAATCCAGTTCACCTCGCCCTTTTAACGCTTTCTCATTTAACTTTCATTTAATCCCGTGCTTCTATTTTTGCGCCCATTCTATTCAGCTCGTCTGCTCTTCATCCAATTTAACACTGTCCTCTTCCTCCTATCTTCATTTCCATGCCCTCCTTTCTCTCTTGCCTGCCTTTCACGGTCTCCTGCCTCATTTTCCCTCCTCCTAATCCCTCTGTGCACCACGCTGTCTATTCAGCACTAATAATACTCCTTCTTTCCCTCTTCATCATCGTCATCATCATCATCATCGTCATTATTTTCACACCTACTGTCACTCTCATTTACCTTTCCCTCCTACCCAATGGTCTCTCTTTCATATTATCTTCTTCGCTGTATTTTCCATTAATCTTATCAATATTTTTATCGTCCTTCTGCCCCTCTCTTTCTCCCTAGCTTTCATCTTGCTTTCTCATTTTCTTGCCTATTCCGTACACCTTAAATCTTTCTTCTCTTTCCTTCATCCTTCTTTTACCTGCCCTCCTTTCGTCTCTAGCATTTATATTTTCCCTTCACTTCCATCTCTTTTCCCCTCTCGTGCTTTCCTTCCGTCCTTCTCCCCTTACCCTATTCTCTTAAAGATCTTCCCTCCTTCCTTCCTCCTTTCATTCCTTACAGCTTTTCTCCTTCCTTCTTTTCCTCTCTTGTACCTTCCTTTCTTCTTCCTCAGTTTGCTCTCCTCTGCTATACCTCCTTCCCTCCCTTCTCCTTTCCTTCCTTCCTTCCTCCATTCCCTTCTCCTCCCACTATTTATCCCTCCCATTATTCAATCATCCATCCACCCAACATCATCAAACCTCCCCAGACTCCTTCCTTCATCCTCAGTTCTCTATTTCCTTCCTTCTCCTTTTCCTTTCCATTCTTCCTTCATTTCCTCCTCCTTTCCTTCCCTCCTTAGTCCTTTCCTTCCTCCATTCTCTCCTAATCCCACGTTTATCTCTCTCATTATCCAACCATCCATTCACCACCTTCATCACATCCCCCCCACCACACACACACATACACTCTCTCTCTCTCTCTCTCTCTCTCTCTCTCTCTCTCATCCCATTCACACTATTATTATTTTTATTAGGATGCCCCCAAAGCTAATCCCAGATCAGACCTCCATAATCTGGCCTTACAACTTTGATGCCCTAAGGATTCATGGTAGCATAATTAGAGCCGCCATTATAGAGCCAGAGCTATCTCTATTCAGTGAGATATTTTTTCTTTCTTTATAGTGTTACTGAGTTTTGCTCTCTTTTAGCGTGCCAATATTAGCTTATCAGATTTTTTGAGAGAGAGAGAGAGAGAGAGAGAGAGAGAGAGAGAGAAGAAGAAGTCTCTCTCTCTCTCTCTCTCTCCTGCCTTAATACATCACACGCACACCTGAATCTCTCTCTCTCTCTCTCTCTCTCTCTCTCTCTCTCCTGCCTTAATACATCACACGCACACCTGAATCTCTCTCTCTCTCTCTCTCTCTCTCTCTCTCTCTCTCTCTCTCTCTCTCTCCATCACACCTGCACTTTCATTACTGTACACACAAAAGGAAAAGAGATTTAACTTTTTCCCCCCCCGAGTTTTCAAAAAAATAAATTTCGGATCCTATTAATAAAACTGAGTGCGCCAGGGTGTAAATAATCCCTAGGCCCGTTTTCCTCCCTAGCACCTCTTCCTTAGCGATTTATTTTTGGGGATATGGCTGGTTAATATCCCTTTGTACGTGAATTATGCAGAGTATGGCGATTTTAGGATTGATATAACTCAGAACTGGATAGTTGGATGTAACAGGGAAAATAAATCGGTTAGGAAAAGGTGTTAGGGAGCTATAATGAGACACCTGTGGGGAGGACATGGTTCGATCGCATCTCAAAAGTCAGAGAAACAAAATCGTCCCAATTCTCTCCGAAGACATTTTACAACTGACGAAATAAAATGAATATCCTATCGTTCCCAATGGGTGTTCCAGAAAGTATCGATTTTCCCCTATGTATTCGTTCAGATAAATTTAAACTAGTAAGGAGGTAGTAAAGTCAAATTAATATTAAAGATTTACCATCGTTTTGCAGTCTCTGTGAGGTTTAAGTAATCTCTCTCTCTCTCTCTCTCTCTCTCTCTCTCTCTCTCTCTCTCTCTCTCTCTCTCTCTCTCTCTCTCCAGATTTTCCATTTTTTCCTCCATACCTCCCAAATCCTCACTTCCGGTATAATCTATAATAACACGTGTTCCTCTTGCCTCTATTCTTCCTCTCTCTCCTCCCTCCCTCCCTCCCTCCTCTCGATTTCCTTCACCCTCAGACGCACGTGTCCAGTCTCTCTCTCTCTCTCTCTCTCTCTCTCTCTCTCTCTCTCTCTCTCTCACTGTCTCCTATGAGTGTCTCTGTCTATCTATATCTGTCCCTGTCTGTCTGCCTGCGTGCCTGTCTGTCTGTGTGTCTGTATAACATCTATAATCCCTCCCTCTATCCCCTCTCACACCTCCCTAATTTCCCCTTCTCCACCTTCCCTCTCACCTGCCTTCCTCTCACTCCCACACCTTCCATCTTACCCCATTACTTCCCCACCTTCCCCCACACCCGTCATCCCCCACTCTCCCATCTTCCCTCTCACCCCAACCACTTCCCCACTTTCACTTCTACCTTTCACTCCTCACTTCCCGCCCTCTCACCCCTTCCTTCCCAACCTTCTCTCACCTCTTCCTCCCCTCCTTCCCTCTCACCCTCCCCCCTTTCTTCCCCACCTCTCCTCGCACCCCTCATCCTTCACTCCCCTACCTTCCCTCTTCACCCCCTTCTCCCCCATCATCCCTCGCCCTCTTCCTCCCTCCCCTCCCCACTCAAGGCATGGCACCCCTCCACACACGTGCCCACCTATCATATCCCTGATCAATATCGAGGGCTTCAACCAGGCCTCACGTGAAGCACCCCTACGGCGCTCTTTATAAACACACACGAGGATTAAGTGGCAGTCCTCTCTTGATTTTCGCCATTTTAGAAGAGACGAAGCGACGGGAGACTGTGATAAAATAGCTCTGTTATTTTTACTCTTACTTGGACTAAAATCATCTTCTCTCCGTCTTGAATGCTGAGTTGTAACCATAAACTGACACTAGAATATGATGCTAGTCACGAAGAAGTGCAATAAAAACGAATGCAGAGGTTTAATATTGTCTTCTGCCACTGAGCTACGTAAACTTAGCTGCAAAAGGACGAAACTCTAAGCCAAGTTAGCGTAAAGGAAGTACAGAGATGGAGAGGGACGCCTGCACGTGGTAGCACTGATATAACCAGGCGGATCCACTGCCTGGTTATATAAACGTCCCTCAATTATTCCTCGATCCCTTTAAAGTAGGACTATGACATGCAGAAGGGCAACTTAAGCCTGCAGTCCACTAGGTTTACATGTGAGCCGGTTTTCCTATAAATATATTAACTTACACTGACGCTATGCATATCTGTACTAGGATAATAATTAAAGTATAGGAATCATGTAATTACTATGCAGGTACACTCAAGAATATTAGTGGCAATTAGGATTAAAGCAATGTATGAAAGGATAAAATTACGAGACGCAATGAACAGGGGAAAAATGGGTTATGTTAGAGTTTTCTCCACAGGTTATTATTATTATTATTATTATTATTATTATTATTATTATCGTTGTTGTTGCTGTTGTTGTTGTTATTATTTTTACGACAGGAAAGGACATAAATTAGTTCAACAATCAACAATTTCTTCTTTCCAAGTGTCCTCTAGTGGCTAACATCCCAAGTCAAAAAGAGGCTTAGTACTTTTTTTTCTGCCCATAGACGACTCTCTCTAATACGAGGCACCTGGGAGAAAAAGTGACAGAAATGCCAAGAGTGTACAATAGACGAACAGGAAGAGGTAAAAATCATGCCTCTTACTCGGCCTAGACACTTGTATGCTCGAGTCATGAAGTCATCTTTTTTCCTGCCCACGTAATTCTCTCTTTGATATGAGGCACTTAGGAGAAAATGAGAGAGACAAGCCTGAGTGTAAAACAGACGAAGAGGAAGCTGAACAGGAGGAGGTAAAAATCATGCCTCTTACTCCTCCTAGACACTTGTATGCCCAAGTAATGAAGAATCAACAAACACATCCACCCTCTGACTCTCAACAAGACCTGCGAGAGGCGTCCCACCTCAGCACCAGACTGCTGAATAAACGCGCCCTCTTGCAAGATTTACCCCAAGGTCGGGTTCATTAGGGGGTTACATGCCAGGTGGCCGTACTGTCCCCGGGTAAGGAGACTCCCTAACACCACTTCCTTAACGATTTATTCTTCAAACTACTCATTAATACTCTCTTTATTGCCTCTTATAGCTTTTTAACACAGACTGCATGACTAACAAACTTGTATATTAACGAGGTAGAATCAGAAATAAATCGGTAAGGAAGAGGTGTTAGTAAGCTTCCTAACCGTACCAGAAGACCGTCACACACACACACACACACACACACACACACACACACACACACACACACACACACACACACACACACACAGGCCCGTGAAAGATGTCGCCTACTCCTACATAAGCACCAGTTGTCGTGTGGAGAGGCAGTTTGTGGCGTAGGACCGGAGTCACGCCACACAGAATCTATACTCCGTCCACCTTAACTTGGCAGAGATTTTCGTCCTATTGTCCGTAGCTCAATGGCGAAATAGAACAAAACTTTCCGTTCATGTAAGAAAGAAAAATCACATATTGGAAGTCTGCAAAAAGTCGTCTCCTCAAAAAATGAACAAAGGAGAGCTGGAATAAAGATCCGTTCACTGCCGATGCTTGAACACAACAACAACAACAACTACTACTACTACTACTAATAATAATAATAATAATAATTATTATTATTATTATAATAATTATAATAATAATAATAAAAATGCTCTAGGGTCGGAAAGGAGGTCCGGATGATGATGATGATGATGATGATGATGATGATGATGATGATGATAATAATAATAATAATAATAATAATAATAAAGTGGAAATCACAGGCAGAGGGGGAATACAGATTGTGAAGGCATTTGCGGAGCTGACCGTTGCGTATATGAACTGAAATTGCCAGCTGAACTGCAATACAGAATAGGGGTGAGATTGAGGCGTGAGAGGGAGTTACTAGAGGGGTACTCAGTGGCGGCCATACAGGGAAGAGATGCAGAGTATTCAAAAGAGCAGTGACCATTGAAATACGGTATCGATGGTAGTGAGAATGAAATCCCGATGAAAGACAGAGGCTAAAGGAAGTCAGTAAGATTTAGATGTCTGCCGGTATCTGAGACGGCTCTGTACACAACAGTAATGATTCCCCCTCAAAAGGTGCTATTTTCCTAACAAGAGAACATTAGATGACGAGACGAAGACTCTTTGATTCCACCCTGTATAGAAGAGCCGTTTGTGCCAAGCCCTCCCCTGCCCATCAGTTCCGGACATCCAAAATTTGTGACGCGGATTTGGCAGGGGGATTTATGTGGTATTTCCATGATTAGCACTGAGAGAAAGATAAAAGAATAATATTTTTGTGTGTTACCCTCTTCTTACAGCTCAGCGTTCAAGATGGAGGGGTGGTCATTTTACGCCAAGTTGATGTGGATAGAGTATAATGTTTCCAAAGGCGCACACAGGCAGGCACTCTCTCTCTCTCTCTCTCTCTCTCTCTCTCTCTCTCTCTCTCTCTCTCTCTCGCTGACAGCCAGAGTGATGGTTAACTGGAGCAGCAAGGAAGGGTATGGACGCCTTGCACTGGCTTCCCCAGCAGGGAGACCATATGGAAGAGAAGACAACCCGGTGCCAATCAACTCTAGCCCATTGAGGACCCGGGACAATGGCAGACGGAGAAAAAGGCCTCGAGGTCCAATTCCCAGAGGCTCCTCACTCAATCCTTACAATGAGGACGATGAGGAAGGCGGCTAGGAAGTTGATTATCGCTAGAAAACAAGTATGCTAGCTAACCCTCTCACACTTTCCCACCTCTACGATCACTCTAGCTAGCTGCGGCGTTTCCTAGCTGTGTGAACGAAGCTAAAGGTGTAAATAAAAGCTCCCATACACAGCTAATGCCCGGGAAATTTTACGAATAGGATTTCAGGTAGCCAATCACCTGGTCCGCGTCTTTGCTAGGTAGAGGGGCAAATGGTCCTCTTACCTGACCCTTCTCATAATGGGAGCTCGTTTGTGTGTCGGAGGGAGAGGGGAGAGGAACGTATGGAGAGAGGGAGAGGAATGTATGGAGAGAGAGAAATGTATGGAGAGAGGGTGAGGAATGTAAGGAGGGAAAGGAATGTATGGAGAGAGGGAAAGGAATGAATGGAGAGAGGGAGAAGAATGTATGGAGAGAGGGTGAGGAATGTATGGAAAGAGAGGAATGTATGGAGGGAGGGAGAGGAATGTACGGAGAGAGGGAGAGGAATGTATGAAGAGAGGGAGAGGAATGTATGGAGAGAGGAATGTATGGAGAGAGGGAAAGGAATGTA
>NC_136976.1:795000-817500 GCF_032717465.1 Coenobita brevimanus
AGACGATTTGCAAGGAGGATTTAACCTATTCAGTACTATGACATTCTTTTAATATTATTCCTCTTCCTTTCAGACGATTTTACTCAGCTACGCACGTCTCTCTCTCCCTCTCTCTATTAGACGATTTGCAAGGAGGATTTTTAACCTAGTCAATACTATGGCGTTCTTTTAATATTATTGCTCTTCCTTTCAGACGATTTTACTCAGCTAAGCATCTCTCTCTCTCTCTCTCTCTCTCTCTCTCACCTAAAATCTTACATAGTTTAGCAAGATCTAATTTACATCTCTAGCAATTTCAAGACTGTGGAAAAGTTTTAATCACAGTTTTACACTCATCACCTCCATCATATCTTAAGATCCCCATAATTTCTTCAGCTCAAGGACCTTATGTATTTATTTATTTACTTATTTAGCTCAGGGGACCGCCTCGTTGTGAAGGGGTTAATGAGGGCTAGGGGTCGTTAAGCGTAGAGTTATATGACCTCGCTTTTCCAATTACCGTGATGAGGTGTGGATACTTGGCACACACCGTGGTCTTATCGTTTGTCATAATAGGCGTATGTAAAGACAGGTAGATGGAAAGATAGATAGATAGATAGATAGAGAGAGAGAGAGAGAGAGAGAAATGGGTGGACAAAGATGAGTAAGTAGATAGACATACAGACAGACAGACAGACAGATAAACAGATAGATAGAAAAATAGACAGACATACAGGTAGGTAGGTAGGTAGGCAGATAGATAGACAGGTAGGTAGGTAGGCAGACAGATAGATAGACAGTTAGATAGGTAGTTGGGTAGGTAGGTAGGTAGGTAGGTAGGTAAACAGATAGACAGACAGGTAGATACAGACGGGTAGGTAAGTAGGTAGGTAGACAGATAGGCAGATAGACAGACAGACAGACAGACAAATAGATTCACAAAGATAGACATTAAAACTAACTTGGCATGCAGAATACTCACCACAACCCGACCTTAACCAACGAGGACAGCAAACTTACCTGTGGGGGAGAAAAGGTGAGGTAAGTACACACAGGTAAAGGTGTATTTGGTAATTAAAGGTACAATTACAAAAGGCGTGTTTGTGTAATTGGCTCAGAATTTTAACCCCTTCAGTCCGATTACCTTTTTCTTTCTCATCTACCTGGAAAAATCTCTCAACCTGAAGAAAATCGTCTGAAGGAGGCAAGAAAAAAAGGAGTCGCTGAAGTGAAGTGATTAAGGTGTAATATGCCAAATAAGTCACTTGAGGAGATGCGTTACGAAGTCTCCCTTACCAGTTAGAATACACGGCATCAAGCTAGCGTCAGTGAACTTTTGAATTAGGCTGTACATTCACCGCCCCCCCTCCCCCCTGCCTCCTACCCCCTCTCAATCTACGGTCAACAATTTCCCCATCGCCTCACATGACCACATGGCCAGACACAACACTGAGGCCAGGGAAAGTAGACTCAGCGATATTGGTGACCCACATTCTTACACACACACACACACACACACACACACACACACACACACACACTCTAGCCCACTATCAGTACACACCAACCCACAAAGCTCCACACTTCACCCACACCCACACACCCACCCACATGTCACATACCTCACCCCACACTCACAGCTTGACACCCATATCTCAAACCCAGTGCCCTACACCTCACCCACACCCACATTTCATATACCTCTCGTCAAGCACAATCCCACATCTTACCCATACATTCCATACATTCACGTTATTCCACACAGGGCACCATCCACATCTACGTTCTCCAACATTCCTCATCAGTCACATTCATCCACACCATGTTCATCCACACTGCGCTCCTCGAAGTCCCATTCTGTCATTCTCTTCCACATCATGACTCTCTAACATCCACATTCAATCACATTCATCCACATCACGATCCACAATCATTCCTATTCTGCCAATATCACCCCCTTTCAAGCATCTAACATTCCAACTTTCTCCTTTCCATCCTGAGTCTCTTTCCCCCAGTCACATTCATCAACATCACTATCCTTCAACATTCTGCTTCTCTCATTTTCTGTTCAACATTCGCCTTCTCTCATTTTTTTATTCTCATCATGACTCTCCAGTTTTAATATTCATCATACACTGCCACACATTCATACACACCTGACGTTTCAATTCCAGTAGATGTGATATATTTTATGTATTCACGCTTCCATACATAAATTACACTAGCCCACACATTCTCCCGGGACACACACACACACACACACACACATAAATTACAGTAACCCACACATTCTCCCGGGACACACACACACACATAAATTACAGTAACCCACACATTCTCCCGGGACACACACACACACACACACACACACACACACACACACACACACACACACATAAATTACAGTAACCCACACATTCTCCCGGGACACACACACACACACACACACACACACACACACACACATAAATTACAGTAACCCACACATTCTCCCGGGACACACACACACACACACACACACATAAATTACAGTAACCCACACATTCTCCCACACACACACACACACACACACACACACACACACACACACATACACACGAATCTCCTTGGTTACCAGATACAGCACCAATCTAACCACACCTGTCCATCACCTTGACAGAAAAAGTAGTGGTGAGTGCATGAAATTCGACAAGCCTTAATTATGACGTAGGAATGGATCTCCTTGGTTACTAGCCAAACCAACCCTCCACTCTAACAACACCTGACCATCAACTAGGCTGAAAAAGGAGTTAGCAGTCTTGTCAGGTTAGAATGAGAGAGCAACAGTGAAGTGTGGCAATCGCTTCCTTTACACACAATGCTTGAGTCAGCCCTTAAGGAGCGGGGCAAAAAGTGGCTATCCTTGTCTTAACCCATTCGGTATGAGGTTGTAGTTTTAGTTCTGTCAGGGCTCGTATTCTCGTCAGGTAAGGAAGCTCCCTGACACCTCTTCCTCAGTGATTTATTTGTCGATATGGCTGGTTAATATCCTGTTGCACGTATGCAGAGTATGGTGATAAGAGATGGATTGATGTAACAGAGAGGAGGACAAAAGGGTGTAGTAAAGAAAATAAATCACTTATAAAAAGGTGTTTGGATGCTGGAAGAATTTTGTGTATGGCAAAAGAGGACATAAGGTGTAATAAAAAATGAATAAATCAAGAAAACAGTAAGATGTGATGAACAAGATAAATCACTCAAGAGGTGTTGGGAAGCTGGAATTAAGTAACACAGAGGGGGACAGCACTGTGTAGTAAGGAAAACAAATCAATTAAGAAAAGGTGTTAGGGAGCTGGAATGATTTATGTAACACAAGAGGAGTAGAGCACGGCGTGGTAAGGAAAATAAATCACCCAAGAAAAGGTGTTAGGGAGCCATCGACAACCCGAGAGAAAGGCCAAATCCCAAACAGGCACTGAATTGCTTTTGGAACCCAGCCTCTCTTACACAATGACCTAATCCCTTGTTTGCCCGAGAGACGATTTTGCCCTAATCCCCAGCAAATCCCCCTGGCGGGCTTAAAGGTCCGTGAAGAGTGATTAATCTTTGGATGTATTGTGGACGGCCGTGAGTCCAACAACAACATCCAGTCACTCGTATTGAGGCAAGTACTGCTATCCTGTAAATATATATGCCTTGCTATTTATGCTAGTTATGCCTTGCTATTTATGCTATTTATGCCTTCATATACTATTTATGCCTTGCTCTTTACTGCCTTGCTATTTATGCTATTTATGCCTTGCTGTTAATGCTATTTACTGCCTTGCTATTTATGCTATTTACTGCCTTGCTATTTATGCTATTTATGCCTTGCTATTTATGCTATTTTACTGCCTTGATATTTATGCTATTTATGCCTTGCTATTTATGCCTTGATATACTATTTATGCCTTGCTCTTTACTGCCTTGCTATTTATACCTTGCTGTTTATGCTGTTTTACTGCCTTGCTATTTTTTCTATTTATGCCTTGCTATTTATGCTATTTATGCCTTGCTGTTAATGCTATTTACTGCCTTGCTATTTATGCTATTTACGCCTTGCTATTTATGCTATTAACTGCCTTGCTATTTATGCTACTTATGCCCTGCTATTGATATTATTTACTGCCTTGCTATTTATGCTATTTATGCCTTGCTAATGCCTCGCTATTTATGCCATGCTATTAAATGCCTTGCTATTTAAGTGTTTGCTATTTATGCATTGCTCTTTACTGCCTTGTTATTTATGCTATTTACTGCCTTGCTATTTATGCTATTTGCTGCCTTGCTATTCATGCTATTTATGCCTTGCTATTAACTGCACTGACTGATCATTTCCAGCGTACGTAATACTTCAGGTAATAAAAAATATATATACATTATTGTTCTCATCAACATTACTAAATTGTTATTCTATACAATGGAAGGCTGGGCGTATTTATTTTACCCTAGAGCATATTTAAAGCTATTGTATTGTAGAAGGGAGAAGCCAGAACACTTACTGCACTGTCAGCTTCATTAATAATTACATCATCATCAATTATCATCATCATAACTCTCCCCCAAATTCTGCATAAAGCGTTCAGTACAATGGGCCAAACATCCAGGTATTCATCATCTAAGCTTTGGAAATTCCCGGCTCCACCTCAAATGCCAAACGACACACACACATTACTGCATTTCGCAAAGGTGCAACAATAGTCACGTCCATTTCCATACATAATCCACACACACACACACACACACACACACACACACACACACACACACACACGTACGTCAGAACGCCATGACAGGAGGAAAAAGATGAGGGGACGGTAAAAGTCACAGCCTTCCTCATTACGACCAGACACGTCCTCTCCCCATCCCCTCCCCGCCAGGCCCAACACAGGAAGGGGGGAGGAGGGGAGAGGCGGGGAGCAGACACACGACGACAAGAAGCCCCTCAGCACCCCAGCCCGGCCAATTTCCTCCCCAGCAGCCGTCAGGGGAGGGAAAAACAAACCAGAAGGAGGACCACGGCCGCCTCTGAACCTCGTAACGTAAACAGGGACGGGTGTCGTGTCTCCCCTTTCAGTGTGGCGGAAGGAAAGCTCTCTCCGCCTCGCCTAACACTCTCAGCTGAATAAAATCGTCTGGTGGGGAGGGAAAGCTCTCTCCGCTCCGCCTAACACTCTCAGCTGAATAAAATCGTCTGGTGCGGGCTGGGGTACGATACCGTGGAAGCTCTCTTAGGTCCCAGTGGCTTATATCTTCAGGTAACTCGCCTGAAAGTCCTTGGAGGAATAAAAAGGAATAAGCTAATGAGTCGCCATGTATTAAAACTTGTGATAATTACGCTAGATATCACACACACCCTTTCCAAAATGCTGGATCTGGCGCTTAAAAGGGTTAATGAAAGCTATGTCTAACACCAATATGAAAAGTTAATCCTGATGTAAATAAATTGTCTGGAGGAAGGAAGGAGGAGGAGGAGGAGGAGAAGGAGAAAGAGGAGGAGGAGGAGGAGGAGGGACGTTTAATCCTCCTTGCCATCAGTCCTCCTCCTGACGCGGAATGAGGGGGGGGGGCGGACGCGAAGTGAGAGGGGGGGGCTGACGCGATGCGAGGAGGGGGGGGTCAAGAATTAATCCAGGGGCCGTGAGACACATCTGAGAGGGTCACTACTCTATCATCAAAGCCTCTGTTAATCCCCGGCCTGGGTCACGGGAGGTCAATCATCTCAGCTCAGGGTCACCGGGGATTAGGCACGGATTATTAAAACTGTGTACGCGAAGGGTGGCGCACGAGAGGGACGCCTTCCTGTGGTGACACCGATAGGACTGCGCACTGAAGCTGCCTGGTCATAGAAACGTCACTCAGCAGGACGTACTATGCAAAATAAATCGCTAGGGGAAAGGTGCTAGGGACCTTCCTTACTGGGACATATTTGGGTCCGGAATAGTAAGCGTTCGCACATGGAGAGAGAGAGAGAGAGAGAGAGAGAGAGAGAGAGAGAGAGAGAGAGAATACGGCTCTTCATCAACACCTACTGAGACCCTAGCTGGCGCCATCTTGATCACGCTGCACGACATCGAGCAGTTTTCGCTATAATAAGCCAAGATTGCTTTAAGTGGCGATAAATACTTTCTCAGCGGCAGTATCGATCTTCCCCTCCTCTAAGCTTACCACCACCAGGCACGACATTCGGTGTTTTTCGCAGTAACTTCACCTCCGAGCCTGCCTTTTGCTGGTGATAAATGTTTCCTGAGTGCTGTTATTGATTCTCTTCGCCAAGCTTGCAACCCTGATCTCCAGCACGAAATGTAGCCGTTTCACATCGAATTAAAGCCCAAGGTTGCTTTTAGGTCCGATAAATACTTTCTAAGCCTTGATAAACACCTCCTAAGCCTTGATAAACACTCCTAAGCCTTATAAGTAGTTTCTGAGCCTTGTAAATTGTTTCTAGACCTTTATACAAACTTTCAAAGCAATAAAACTGATTTTCGTCCGTCGCTAAGGTTACCGTCATGCCCTTGAAGCACAACATTTGGCACTATTTCCCTTAATTAAGAAGGAATATTCGCCTTTCGTGCGACAGGGAGGGAACTGAGAGACGCCCGTATATCCGAGAAAGGGCAATGCATCCGCCCGGTTATAGACATGAGCCACCACGTGAAGGCGCCTCTCTCCAGGGACACACACACACACACACACACTATCTAGAAGCAATATTTATCTTACAGTACTCCCGCAAGACCTCCATTTGACGTGGTTTGCGTAGTGACGGATGTGGCTCCTTCCTGTGCCCGCCTGAGTGACACCGCCCTCCCTGACACGTGACCCGCCCATTGTGTCATAGAGATCGTCACGCCCTTGATCTTCCCTGTATCTTCCCTGTACGAGAGAGAGAGAGAGAGAGAGAGAGAGAGAGAGAGAAACAAGCCAGAACAAACAACAAGGCGCCAGAAAAAAAGAAAGAAAGAGAGAAAGGAAAATCGAATTCCCTGGTCGACCACACCCCCAGGCCTCCGGAACCAAAATATATTCATGGAGAGAAAGATTACATTACAAATTCCCTTATTCTGTTTGTAGATGCACCACAGAAGCGACAGAAACTGACACCCGGCAGGAAAAAAGATGGAAAACAAAGAATACAAAGAAATCAGGGGAAAATAAGACCCGGCAGGAAAAAATACGAAAAACAAAGAATCGCAAGAAATCAGGGGAAAATAAGACCCGGCAGGAAATAATACGAAAAAATAAACAATGGCAGGAAATTAGGGCAAAGGTGAATCCGCACAAGAGTCGCAAATCCTCTCGACAAAAAAAAATGCATCAGCTGGTGAATATTACGCTGGAATAATTGGATTGCGGTGATTAATTCCTGTGCATGATTGAATGGTGGTGGTCATCATTATCGTCATCATGAAAGAATAACATGTCCCAATAATCGAATACACTGAATATTTCTCACGTGTGTCCTCCTCCTCCTCCTTATCATCATCATCATCATCATCATCATTATCGTCATCATGAAAGAATAACATGTCCCAATAATCGAATACACTGAATATTTCCCGTGCGTCCTCCTCCTCCTCCTCCTCATCATCATCATCATCATCATCATCATCATCATCATCATCATCAACAACAACACTTAATTTCCTTCTACTTCAATTAGGAGCGTACACCTTGGAATAAAAGGAATAGGGAAACACGAAACTAGGAAAAACTATTTACTGAAACATGGGACAAACATCCATCCATCCATCCATCCATCTATCCATCCATTCATCCATCTATCTATCTATCCATCCATCCATCTATCTATCCATCCATTCATCCATCCATCAATCTATCTATCCATCCATCAATCTATCCATCCATCCACTCATCCATCCATCTATCTATCCATCCATCCATTCATCCATCAATCTATTCATCCATCCACTCATCCATCTATCTATCTATCCATCCATCCATCTATCCATCTATCTATCCATTATCCATCCATCCATTCATCCATCCATCAATCTATTCATCCATCCACTCATCCATCTATCTATCTATCCATCCATTATCCAGCCATCCATTCCCTATCCTTCAAGCTTTCAAAATTCTCACATATTTTCACCAAATTACATAAAAGTCAAGAGAAAAAAAAAACTGAATATTAAGGGCTATCATCATTGAAATTAAGCCCTATATCACCTACTCTATCCATCTATTGCCAGACGCCTTAATCCCGTAAGGGGTGGCCACAAACAAATCGCCTCCATGTCGCCCTGTCCCCCGCCATTTCATTGCCCTGCTCCCAGCCCACACACCCCTCTCTCATATACCTCTCCACTCCATCCCTCCATCTCATCCTTAGCCTTCCCCTAATCCCTCGTCATTAAAGTCTTCAGTCTCTATTCTTAAGACGGACAATTATGGAACTCTTACGTATTATTCTGAAAAAATGTGGCTGGATTACGAAGAACATATTACTGGGTTTCATAAATCATCGTTCACTGCCCCGTTATTTATCGTCATGAAGGGGAACGATATAAGTGTCCGGAATTGTATACGGAGAGAGAGAGAGAGTACGAGGAAGGGAAGAATGGGGAGAAGGGGTTGATTAGATCTGCGGATGTCCCTCGTTCTGGTCACACACACACACACACACATTCTTATATTTACTGCATATACCGTACGTGAACACCGTCTCTCTCTCTCTCTCTCTCTCTCTCTCTCTCTCTCTCTCTCTCTCACACACACACACACACACACACACACACACCTGGGCAGCTATGAATAATGGTGTTATGAGTGTTCGATGATAGTGCTTCTCTGAGCTGAGCACGTGAGGTGGTGTGATGTTGTGGTTGCTGTTCCTGTTGCGAGAGAGAGAGAGAGAGAGAGAGAGAGAGAGAGAGAGAGAGAGAGAGAGAGACGGAGGCGTTGGAGGAAAGGTGGGAATGGGGAGAGAAAATACAGGGATACAGGAATACAGAGAGGTGGAAAAGAGATACAGAAAGTACAGGAATAAAGAGAGAGATACAGAATTAGAGAGCAGACAGATGTTCGATAATGCTGCTTCTTTGTGCATGTGTGTTGGTGGGGGTGGTTGGAGAGAGAGAGAGAGAAATGCGGGAATATGTGGATGCAGAAATACTCGTGCACATGAACACACACACACACACACACACACACACACACACACACACACACACACACACACACACACACGTTCGATAACAGTGTGTTGTTGTTGTTGCTGCTGCTTTTGTTGAAGAGGGTGAGGAGGACGTGGGATGTAGAGCAAATATAACGACAACAGCGATACAGGGAATAAGTAAATGACGAGCTAGAGAGGGAATACACGGTCAATAACAGTGGTTCCTCGTACACGTGAGCTGGTGCGTGATTGTTTTACTGTTTTGATGTTGCTGTAGTTGCCATTGCTGCTTCTGCTGTTGTTGCTGTTGTAGAGGGAGCGCTTGTTTCGGCTCAATGCTTCCCCTTCGTGGATTTTAACGCCACTCTAATCCAAAACGGGTCCTCCTGAGACAAGCTTATCAGGGCGACAAGATTGGCGTTTCGTGCAATAGGAAGTCCACTTGTTCACGTCGCGAATACAGTGCTGGGAATCAATACGTGAAGCTTGTGGGGATAAATTATTGGCTTCTGTGCCGTACCCAAGAGCAAACGTACACAGAAAGGTATACACAGACACACACACACACAGAAGTAGACACAGACACACAGAGACGCAGACACACACACACACACACAGAGACAGACACAAGTACACAAAGAAACGCTAGCATACATACTTAATCTCTCTCTCTCTCTCTCTCTCTCTCTCTCTCTCTCTCTCTCTCTCTCATTGCAAGGGCCCGTTTTCTCGTCGGCTTAAGTAGTCTCCCTAACACCTCTTCCTTACCGATTTATTCCTATGACATTATTTTCATCGTCTTTGTTATTTATGCAATGGATGACCGTATAAATCATTAATATATAAAGAAATATTAATGCACAATAAACAAAGTAAACAGCTTCCTTAAATCCACTCCACACTCATACTCTTGCACTCCACACACACCCCTACACCTCCCCACCACACCCTCCCTCCCCAACCTCCCCACACCCACTCCCTCCATCACCTGCCTCTCCCAAGCTCCTTCCGTCACCTCCTCACCACACACACTCATTCCCTTCCCCACCACACACACTCTCTCTCCCTCACCATCCCACCCCACACTGACACTCCCTCCTTCCCTTTCTCCCCACATACACCTTCTCTAACCCCTCCCACTCCAGCCCTTCCTCACCCCACACTCCCTCCCTACTGCACACCCCCGTCACCACACTCAAGGGGGGGGGGGAAGGAAAAAGGAAAAGCGTATAGCCACCCACATCATCACTGGCCACCACCAATATCACGGACCCACCAAACCATCATTTTTTCATCATGTTTGACACTCTGGGCCATTCCGGGGTAATTTATCATGCAGACTTTGAAAATAATGCATCATGGGAGGTGGCTGCCCTTTCCAATAATGCCTAGAACCCTTGTGCCATGTGTGAGTGATGCATTTTGAAACACCTGTCGAGTTTGAATTATGCGTCTCGAGTTTTGTGTCACTTCACGAATAATATATCAAGGAATCTGCCATTTTTTAAAACTGTATCGTCAGCTATGCGTCACTGTCGAGTAAGCTATTTTGAATTTTTGCATCATTCTGAAATTATGTATCTACAATTCTGTCACCTTCGAATATTTTATCTTTAACTCGTTGTCACTTTCAACCAATGTGTCTTAAACTCAGGGTCATTTTCCAGTGTTTCTCGAATTCTGTGTCACTTTCAGATAATGTCAAGAATTCTGTGTCACTTTCAGATAATGTGTGTCGAATTCAGAGTCATCCATCATCATCATCATCATCACTACCACCACCACCACCACCTCAACTACTACCACCATCATCAACATCATCGTCACCACCACCATCAACACCACCATCACCATCATCATCACCAACACCACCATCAACACCATCATCATCATCACCACCATCATCACCATCATCCTAACCTTTATTCTCGTCTAGGATGGGGTAAAATAACATCGAGAAATAAAGAAAAGACAAATAAGAATGTGAGAAAACTATCGACTGCCAATTTAGCGTTATTCTCGACTGATGTGTCAGGGGAATGAATGTTACTGAAAAATAAATGACGGAGGAACTACCAGACTCTCTCTCTCTCTCTCTCTCTCTCTCTTAATGGATTCTGAGGTCACACATACTCGGTGGAATTTTCTGTTGATATAAACGACACCCAATGTTTTTTTTTCTGTCAAGTGATTTAACGCCATTGAGACAGAAGTGAAGGAGCTGCCACATGAGATATCTGTGTGTGTGTGTGTGTGTGTGTGTGTGTGTGTGTGTGTGTGTGTGTGTGTGTGTGTGTGTGTGTGTGTGTGTGTGTGTGTATTGGATTTTTCGTACATTTATAAACTCAAGGCAATTTGTTACCTAAAAATAATTGCCAGCGATACTTCGAAAAAAAAAATATCATAGGTGACGTCACAGAGGAATAAATAATGGAGGTAAGGTACAACATGAGAAGCCTTTTCTTCTCCTCCTCCTCCTCTTCCTCCTCCTGCCCCTCCTCTTCTTCCTCCATTTCCTCCTCCTCCTCCTTTTTTTTAATATTATAATGGATTTTTGAGTATGAGAAATCCACCGACGTACACACACACACACACACACACACACACACACACACACACACACACACACACACACAATATAAAGCATGAAGAAGGTTGTGTAAAGCAGAACATGACTAAAAGCAGACACTGGTAACGCAGACCGAGTCGTACCCACAACATACAAGAATTCCCCGGATGAGGACACAGTATCTGAACCACCTTGCTGTAGACTCGAGATGGAGCATAATCGATTCTAAGCATTTTATAAACGAAGGAATAAACTTAGAAATGACTCAAGATGCTTTATTGCCAGTGGACAGCATTATATATTAAGTATATAGAGACCTGGAGAAATTATCCACCCAGAAGGAGCTACGCCATTCTAAGTATATAGTAAGTCGGGGAAATTCGCAGCCTCGATCAAGGAAAGTCGCTGCCCAGATCAAGGAAATTCGCTGCCCAGATCAAGGATATTTGCTGCCTAGAAATAACAGCCATACTGTATGTTCTATTGCCACTGCACGGTATTGAATTCTAAACATATCTTCAGAGTCTAGGGAATCTGCTACCTAGAAGTATAGCACATGATGTAAGGGGATGGGATTGGATTCTAAGCATATATTATAGACTCCAGGGATTTTCTTACCCTGGAGTAACCACCAAATGCTCTATAGCGAGTGAACGGTATTGGATTCCAAGGTTTTTTATACAGAAACTGACCCGAGGGAACTTCCTACCTAAAAGTAAATACCAGATACTCAGTTACCAGTGGATGGTATTCGCGTGGGTAACTCTTAATTGAAGTATTTATCCAGGGTATTATACATTTCCAACACTGGGGGTATTCACGATGGTAACTATTACACCAATGAGAGTTATACGTGGCAGTCTAAGAACATACATAAGTTCCCACCCACCTGCTCTCTCGTGACTTGGAATCAATGAGGTAAATGCGAGGCCCTGGTTCCATATTTATAAACTTTCTTGAGTCTGAGTGGTGTATCTATGCTTCTTTATACTTTTATTATGACGCTTAGGATGGGAAAGGATTGCGTAGGTGTATGTGGAACGAGCTTGGTGAGGAAGAAAGTAGAGTGGATGGGTGTTTTGTGGTGGTGGTGGAGAGCAAGAGAAGGGTGGAGAGAAGGAATGAGGAGACAGTGGATGTGGATGAAGAAGGCATGTACAGAAGGGGTTGTGGGTGGTGCTGTGGGGTGAAGGGATGCAAAGGGAGGGTGTGAGTTATAGAGGATGGGAAGGATAGAGAAGGATTGTGTGTGGGTCAGATTGGGGAAGTGAGGGATGGTGAGTAACGGGAGTGTGGATGAGGGGAGAAGGGAAGATGGTGAGAGGGTGACAAGGGTGATTGAAATGGGGGGGAAGAGAGGGGAGAAGTGGAGGGGAAGAAGTGTAAGTAGTGGATGGTGGGAGGTTCAAAAGGTAACAAGGGAAGGGAAGGGAGGGAAAGGGAAAGAAAGGGAAGGGAAGGGAAAGAAAACAGAGGGATAGTGAGTGGTATTAGCTGGAGGAGGGAAGTGGCAGGAGAAGGGAAAGGATGGGAAGAGAAAGAAGGGGAAGGGAAGGGAAGGGAAGGGAAGGGATGCAATAAAAATGAAAACTGAATGAGAGTGAGTAGTGGTTAAATGGGAAGGTAGTAACTGGGAAAGAAGTAACTGGGGGAAGGGATGGCCAGGGAAGGGAAGAGAAATCAGAAGGACAGTGAGTTGTTGGTGTGTGGAGGGGAGGAAGGATAGGGGGTTGATGGACTAGGTGGACGGGGGACTGGGTATTGCTGGCAGGTGGTTTGAGGTTAAGGAACGAGGGATACGGGACTGAAGATGGGAGGGGAGGTGGGGGGACTGGAGGTGGAAGGGGAGGGGGGTTGGAGGGGGAAGGGAGGTAGGGGGCGGGTGGAGAGGCACTTTAGTTCATCAACCTTGACCTGGCGGAGATTTTCGTCCTTTTTGTACCTTATTTTGTACCTTAGTGGGAAAATATGGCAATACTAAGGCCCTACATCCTTCCGTAACACTTCTTCGTGACTAGCACCATATTCTAATCTGTTACGGCTCAGCATTAGAGACGGAGAGATGGAAATATTATGCATACAGGGAATAACACAGCCCAACATCTTTCCTTAACACTTCTTCGTGACTAGCACCTTATTCTAATCTCTTGATACAGCTCAGCATACAAGATGCGGGGACGGAAATGTTACGTCACACAGGAGAACACTATGGTTGTGCAATACGCAGAATAAATCGCCGAGGAAGAGGTTTTACGACATTTCCAGCGCAACCTTTCCAAACTTTCGTGGGGCCAAGTGACAGCCAGCGATCAGGAGTCACGCACATCCCACTGAATCCTTTATCCTGTCACCCTTGCAGACAGACGAAGCCATTTTTGTTTTTTCTTTATTCCTTTTCTAATTCTTGCTGCCACCAGACGATTTTATTGAGCTGGCTTCCAAAAAAAAACCTTCGTGCTAAAAGGGACAATGAAGGCTCTTAGTCTAACCCTTCCAAATTGAACGAAAGTCTATCAGCAGATGAAGAAAATCGTCTCATACCTCACCTCTTAATTTATGTTATATATATCTGTTTAATAGTGACACAATCTACATCAGTAACACACAAGAGGTAGGACCTACAATATATTAAGGTGTGATGTACAGACTAAATCGCTACGGATAAGGCGTTACAAAGCCTCCCAAAGCAACCAGAATTACAGGGTCTGCGGATTTCTTAGGTATCACATGCTCCTCGCTTTTCATGCAAAATATTTATGTCGACCTTTAAGGGAAAAAGAAGACATTTGGGGAGCATCTTCACTACCTAAAACTTCTTTCGTGTTTTCCCATTTTCTTCTAAGGAATATTAAGCAGCAGAGGAAAGTGAGGAGCAGAAGGGCAGCAGCGGAAGGTGAGAAGGGCAGCGGAGGAGGGTGAGAAGTAGAAGAGACGGGATATTAGTCAGCAGGGGAATGTGAGAAGCAAAAGGGGTGGGATTTTAGGCAGCAGAGGAAAGTGAGAAGCACAAGTGTAGCAGAGGAAGGTGAGAAGTACACGGGCAGAGGAGGAAGGTGAGAAGAGATGAAATATTAAGCGGCAGAGAAAAGTGAGAAGCAGAAGGAATGGGATATTAGGCAGCAGAGGAAAATCAGAAGCTGAAGCACTGAAGTATTTAGTCAACAGAGGAAAATGTGACGCAGAAGGGGAGGAATATTAGACAGCAGAGGAAAGTGAGAAGCAGTAGGAGATGGGTATTAGGCAGCAGAGGAAAGTGAGAAACAGAAGGGGTGGGATATCAGTCAGTAGAGGAAACTAAGAAGCAGAAACAGTGATATACAATGAGCGAAATTTTGTCACCAATTTTACGCCTGTCATATCTCTACCTCACGACCACCATTAGGCACAATACTAATAAAGTGACATGCGTATAAGAGGAGAAATATTACCCATTTGGCGTGGGAAATATTACACATTGGCGAGAGAAATATTGCACAGTTGGTGTTACACTCTCACCTTTCCCCCACCCTCATAACTCACAACAACCCTTGTATAAAGAGAGAGAGAGAGAGAGAGAGAGAGAGAGAGAGAGAGAGAGAGAGAGAGAGAGAGACGGGGGAAGGGGAAATGGCAATGAAAACGAAAACCTACGACAAGTTGAGCGTGCCACTTGATTTATAAATCCTAATGCCAACCTTTGCTGCACACCTGACGCCTTCACCAACCAGGTATCTTGACGAGGAAAGTTTATACTCCCTCTCGTTTTCTCTTGCTTTTCATTATTGCACGTTATTTTTACACATTTTACCATATTCATCATCTATTATTCATTTCTAATCCCAAGACAGTTTTCCAGATATCTTACCTGCCTCATTCATTACTCACTCTGGATTCTCAATTTTCGTAAACCTCTTCACACATTTTATTTATCATTTGTACTGTCTGTTATTCATTCCAAATCTCCATATAATTTTACATATATCTAACATTCCCATCTATTATTCCTGCTGGCTTCTCACCTGTATACATTTTTCATCATACATTTCCCCTCCTCTGTCATCTATTATTCAGTCCTAATCTCTATACGGCTCTTGACACATCGGACCACTATCATCTAATATTCACGCCACACCTTTACAGTTTCGCTTTAAGCTTTTCAGTGACATACCTACTTTCCACAAAGCCTCACCTCTATAAAGCTTACTGTTTATTCTACTAAGCCCGTAATTTATTATTCATTCCTCTATAAAGTTCTCTCCATATCTTCCTACCTTCACCTGTAATTTATCTCTCATCTTTATAAAGCCTTCTATACATCTCTTCAGTTCCATACCTACTTTTCACAGCTCCTCGCCTGTGTAAAGCTCTCTACACTTCTAGCCACTTTCTACCGTTATTAACTCCACACCTTTATAAAGCTTTCTACACATCTGTGCACTTCCATACCTACTCTTCACAGCACCACACCTCTATAAAGCTCTCCGCATATTACCATTTCCACCTGTAATTACCTTATTAAGCTCTTCAAACCTCTTTTCACTCCAGTATCTACTTTTCCCAGTTCATTACCTTAACAAAGTTCCCCAACTATATTTCCACTTCTATTTCTTATTAATTTCTTATCTCTATAAAGCTCTCCAAACATCCTTTACAGTTCCATTCCTACTTTACATATCTCCACACCTTTATAAAGCTCTGTACACATCCAACCATTTCCTTGTCATTAACTTTCCACCTTTACAAAGCACTCCAAACATTTTTTCACATCCATATGTACTTTCCAAAACCTCCACACCTTTATAAAATTCTTCCTCGCATTTTCCTACTTCCACAAGCAATTATTCACGACCGCTGCCATTTTCCACTGGTATCGCCATGGACTGTTAATTTTTCAGTAACCCACAATTTAACCACCTTCTTGGTGCACTTTTACGCCATTACCTGACAATAAAAGCTTTGATATTTCCACCCCTAATGATTTTTCGTCCTTCCACAGGCGTCTCTCGTCTCCCTTGACAGAATCCGACAGCAAAAATTCACAACTAGGCAAATAAATAATATAAACATGTCGACAATACACTCACATCACTAAAACCTAGAAATTTGTTACTACACACACACACACACACACACACACACACACCAAAATTCACATCAAAACAAACACCAAATTATCCTACTCTAAAGATACATTTCCTCGATAATACATCTCAAAATTAAAATGAGCATTAAACACGGATATTACAAAACAGAAATAGGCTACATCTCGTCTACTCATAATTTCAACTAGTGTCAGCATTGTTTCTTTAAAAAATCTATATATTTTCTTACCTGCGCTGATTCACATCATGATTTTTAACACTATTACACCTGTTTTGGCAGAAAATCAATCAGGTATTCCACTGCTCTGCTTATAAGTTATTCACACTCCAGCCTGGACACATGCGGGATCACGCACACACACACACACACACACACGCAAACAAGCCCCTCACACACACCTGCACCACTTCCCCCTCCCTGAGTTCCGGTCAAACACCCCGAAACAGGACCCGACAAAGCTTCCCCGCACGTCCACATCCGCTCTCAGTCCACACACACACACACACACACACACACACACACACTTTCCAGCGTTTCATAATCAATCAGTTCAACCTCACTACTCAACACAAGCACAGCAAAACCTCTCACACACGCGAACATATACACTTGTCAACACACACAAAATGCATAAATAAACACACACACATTCATACAGAACCAGAGGCACACACAAAAGTACAAGGACACACACACACACACACACACACACACGTCCGCACCGCATTTGTGGAGCACTCTCACCTCATCTTCTCGTCTCTTTGCGGTCCCTGTCTCGCGTTTCTGTGCCTCTTTCTTAATCTCTGTTGTTCCCGACCAATAGTGAACCTTCTCTTTGTAGCTCTGTGTTTGGGTGTTTAGATTTCAGGCCAATGCTCGGGTTCTGTCTTTGCCTCTCTCCCTCTCTCTCTCTCTGACCGCTTTTCTCTCTCTAAGCATTTTCTTTTTACTAACACTTATTCTCTCTCTGCCCAATTTTCTTACTCAAATTTTGCTCTCTCTCTCTCTCTCTCTCTCTCTCTCTCTCTCTCAACAAGAGTGTGGTACAGTCCAGAAACGAGAAAACTATAACAGCACAAGAACTATTTCGACTACTAATCTGCCACTGTATATCCACTGTGCAAAGAAAACTTATAAAAAAAAAAAAACATTAGGCTACTCGAATGAAAATAAATGAAAAATAATCACAGACGAAGAAGGGGAGCAGTGCGCCATCTCAATGCATTATTATCCTTATTACTATTATTATTACTATTATTATTTCTAGTAGTAGTAGTAGCTGGTAAGTAGTAGGAATTTAGTAAGCTGTAATCATCGGTAGTAGTACTGGTAATACTGGTCAACGAAACGATGGCATAATTAGGCTTTCTTAACACCTCTTCCTTAGCGATTTATGTACCATATGTATGTTATTTAACTCGTTTAACTATCGACACAGGCTACATAAATAACATACATTATACTAAAACAGGAATAAACTAGTAAGGATGAAGTGTTTGGCATCCTCCATCGCCGACGAGAACACAAGTCAACAAATCTCTTACCTTATCTTCCACGATATCTCCAATTTTTCTCAATGTCCTCGTCTCTATCTTCTATATTCTTTTCACAGCACTATAAGCTCACTAAATGTATAAACTTTTTACGTATCTAATGCAAACGTCCCAAGATACTAGCAAAAAATACGAGACAGAGTGACATACACTGCTTATAAACACGCTTTTTTGTTGACACTGAGGCGGAGGAATACATGATCTCTCAGGTGATCACGCCCCAATCTCCCCAAAAACTAGTTCCCATACATTTAACAGGCACTTTCTACCCTTTTTCTAGCGTATTCCTGCTATCAGTCTGCAATAATGTATAAACTGTGCATAGTTGTTTAATGAAAAATGCCACAAAAGCAATATTTACTGAAAAATCACCTGAACTGGAAGGTTGAGAGCTGCGCGTATTACAAGGGAGCGGCAATTTTAAAACACCTGTCTTCTAAGGAATTTCTACTTTTATTTGTTACTAATTATGCTTACTCCACCTTACTAGTCTAATGTATGCTGTTTATGTCTCCTTAAATATCAACTTAAACTGCATTAAGAACAGAAGGGAATATAAATGCCTCGTGCGAAGAAATAGTAAGGATGTGGTACATCCCTGAGCGACACTGCGGGCTATGAGGGAATACGTGCCAGGACGCAGCACAAAGGCCGTCACCCTTCTATCGCCCGAAAAACTGGTTCCCACATATTTTGGTCATTTTTGCCCGTTTTATGATACAGTGTGGGTATTAGTTGGCAAAATTATATCCACTAAGCACAGAGATTTATTAAATAATGCATTTTTTATGCAAAGTAGAAGGAACCAAGGGCTAGAAGCCAACAAGATTGTTCCATATGAGTAAAAAAAAAAAAAAAAAAAGATAATTAGGAGCCAAATTCAAGATCTGTTCATTTCGAGATACCCGGACACGCTGCGTTTAATAGACTGGGGGTCATAGGCAGTAAGTAAAACTGACAGATGAAGACAGTTCCAGAATTGACCTGTTGCATACATGAAGGACTGGGAGTAAAGGTTAACTCTTGCATTAGAGTTGGAGAAAAAGGGATGAGAGTTTGCTATTAGACGGGTGCTGCGCGCCCGCCGTAGTGGTGGAGGGATGCAAAGAGACAGTGCAGAGGAGCAGTGACCATCGAAGTGGCGACAGCAAAGGGAAAGTGAAGGAAACACACACACACACACACACACACACACACACACACACACACAGAATGTCAAATACCTGAGATAAACAGGTCTGTAAAATGTGCTACGGAGCCTCATAATGCAACGAGAAGCTGAAAAAAAAAAATCCTACAATTGATAATGTTGCTTGTTATAATTGTTCCTTGTTCCGGTGCTTGCAATTGAGCTCTCCAAATTTCTCTTCCTCAAAAACACAATTCAGTTCTTGTCTTTTACCTTAAACTGTGCTAAGATGTCTCCTCTGTCTTTCAATAATAATAATGATAATAATAGTAGTAGCAGTAGTAGTAGTAGTAAAACATATTCCCATAACTATTCTGATAATAATGAGAATATTCGCCAAAGATTTGTTTTACGTACGTGTCCTTAGATCAGTTTAAATCCTCAAAATCCCGGCTCCACCCCTCCCTCATCACCCCCTCCCCCTCCTGGACACCCTCCCATCCCGCCCACTCCCTTCGCTCCCCCACCCACCCTCACCACCACCCTCACCCTCTCAATAACCCTCCCCCATCACCGTCCCCTCCTTCCCGCCCCTTTCCTCATCCCTTTCATCTCTACCACTCCCCACCCACCGTCTTCTCCCCATCTCCCCCTCCTCTCTGTCCCTCCCACCCTTCCTCCCTGCCCCTCCCTATTCTCCCTGCCCCTCCCTATTCTCCCTGCCCTTCTTCCCCCCCTTTCCCTCCCTCATCCAACCTTGACCTGGGCGTGTAGTATGATCGATGCAGGACAGGCCCTCTCACTCCCACCCCATCCCATTGTCAAGCTCCTTACCTGATTAAATGTGGTGTGTGTGTGTGTGTGTGTGTGTGTGTGTGTGTGTGTGTGTTTGAACGTGTTTGTGTATATGTTTTAGTGTCTGTATTTCTTTGTGTGTGTGTGTGTGTGTGTGTGTGTGTGTGTGTTTGAACGTGTTTGTGTATATGTTTTAGTGTCTGTATTTCTTTGTGTGTGTGTGTGTGTGTGTGTGTGTGTGTGTGTGTGTGTGTGTGTGTGTGTGTGTGTGTGTGTGAGCGTGTTTGTATATGTTAATGTGTCTGTATTTCTTTCTGTGTGTGTGTGTGTGTGTGTGTGTGTGAGAGAGAGAGAGAGAGAGAGAGAGAAGGATCTATCTATCTATCTATATACCTAGGCTGCTTCCCCCAAGAAAAGGGAGAGAAGGAAAGAGATGGAATTATGCCTGAATTTCCCATGGGAGTAAGAGACTGCGGGCGATGAGGGAAATTACCATGATGGGAGGAGGAGAGAGATAACGCACCCCAAACATCTTCACTACAGGCAGTTTATTTTCGACCAGAATGGAAGGTGGATATGACTAGTAACCAAGGAGACTCGTTCTTACCTCATAACTATAGGTTCATCAAGCTCCCGTAGAGGTCAGGGAGAAGTGTAAGATTATGATGAGGGAGGACGATATTTTGAGGTGACCATCCACTCATCAGATGATTTTATTTCGCTTGAGACAGCCAAAGGGAAGGAAATATGTTGGAATTTCTCGTCTATACTACGTTCACTCTAACTTGGCCAAAATTTTCGTCCTTTTGTGATAGAAGAAGATAATACTACAGCTCTGCATTCTTTCCATGGCACCTCTTCTTCGTGACTAGCATGATATTCTAGTGCAGAGCCTGCGTGACTTTGTAAATACAGATCCCGTTTCACTTCTAGGTACAAAAACTCAGAATAGGACCCAAAATTCAGACCCCACATTCAGAATAAGACCCCAAAAATTCAGAATAAGACCCCAAAAATTCAGGATAAGACCCCAAAAATTCAGAATAAGACCCAAAGAATTCAGAATAAGACCCCAGAATTCAAAATAAGACCCCAAAAATTCTGAATAAGACCGAAAAACTCAGAATAAGACCCCAAAAATTCAGAATAAGACCTCAAGAATTCAGAATAAGACACCAAGAATTAAGAATAAGACCCCAAAATTCAGAATAAGACCCCAGAATTCAGAATAAGACCCAAAAATTCAGAATGAGAGCCCAAAAATTCAGAATAAGACCCCAAAATTCAGAATAAGACCCCAAAAATTCAGAATAAGAACTCAAGAATTCAGAATAAGACCCCAGAATTCAGAATAAGACCCCAAGAATTCAGAATAAGACCCCAAAATTCAGAATAAGACCCCAGAATTCAGAATAAGACCCCAGAATTCAGAATAAGACCCAAGAATTCAGAATAAGACCCCAAGAATTCAGAATAAGACCCCAGAATTCAGAATAAGACCCCAAACTTCAGAATAAGACCCCCAAACAAAAAACAATTCAAACAATCACCATTAAACAGCAAGCAAGAAAAAGGAATCGTAATGCAAATGCGTAAATATCGACAGTCTAAAAATTCCACTGCACAGAGACCGAGAACAAACGAGAACAGGCGAGAACAATCCGAGAACAATCCAGGAACACCCCCAAAAAAGGCAGTGTGTTATCGCTTCATAAAAAAATCGAAAAAGAATGAAAAAGAAAAAAAATGACATGACCGACGTAGTCCATTTTTTTTCTCCCGCCCGTGTCATGGATTGGAAAAGAGAGAGAGAGAGAGAGTGTAGGCAGTGAGATACGGCAATGGCGAAAGAGGCGGGAGAACGGGATTGAAATGGGTGAATCGTTAGGGTGATTGGAAGGAGTAGGAACAACAAGAGGAGGGAGGGAGGGAAGGAGTACAAAGGAGTACAAAGGAAAGCAAACAGCAACAGACCTTATGGTCCTTTCGAGGCTGTTTGGTACAGAGTAGACTATGACTACGAGATCTAACTCTACATGCTGAAGGATAGGGATAGTAAAGCAAGAAGGCTCCCCCCGCCTCCAAACCCTCCAGCCAAAACTGGCAAGAAAAAGTGAGAAAAACCACCACGCAGCATGGAAAAACTGACATGGAAATTTCATAGGAAAGACTGAAAAGGAAAACTACATTCTATAATACATTATCTATAAGCTACCAGTATGAATAACTTGAA
>NC_136976.1:822500-827500 GCF_032717465.1 Coenobita brevimanus
CTGTAGCTCTAACTTTAATTCTCTCTCTCCCTCTCCCTCTCTCTCTCTCCACCTTTCCTGAGTATATACCTTAGTTCCCCCTCATTTCTGCTTCTCCAACTCTGCCTTGTTCCCATTTTCTTTCCTTCTATCCTTCTTTACCATCGTTTTCTGATTTTTCCTTCTTCTTCAGTTCATTCTTTCCTCTCACTTCCCCTCACTCTCATCCTGTCTTCCTTCTTCCTCCTCCTGCCTCCCCTCTTCCTCCTCTTCTTTTCCTTCGTTTCTTCTTTTATTGTTCTTATTTCTTTAGTCGCCTCTCCCTCTCTCTCTTTCTCCCTCTCTCTGTCTCTTTTCTGTTCATTTCTCTCTTTCTCTTTGTCTTCAGCTTAGTCTTTTCTTCTTCCCTCCCTTCTCTTCTCTTCCTCCAGCCACCCCTCCTCCTCTTCCTCCACTTTCTTCTCCTCCTTCTCTTCCTCCTCCTTTTCCACTTTCATTTCTTCCTCCTCCTCTTCCTCCTCCTTCTCCTCCTGACACTATTTCCTCCTCTCACGAAACATGCCAAATTCCTTTCACCTCTCACTCTCACATCCATTTTTCTCTCCTTTTATGCTTTCTCTCACGTTTATTCCATTTCCCCCCTCTCTCTCTCTCTCTCTCTCTCTCTCTCATTATTTTTTAACATAGCTAGTCCCTTTTTCAACCTTACTATTTTCTCCTTTTTTTTCAGGAACTCGAGAAACTTACAGAAAAAAAACAGAATAGCAGACAGATCCCTTGCATTCTCCCCTCTCCACTATCTCTATTTTTCAGGTCTATTTTTTCCCTTTCTTTTAACTTTCTCTTTTCACTTTCTTTCGCTCACCCTGTTTTTTTATAATCCACATTTTCTATGTCTTTCTTTATATCCTTTATTATTCACCTTTTTCGTTTTTTTTTTAATTTGCGTCCAGTTTTTCAGCCTCCCTTTTTCGTCTATTATTTTTTTTTTTTAATGTTTTTTTGCTTCCCATTTCTTCGGTTTCAAAAAATTCATCCAGTTTTTTCGGCCTTTCATTTTTCCACCTTTTTTTTTCGTTTTTTTTTTCGTCTATTGTATCTTGTCTTTTATTTTTTCTTTCTTCGTTTTTCTGTCTTTTTTTCGTCCATAATTCTTGCTCTTTTTTTTCAGTCAGACTTTATTATTATTATTTTTTTTATTATCATTTTAGTCTGCCTTTCTGTTCTTTCTATTTCCCCAAAAAAAATTTTTAACTTCCTTTTTCGTTCTTTTTTGGATTTTCGCGACCTCCGTTTCGGCCATTTTTTCCGCCTTCCCTCTGGTCTCCTATATTTTTTTTCTTTCTCCTTTTTTTATTCTATTTTTCGCCATATATATATTTTTTTTCTCCTCTTTTTCGGGATTTTTTCATTTTTTCTTCCCCCTTTCTCCCCTCTATATTTTCTCCCATATTTCGTCCTTTTTTTTCTTTGTTTTCTTCCCCTTTTCGTCCTTTTTTCTCTGTTTTCTTCCCCTTTTCGTCCTTTTTTTTTCCTTTTTTCACTCCCCCTTTTCGTCCTTTTTTTTCTTTGTTTTCTTCCCCCTTTCGTCCTTTTTTCCCTTTGTTTTCTTCCCTTTTTCGTCTTTTTCTTTGTTTTCTTCCTCTTTTCGTCCTTTTTTTTCTTTGTTTTCTTCCCCTTTTCGTCCTTTTTCTTTGTTTTCTTTCCCCTTTTTCGTCCTTTTTTGTCTTTGTTTTCTTCCCCCTTTCGTCCTTTTTTTCCTTTGTTTTCTTCCCTTTTTCGTCTTTTTCTTTGTTTTTTCCCCTTTTCGTCCTTTTTTTTCTTTGTTTTCTTCCCCTTTTCGTCCTTTTTTCTGTTTTCTTCCCCTTTTCGTCCTTTTTTCTTTGTTTTCTTCCCCTTTTTGTCCTTTTTTTCTGTTTTCTTCCCCTTTTCGTCCTTTTTTCTTTGTTTTCTTCCCCTTTTTGTCCTTTTTTTCTGTTTTCTTCCCCTTTTCGTCCTTTTTTCTTTGTTTTCTTTCCCTTTTCGTCCTTTTTTTTCTTTGTTTTCTTCCCCTTTTTCGTCCTTTTTTCTTTGTTTTCTTCCCCTTTTCGTCCTTTTTTTTCTTTGTTTTCTTCCCCTTTTCGTCCTTTTTTCTTAATTCTCTTCCCCCTTTTCGTCCTTTTTTCTTTGTTTTCTTCCCCTTTTCGTCCTTTTTTCTTCGTTTTCTTCCCCCTTTCGTCCTTTTTTCTTTGTTTTCTTCCCTTTTTCGTCTTTTTCTTTGTTTTTTCCCCTTTTCGTCCTTTTTTTTCTTTGTTTTCTTCCCCTTTTCGTCCTTTTTTTGTTTTCTTCCCCTTTTCGTCCTTTTTTCTTTGTTTTCTTCCCCTTTTCGTCCTTTTTTCTTTGTTTTCTTCCCCTTTTCGTCCTTTTTTCTTCGTTTTCTTCCCCTTTTCGTCCTTTTCTTTATTTTCTTCCCCTTTTCGTCCTTTTTTCTTTGTTTTCTTCCCCTTTTCGTCCTTTTTTCTTTGTTTTCTTCCCCTTTTCGTCCTTTTTTTCTTTATTTTCTTCCCCTTTTCGTCCTTTTTTTTGTTTTCTTCCCCTTTTCGTCCTTTTTTCTTTGTTTTCTTCCCCCTTTTCGTCCTTTTTTCTTTGTTTTCTTCCTTTTTTCGTCCTTTTGTCTTTATTTTCTTCCCCTTTTTCGTCCTTTTTTCTTTGTTTTCTTCCCTTTTCGTCCTTTTTTCTTTATTTTCTTTCCCTTTTCGTCCTTTTTTCTTTGTTTCCTTCCCCTTTTCGTCCTTTTTTCTTTGTTTCCTTCCCCTTTTCGTCCTTTTTTCTTTGTTTTCTTTCCCTTTTCGTCCTTTTTTCTTTGTTTCCTTCCCCTTTTCGTCCTTTTTTCTTTTTCTTCCCCTTTTCGTCCTTTTTTTTCTCCATTTTCTTCCCTTTTTTCGTCTTAATTTTTTCAACGCCTTTTCTTTTCTTTTTTATTTTTTGGTCCCCCTTTTCGCCCTTTTTTTCTTTCCCCTTTTCTTTCTTTTTTCTCCCCCTTTTCGTCCTTTTTTTTTCTCACCCTTTTCGTCCTTCTTTCTACTCTTTCTCCCTTTTTCGTCCTTTTTTTTTCTTCCTTTTCATCATATTCTTTCTATTGTTTCTCCCCTTTTCGTCCTTTTTTTTCCCCTCACCCTTTTCGTCCTTTTTTTTTCTTCCCCTTTTCGTCCTTTCCCCCCCCACCCTTTTCGTCCTTTTTCCCCCCCACCCTTTTCGTCTTTTTTTTTTCTCACCCTTTTCGTCCTTTTTTTTCTCTCACCCTTTTCGTCCTTTTTTTTCTCCCCTTTTCGTCCCTTTTTCCCCCCACCCTTTTCGTCCTTTTTTCCCCTCACCCTTTTCGTCCTTTTTTTTCTCATCCTTTTCGTCCTTTTTTTTTTTCTCTCTCACCCTTTTCGTCCTTCTTTCTATTCCTTCTCCCCCTTTTCGTCCTTTTTTTTTCTCTCTCACCTTTTTCGTCCTTTTTTTTCCTCACCCTTTTCGTCCTTTTTTCTCCCCCTTTTCGTCCTTCTTTCTAGTCTTTCTCCCTTTTTTCGTCCTTTTTTCTCACCCTTTTCGTCCTTTTTTCTTCCCCTTTTCGTCCTTTTTTCTCACCCTTTTCGTCCTTTTTTCTTCCCCTTTTCGTCCTTTTTTCTCCCCCTTTTCGTCCTTTTTTTTTCTCACGCTTCTCGTCCTTCTTTCTATTCTTTCTCCCCCTTTTTCGTCCTTTTTTCTTTTTTTCGTCGCCTTTTCTCCTGTCTGCCTCTATTTTTTCTCCGTGTTATTGTTGGGCAGTGAGCCTGTCCAGGAAGCAAAGTTTACGACCCCGAGGTAAGCAGAGGAACAAGGAACCAGAGCAGACAAAGCAGACCACTAGAGCAGACCACTAGAGCAGACCACTAGAGCAGAGGAACAGGGGACCAGAGCAGACCAAACAGACCACTAGAGCAAAGCAGACCACTAGAGCAGACCACTAGAGCAGAGGAACAGGGGACCAGGGCAGACCAAACAGACCACTAGAGCAGACCAAGCAGACCACTAGAGCAGACCAAGCAGACCACTAGAGCAGACCAAACAGACCACTAGAGCAGAGGAACAGGAGACCAGAGCAGACCAAGCAGACCACTGGAGCAGACCACTTGAGCAGACCAAGCAGACCACTAGAGCAGACCACCAGAGCAGACCAAGCAGACCACTAGAGCAGAGGAACAGGGGACCAGAGCAGACCAGGCAGACCACTACACCAAGCTGACCACTACAGAAGAGACTTAGCGGTCTTGGGAATTAAACCTTAGTATTTTACCTGGCATAAGCAAAAAAAAAAAAAAAAAGAAAGAAAGAAAGAGGATGGAAGCAAAAAGAAGGAAAGAAAGAAAGAAAGAGGATGGAAGAAAGAAAATGAAAAAGAAAGTTAAAGAAAAAGAAAGAAAATGAAAGAAAGTAAGAAAATGAGAGAAAGTAAGAAAATGAAAGAAAGAGCAAATGAAAGAAAATGAAAGAAAGAAAGAAAATGAATGAAAGAAAGAAAGAAAGAAAAGGAAAGAAAGCAAAAAGAAAGAAAAGAAAGACAAATGAATATAAAAAAGAAAGAAAATACGTACCTCAGGGATTTAAAATATTGACAACGTGAGAGAGAGAGAGAGAGAGAGAGAGAGAGAGAGAGAGAGAGAGAGAGAGAATCTAGCAATGGCATAGAATGGAGTATTTATCTCTGATCCTTTCACCAGATTTTCGTCCCTTTGCAACTTCCCTCACGTAGCTCAGTGGTAGAAACAGGCAATACTACGCCTCCACGTCTTTCCCAGAGCACTTCTTCGTGACTAGAGAGGACAAATCTAGGCCAAGGTAGAGTGAAAGGAGTATAGCATAAACACGAATATACAATCTAGCAAATGTACTCCACACCTCTCGTACCATCAGACTGCATATTCGCTACCTCTCCTCCCCACCTCACTCGACCCTTACCACAACATCCCCCACCCCCTTCCACCACCACAACATCCCCCCACACCCTTTCCCCCCCA
>NC_136976.1:832500-835000 GCF_032717465.1 Coenobita brevimanus
AAATAAACAAATAAATAATGTCTAACCAGGACAGTCGTATTCTCTTAAGCGTATTTTTTTTGTTCCTGATTTTTTTTTTTTGGTATATTAGTTCTGAAATTTTACGTACAGTCGGCAAAAAATCGTGTCCTCACCTCCAGCTTTTCTCTTTGTGGGTTTCAAAAATACGTGTGGGTATTGTGAAGCGGAAGTAACTGTACCGAGTAACTGTATTAGTAATCGTATTTCTGAAACGGTTGAGAACTAGACCCATGTATTTATAGTATTTTCAGTCTAGAATAACCTCCTAAAATTTATACTAAAAAAGAAAGAATTTTATGGGTCATCCTGTACGCAGTGTGTCCAGGCATCTCGAAATGAACGGATCTTGAATTTGGCTCTCTGTAATTTTGTATTTTATTTTTTTTCTGGGAGGGAAGAATTTGGGGACTTCCGTCTTCCTGGCATTAAAAATAAAAGGTCCCCGGTTAACTAGGGGGGAGTGGGGAGGGAGGAAGGGGAAGGAGGAGGAAGGGGGGAGAGGTATCTGTACTGACGGTGACTCCCTCAGGCCCGTCACGTCTTGCGGGTGTCAGCAGTCTCCCCTAACCACACTAACGACCTGACCACCACAGGGACAGGGACAGGGACGGGGACAGGGACAGGGACAGGCACTTGGGGGAAGGGACGGGGGGGGGGAGATGGAAGGGGGATAATTGGAGGGAGAGGAAGGAGGGAGCACTGGGATGGACAGGGAAGAGAAAGTAGCTTGTGGGAGGGGATGGGGAGGGGAAAAGGGGACACTGGGGGCTTACTGCTACTACTACTGCTACTACTACTACTACTACTACTACTACTCCTACTACTACTACTACTACTACTACTACGAGAAGGGGGGAGCAGTAGGCCTCACACTAGGCACTAATTCCGAATATATTGGAGGGTCAGACGGCTGGGATATGAGTGAGTTCCCCCTCTTGTTTATTATATATATATTTTTTCTTTTTTAGCTGAAGAAAATAAAAACAACGAAGCCTTTTTTTGGTTATGTTCAATAATATGATCATGTATATTAACTGCACAATAAAACTTATCATAAAGCAGTTATTATTATTATTATTATTAGTGATAGTAGTAGTAGTAGTAGTAGTAGTAGCAGTAGTACAGTATTTTGTTTACTTTCGATTGTGATAAATAACAAAAGCTTTTCTTTATCGCAGTAACTAATATCATGAATTATAACTGCATGGAAACTAATTATACGACAGTCAGCAGTAGATTAATATTACAGTGATGGTCAGCAAGGTCAAGGCGTCAGCAAGGACCACAATCCAGCTTCAGGGTCAGGACTATCTTGCATTGCTGTCACAGTGGGCCTCGCTAGTGACATGCATCCTCACCGCCTCAGCCCTCCCTCCCCTCCTCTCTCTCTCTCTCTCTCTCTCTCTCACACACACACACACACACACACACACACACACACACACACACATGTTGCAATACATCCTCCTCGGATTTACATAACATGCATACACACAACCACGGCCACACACACACACACACACACACACACACACACACACTACCACCGCCTCTCTCTCTTTTTTTCTCTCTCTCTCTCTCTCTAACAGACGCAGATTGTTCCACCCCCACCCACCCCCTCCCCCTCCCTCCCTCATCCCCCTTACTCCCCCTCAGCGCTGCTCCCCCATCCCTTCCCCCCTCCACTCCCCTCTCCTTCTCCCCACCCTGACCCTCTCCTGAGCCACGTCTCCCCCATATTTATAAACATTCATTGAAAGATATATATATATATTTTACAGCCAAACTTCTCCGTATTCACAAACGTTCTTAAGATTAGGTAATGCGTAAGATTATTTGTTTATACTGTTAATTCATACACCTGTCAGACAATTAAAACTGAGCTAAATAGGGTGATAAAAATAAGTAAATAAACAATAATTAAGAGTGATACTACTGAAACTATGGTTTATGTGAACGGTTTAAGATTCTTGATAAATATGGACTCCTTCAGGCCTTCAGTCATCCCCCGGCCCCTCCCCACCCCACCCCCACCTTCCCCACCCCACCCCACCTCCCACAACTCCCCTCCACACCCCAACCCCGCCCCAGCACGTTCCTCCTCACATCCCTTACCCCACCCCCGTCCCATCCTCCACTCCCCACCTACCACACCCCACCTCAGTCCTCTCTCCAACCACCACACCCCACCTCACTCCACTGCCCACCCACCACACCTCACCTCACTCCACCCCCACCCACTACACCCCACCTCACTCCGCCCCACCTCACTCCGCCCCCCACCCACCACACCCCACCTCACTCTGCTCCCCACCCACCACACCCCACCTCACTCTGCTCCCCACCCACCACACCCCACCTCACTCTGCTCCCCACCCACCACACCCCACCTCACTCCACCCCATCCCATATCCCTGCGGCATTGAAACTCACCCAATCATACGCCAATCCACACAACTAAAAGACCCCAGCCTCTATG
>NC_136976.1:840000-850000 GCF_032717465.1 Coenobita brevimanus
GACATAGTAGGTGCAGTCCCAGGCTCTGAACGTGAACCCAGTGGACTGCCGGCTGAGTCTCCCCTCCCTCCTGCAGCCCACCATCGTCTCTAAGGGATTGGCTAAGGTACGTTTGTATAACTGGACAGGAGCCTACCAGGTATATCAGTGCCACCACGTGAAGGCGACGCAGACCCACGGTAATTGAGCGTAATGACCCCGAATTAGTGGGCTTTATGAGGTCATTAGGTAGTTACCTGGCTTATATAGGGGGTGTAATGACCAGAGGATTGTTACGATTGTTATAAGAAGTGTATGTGCGTGAGTATCATAGCGTGTCTCTAACCACCCAAACTGCCTACTCTCGTTCGTCACCCCCTATTACAGGACATTGGCTACCTGGACCTATTCATAAACTTTCTTGTGACACTTGACTACCAGGCCTTGTATTCATAAACTTTCTTGTGGCACTCAACTCTCATGGTCTGTATTCATAAACTTTCTTGTGGCACTCAACTCTCATGGTGTGTATCCATAAACTTTCTTGTGACACTTTACCAGGGCAGGTATTCATAAATTTTCTTGCGACACCTCTGCCACAAAGCCTGGACTCCAAAATTCCAAAGTCTGTGTTATCCTGGTAGTTTAATTACTCTTGTAGGAGCTGCCTAGCATGAGTCAACTGGCCTACTGCTGTAATCCTCTCTCCTTATGACTGAATGATTGATTGAGTGAGTGAGTGACACAGTTAGGACAAGCATAACATTTGGCCTCTCCTGTGGGCGCTGTTAAGAAAAGAGAGAGAGAGAGAGAGAGAGAGAGAGAGAGAGAGAGAGAAACAAATCCATCCAAAATTCCCACGTTCAATAATATGACGACAAAAAAGAAACACTTCAAAAAAATCAAGTATAAAAAAATGAATCAGTAAATCACAATGAAAATCTTCGTGCTCATTTTTTGGTCCGTCATGGCGACCGCCCCCCCCCCCAAAAAAAAAAAAAAAAAAAAAAAAACAGCATCAGGTGGAAAAGTGGGATTGAATTACAACGCCTCGCCTCACGATTATTACCCAAAAATGGAAATTCATAATGATTTTTTTTTATTTTTTTATTTTTTTGGACATTAAGTTTGCACGCCCAATCCAAATTCTCTCTTTCCACCCTCCGCCGACTCATGGGGGCCTCGAGGCGTGATAGTCTTCCTTGGCTGGGTTAGTTTCTCATTTATTATTAGTAAATGTAAAGGAATATTGTCTCTATGTTTACGTGTATATTTAGTGTTTATTATCAGTAAATGTAAAGGGATATTGGCTATGTTTATGAAGGTGAGTTTGCTTAGTAAGATTCTTTTTCCGACTCCTGGTACACTTTCTCCCTGATTTCCTTGCGTCTTACAGTGGCAAGACCTGACCTTTCACTCTCTCTCTCTCTCTCTCTCTCTCTCTCTCTCTCTCTCTCTCTCACACACACACACACACACACACACACACACACACACACACACCTTCAAAATTCAGGTATCAAGTGCAAGTCTGTTCACCTGACAGGTTAATTACAAAAGAACTTCCTTAAATGAACACCTAATAACATACAACATCATACCATCTCCTAGGTCAATTATACTGGCTAATTACCCCTTAGATAATACATAGGGGAAATTACTCTATATATTAGGGCACTTGATGATGGGGGTAATTTAGCTGATTAATTACTGACGACGACACTGGTATTGTCTTGATACTGATGAGATTCGCACTGTGATCAGAAATTCCTACTGATAATCATGGTTTCTGTTAATTTTTATCATTATCATCATTATCATCAACATCATCATCATCATCATTATCATCATCATCATCTTCATCATCGTCATAAGCCTCCCTTCCACATTAAAATAAATAGTGACAGTATTATCATCATCATCATCATCACCACCACCATCACCATCATCATCACCACGTTAGGAAGAAATACCATCTTCATCATCACCACCACCACCACCACCACCGCCATCATCATCATCATCATCATCATCACCACATTAGGAAGCATTAACACCATCTTCATCACCACCACCACCACCACCATCATCATCACCACGTTAGGAAGAAACAACACCATCTTCATCATCATCATCATCATCATCACCACCACGTTAGGAAGAAATAACACCATCTTCATCACCACCACCACCATCATCATCATCACCATCTCTCCCACATTAAAAAGAGTCCTGGGAAAACTTTGCAATCTCCTTTCATTTCCTTCCGGCTAAAATTTGTCATAGTTACGACAGGACTCTGATCTTAAGAATCTTTGTGAATCTGACCCCACGTTACGTAAATATAAAGATCCTAAGTTTACTGATGAACGTATGCCTATAGTGGTGAGAGTATTATTATTATTATTATTATTATTATTATTATTATTATTATTTGATGATTAACCACTGCTACTTCATATCTACTACTACTACTACTATTATTACTATTATTATTATTATTATTATTATTATTATTAACTACTGCTATTTCATATCTACCACTACCAACACCACCACTACAACTACTATTATTATTATCATTATTATTATTATTATTATTATTTAACTATCGCATTATCACTAATTAACTATAAGACACACACACAGCTGAAAAAAATCGTCTGGCCTTAGCTGGAATAGAACACTAGAGTTATGTTTACCATGGGAGGGGCAGGGCTGGGGGGATTTGTAAATACAGCCCCGAGATTTGAGAAAGCAAAAGAGATACGTTTGTGTGTTCGCTGACGAGAGAGAGAGAGAGAGAGAGAGAGAGAGAGAGAGAGAGAGAGAGAGAGAGAGAGAGGAGGCTAGATAGATAGATAGACACAGACAGGGATACAGAGAGAAGAAAGAGGAAAGAGAGAGAGAGAGAGAGAGAGAGAGAGAGAGAGAGAGAGAGGGGCGAGGCTAGGTAGATAGACAGATAGACAGACAGACAGAATGACATAGATATAAAGAGAGAGAGAGAGAGAGAGAGAGAGAGAGAGAGAGAGAGAGAGAGAGAGAGAGAGGCTAGATAAACAGACAGACAGACAGAAGGACATATATATAAACAGAGAGAGAGAGAGAGAACAGAGGTAAGCGAGAAATGTGAGAGAACAGAACACATGAAAAAGAAAGAGAGAGAAAAGAAAGAGAAACGCGAACTTACACACACCCACACACACGCCCCCAACTTCCCCAACAACTTCCTCTCCCGCCAGGTACCGCGTCCCCCCCTCCCCCTCACAGTAGGAAGACAATGTGACCTCCTTCCTGACTATGTCTTAAATCTCCTTGCTTCCCCCTGTACCGAGGGGCCCAAAAGTTCGTCTACTGTTCCATCGCGGCTGATTCGCTGCCTCGTTCCAACTGATTCGCTGTTTTATTCCGTCTGATTTACTGTTTCATTGTCTGGTTCGCTGTTTCATTCCAACTGATTAGCTGTTTTATTCAGTCTGGCTCACTGTTTCATTCCGTCTGATTCACTGCTACATTCCATCTGGTTCACTATTTCATTCCGTCTGATTCACTTTTCCACTGCCACTGATTCACTGTTCCATTGCATCTGATTCACTCTTCCATTTCTGTTGGTTCACTAGCTGTTCCACTGTGAGTCACTGTTCCACTGCATCTAATCCACTGTTCCACTGTGTCTGATTCACTGTTCAAATGAGTTTGAGTCACTGTTCCACCACGTCTGATTCACCG
Organism: Coenobita brevimanus; assembly: GCF_032717465.1. Taxonomy (NCBI): domain Eukaryota; kingdom Metazoa; phylum Arthropoda; class Malacostraca; order Decapoda; family Coenobitidae; genus Coenobita; species Coenobita brevimanus. Next base: position 843,712 of record NC_136976.1, read on the forward strand.
TTCCACTGCTTACCCATCCCACAGCACTTCTTCGTGACGAGCATCATATTCTAGGAGTTATAACGCAGCATTCACTGTTTCATTCCGTTTGATTCACTGTTCCAACACTGTTTCATTCCGTTTGATTCACTGTTCCAACACTGTTTCATTCCGCTTCATTCACTGTCCCAACTCAGCATTTAAGAAGAAGAGACGGCAATTTTGGGCCAAGTTAGAGAAGAAGGAGTATCGCCAACAGACATGCGACAGGGAGAGGAGAGGAGAACTAACAGACGAACTTTTGTCCCCAACTGTACCTCAGCAGGGAGAGGGGAGTAAAAAAACAAAGTGAAAAATAAAAATCGAGGCAAAGTTAGCATTTGTGGTAAGTTATAGGAGGGAAGGGAGCTGCCTGCCTTTCCACTGAGGCTAGTTTTTCTCCCTTCCATTATTATTATTATTATTATTATTATTATTATTATTACTGTGGAAAGGGACGTTGTACTGCTCTCACTGCTGCTAATGGCTGTTAACATTACTCTGTTTTTGTGCTACTACTTAGCTTAATGGTGCTGTTAGTACAACCATAGGAAATCCTTGGTAGTACCATTTCTGTACAATTTATTCGTTTTGTGCATTTACTCCTTCTACTTCTACTACTGTACTACTGCTACTACTACTACTGCTACTACTACTGATGATGATGATGATGATCGTTGCTGTTGTACTCTCCTACTTAGGGTCTAACGCCGCATCCTGTGAGCGGTAGCCTCATCAAAAGGACCTCTAAGCACTTATGTCCCCTACTTACTCCCCCTCCTCTCTCTCTCTCTCTCTCTCTCTCTCTCTCTCTCTCTCTCTCGCCTTAGTCGCCTCATCTGACGGGTGACCACGACAAGCGCTCCCAGCGAAAGGCACGAGATAGATAGAAAGATAGATAGATACAAGCAGATAGATGCACAGAAAGACAAGCGGGGGACAGAGAGGCTTGACGAGCTTTCTCACAGGACTAGCCTACCCCTCACAGGAAGCGGCGTCAGACAACAGGAGACACACAAAGGCACTTAAATTCATCATCATCATCATCATCATCTTGACTCGCGTTCCCTACTGGTATAAATGATATCAGTATAATTAGTTTCCCCCTACTCTCATGAACGGCCCCCCCCTCACAGGAAGCAGCGTCAGCCTAATATCCCTCCACAGAGAGACAAGACGCTGCCTCATTTTCTCCTCCTCCTCGGGGATTTACTCCGTCGAATCACACCCCACACACCCAGCCGGACCTTTCCACGAGGGAGGGGTAAAGCAGGTCCAATCGCTGATCCTAAGCACCTTACGTTCCTCCCAAGTCCGGACCCGCAAAACCGCTAAGTCTTAATGATCGCCCTCATATCCTCCCGCAGCCGCAGCCAGACCCCCGCACCTTCAGGAGTTATGGGGGGAAGGGAGAGGGAAGGGGGAAGGGCGTGCGCCTCCCCCCTCCTCCTCCCCCTCTCCCCCTCACCACCTTCACCGCAGACAGGGGGATGAAGAGAAGACGGGGGGAGGGAGGGATGAAGGGGAAGCAGAGTCGAGAGGTAAATAATAGGTGTGTGTGTGTGTGTGTGTGTGTGTGTGGTTTAGAGCAGTAAAGGTTGTTTTTCTCGAAGTTCAAATATTTACACCGACCTCTACCCCAGACTGGAATCGAACTCCCGTCCTTTCGGAAAACAGGCAAGTTCTCTACGCACAAGAAAAATGGAAGAAAATGGACAAAAATATAAAAATAAAAAGGCTACGTGAAGGAAAGAATAAGACGAATGGCGAGAAATGGAAGACCAAGGGAAGAAAAATGATAACGAATAAGGAATAAACGTTAACAAAGGGCGTGAAAAGGAAGGTGAGAGGATAACTGAATAGGAGGAAGAAAAAGACCTAGATCGCGAGAAAACGACCAAGATCGCGATAAACAAGACCAAGATCGCGAGAAAAAAGACCAAGATCGCGAGGTAAAAGACCCACATAACGAAAAAGAGACCAAGATCGCGAGAAAAGACCGAGATCGCGAGAAAAAAGACCTAAATAACGAGAAAAAGACCAAGATCGCGAGAAAAAAGACCAAGATCGCGAGAAAAAGACCAAGATCGCGAGAAAAAAGACCAAGATCGCGAGAAAAAGACCAAGATCGCGAGAAAAAGACCAAGATCGCGAGAAAAAGACCAAGATCGCGAGAAAAAAGACCAAGATCGCGAGAGAAAAGACCAAGATGGCGAGAAAAGGACCAAGATCGCGAGAGAAAAGACCAAGATCGCGAGAAAAAGACCAAGATCGCGAGAAAAAAGACCAAGATCGCGAGAGAAAAAGACCAAGATCGCGAGAAAAAGACCAAGATCGCGAGAGAAAAAGACCAAGATCGCGAGAGAAAAAGATTAAGATAACGAGTACACCTTGAGGAGGGCGGGAGGGATTGGAGGTGACAAGGGAAAAAATGGAAGTTTATGGAAAAAGCCTTGAATAAGAAGCTTGAGGAAGGCATATGAAGAAAGAGAGATAATTATAGAAGTGGGCAGATAGATAGATAGATAGAGAGAGAGAGAGAGAGATTCGTTAGTGGCCACCCCTTCCGGGAATAAGACATCTTTCTATTGAGAGACAGAACAGAAAGATAAGACAGACCGACAAATAGATAGACAGCTAGATAGATAGATACAGATAGATATAAATAGATAGATAGACAAATAGAACTAGTACACAAAATGGAGGAAAAACAATTGGGAAGTCAAGAGAAATGCGGAAGTTACTTTCAGAAAAAAGACAATTTAGGGAAAAGCTTACAAAGGAAGGACACAGAAAAAACAAATAAAAAAAAGAAAAGAAATTGACGTAACATAGATTAAATTAGAGAGAAGGGAAGGGATGGCAAGAAATACAACGAAATAAACTTTAAAAAATATATATATTATTTAGGAAAGAGTCACGAGAAAAGAATAATTTGGGAGACGGAAAACTTAGGGTCGAGAAAGGAGGAAGTTAAAGTTAAAAAATAAAACTGTTTACGAAAGACATGAGAAGGAAGGAAAAAGAAAGAAAAAAAGAGGAAAAAAAACATATATTGGGTGAAAGAGAAGAGAAAAGAGTCGAAAGCCATTGTAAAAATAAATAAATAAATAAATAAATGTTCACTAAAAGATAGGTGTGTGAAGGAGGGAAATGTGATAAAGAAAAAAATGATAAGAACATGAATTGGGGCAAAAGAAAAGGGGAAGTTAGTGAGAGAGAGAGAGAGAGAGAGAGAGAGAGAGAGAGAGAGAGAGAGAGAGAGAGAGAGAGCACGAAAGGCATGCCAAGGAAAGAGAGAGAATAACTCTGAGGGAGAGGAAACATGAATCAGGAGACGTGCAGATATGAGAGAGAGAGAGAGAGAGAGAGAGAGAGAGAGGAGAAGGAAGAGAAGACGCAAAAAATATAAAAAAATGAGGAGGAAAGAAAGCTTGGGAGAAAAATGAGTACGAGAAAGTGAGGATGAAGGAAAGACGAAAAATGCGAGAGGCGAAAATTTTCCCAGCAAAGACAGAGACTCAGGGGAAAAGGAAATAAAAGATTTGGGACGGAAAATGGACATAATGAGCCCTGACAGACGAGAGAGAGAGAGAGAGAGAGAGAGAGAGAAACACACGCAACCCCCCTCCACACCAGCAACAACGCAACCCGGAAATATCACAGGTTTGGAGTGGGGTATACCTGGCGTTCATTACCTACTTCTAAGATGATCTCCACCTTCATTCACCTGCATGAGGGTGGAAGAAGAGGCCGGAAGGACGCTCCACATCATCGTAAAGTGGATGCATCGTGTCCGGATTTCGAGGCGGAGCGGGGGTGGGGTCGTAAATCATCGTATAGTGAGTGCATTGTCCGGATATCGGGTCATCATCGTATAATGAGTGTATCCGGATTCTCGAGTCATGATGAATATTCCTTTACCCATATCACTAATAATATACAGAATAACTTAGAATAATTGCTTCCTGGGGCTGGATCGGTGTGTGAAATGAGTGAGTGGCCCATTCCCCTCTCCCTCTATTGTTTTTCTTGTGTTTTTAACCTAACTTCTACACAGCTTCAAGAAAATATCATGATTTTCTTGGCATAACCTCAACGTCTCCTTACCTGGGAGGAAGAAGAAGAAGAGGAGGAGGAGGAGGAGAAGGAGGAAGAAGAAGAAGATGATGATGATGATAATGAAGACGAAAAATCCATAAGACACCGCAAAAATCAAAATTCTTTCCAAAATATATCGCACGTAAATCCCTCCTTCTGGCAACATACAAAATCACGCCCCGAAAAAAAGCAAAAAAAATAATAATAAGCAAAAGAAGAAAACGATGCAAAAGACTAAACCATGATCAAAATTTCTCACAGTCAGAAAAAAAAGGAGAGAGAGAGAGAGAGAGAGAGAGAGAGAGGCCAAAAAAAAAAAAAAAATCCGAGAGGCAAAAATTGAGCTGTCAAAACGGCCGAAAAGAACAGCCACAGGACATTACCGGTGCCGACAGACTTCGCCCCCCGCCCCCTCCTCTTCTTTCTCTCCCCCCCCCCAAGGGTTTTTGCAATAACTTCCCCGCTGCTTTACTGGGACATCTAAAAAGGTGGACATTATGGGAGAACTTTGAGCTGTGGCGGTAAGTTTGCGCGGCGAGTTATAATCACGTACGAGTTATCCAGGACTCGTTGCCTCCCTCCCCACACGGCCGGCGCCAAATTTAAAAGTTATCCTCCTCCCTCTCTCCCTCTCTCTCTCTCTCTCTCTCTCTCTCTCTCTCTCTCTTTGTATTTCTTGCCTTCACGTGGTGGCATCAACATAACCGGGCGGCTCAACGACCTGGTGATACAAACTCCCTGCTCTCTCTCTCTCTCTCTCTCTCTCTCTCTCTCTCAAAAGGAGGATGGTGGACTGCAGGAGGAGGTCATCTTCAGCCTGCAGTCCACCGGGTTCACGTTCAACTGAGCCTGGGGTTGCAACTACTACTACTACTACTGCTGCTACTACTGCTACTACTACTACTACTACAACTACAACTACTACTACTGCTGCTTCTACCATTACTACAACTGCTACTACTATTACTACAACTACTACTACTACTATTACAACTACAACTACTACTACTACAACTACAACTACTACTACTACTACTACTACTACAAAAACAACAACAACTGCTACTAATACTACAACTACTACTACTGCTACTATTACTGCTACTACTACTACTACTACTACTACCACTACATCAGGCAACAACAGAACCAGCTAAAAATCGTCTGTTAGTAGCAAGAATAGACCACAAAATCCTAAACCCATCTAAACCCCCCCGACTCTAGGGCTTAAAATTATAGAACCCCCCCCCCCCACTAGAGCCCAGCAGGGGTTCATTTGCGTGCGTGAATTAAAAATCATAAATATTTATTAAAGATTTGCCCCCTATGGAATTAATATTAGGTTCACTTCGAGGTGAATGAATTTTAGGTAGAATTAACTTGCTCTCTTAAAAATTATCTGTCTGTCTGTCTGTCTGCCTCTCTCTCTCTCTCTCTCTCTCTCTCTCTCTCTCCTCTGTCCTGCCTGGCTGTAAAAAATCATCTAGTGGAAGCAACAACAAAAAGAAAGAAAAACAAAAAAAAGAAAAGCGTCACAGGGAAATGCTCAGCAGAAATTAAATGATGGGAAAGCTTAGAACAGAAGGAATAACAATAATAATAATAATAATAATAATAATAATAATAATAATGGCAGTAGTATTAGTAGCATGAGCAGTGGTAGTAGTAGTAGTAGTAGTAGTAGTAGTAATAGTAATAATAATAATAATAATAATAATAATAATAATAACAGAAGGAATGTCATGAATAATCCAAGACCCAAAAATCGAAATAGAAGGCTGATAGAAGCAAGCATAAAAAAAAAAAGTCACCAAAGTCTAGGAGTTACGGTCGTATTCACAGTGATTAATTATTAAAGGTTCGTAACATCTCTTTCTTCGCGATTTATTCTGCTCAGCAAAGTTCAGTATCCTCCTTTGATGCAAACTCTGTCGATGTTAATACGAAGTAAATATCGTAAATGGCGGGGGACAGGGCGACATGGAGGCGATTTGTTTGCTGCCACCCTTTGCGGGATTAAGGCGTCTGGCAATAGATGGATAGATAGATTAAACGTTTCAGTGTGATAAGCAAGATAAATCGCTAAGGAAAAGGCGATAGAAGCCTCCTGTGTCACCCTGGCCCGTATTCTCGTCTGGTGAGGACGCTCTTAACATCTTTTCCTAAGCGA
>NC_136976.1:852500-887500 GCF_032717465.1 Coenobita brevimanus
ATCTCCCCATCTCACGAAGTTTTCTCAAATTAATTTTCCTCACAGCTTTCTCTCCCCCGCCCTCTCTCTCTCTCTCTCTCTCTCTCTTATCGCCGCCAAATCTCCAGCGCTGTCGATGGTAATAATAGTAAGCGTCGGCACAGCACCAGGCAGCCCCACCAAACCCTGCACTTCATTGCCACACAGAATTCGAACGCAAGAAAGGACCAGAAAATAAACTTGGATTGAACTAGGAAAAGACTTGGAAGAGAGCAGGAAAAGACTCGAAATGAATTAGCAAAAGGCTTAGAATGAGCTAGGAAAATACTTTGAATAAACTAGGAATAGACTTGCATTAAACTAGGAAAAGATTTGGTCTAAACTGGAACAATGGACAGGTACGGTAATTAGAAAATAATAAATATATATATTAGAAAATGAAGGATAGTATGATAAAGATGAGAAAAAGAAAGTAGGAAGGGAAATGAAGTGAAGAATTACGAAAAAAAAATGGAAAATAATGGAAGCAAATCAGCGAATATTATTTACTATAATAAATGTTTGAAATTTCTTATCAAAAATCCATCACTGAATCGATGAAAAAAAAAATATATATATATAAAACGGGGAAAGCTACATATATATTTTTTCTCTCTCTGAAAATAATGCTTTCGAAATTCTCCTCTGATTCTCACTGTAACCATGAGCGAGAAAACAACTCCTTAACAGTAATAATAATAATAATAATAATAATAATAATAATAATAAAATTGCATATGAGACAGGAAATAAAGAATGATCAGTAATGAACAATATAATTTTTTTAAAAACATCTATAAATTGTGCGTTGTGAAATTCGTCTCTGTCGCTTTTTAGACCCATGAGAGAAGGAACACACACACACACACACACACACACACACACACACACACACACACACACACACACACACACACACACACACAGATGTAATGCATAAAAATAATTCTTTCAGCAAGTTTGATAAGCGATTAAATGTGAGGTGAATAAAAAAGATGAGAAACGAGATAGACTGAGAGATTAAAAAAATGAAAGAAAGATATGAATTTATTATGCGGGAAAAGAGAGAGAGAGAGAGAGAGAGAGAGAGAGAGAGAGAGAGAGAGAGAGAGAGAGAGAGAGAGAGAGAGAGAGAGAGAGAGAGAGAGAGAGAGAGAGAGAGAGAGAGAGAGAGAGAGTATACTGGAGAATAAATAAAAAAAAATATTATTCAACTTTGAGCGAGAACCGTATGCTCATCGGTTAAGGAAGCTCCCTAACGCCTTTTCCTAAGCGATTCATTTTGCTTATTACACCTTGCTGTCCTATTCTGTGTTACATAAATCCTTCAAACATAACCATACTCTGCATAAATAACGTACTAAAGGATATCAACCAGCCATATCCACAAATAAACCGCTAGGGAAGAGGTGTTAGGGAGCTACGTTGTGGCCGTCTTGTGTGGCGCTGTAGGTTCCGCAACACCCTTTTCTGAGCGATTTAGTTTTGTCCTTTCGCAGATTATTTCACGTACAGTAACTCAGAGAGGTTAAAAGACAATGCTATGGCTCTATATCTTTTCCATAGCAAGTCTTGGCAACTATACTCCTGTTACTCTAACTTGGCCTAAAATTGCCATCCCTTCATCTTGTATGTTGAGTTGTAACGACGGACTAACACTAGAATAGGATGCTAGTCACGAAGAAGTGCTATTGGAAAGGATGTAGAGTCGTAACATTATCGTTTTCTGCCACTGAACTACGTGAAATAAGCTGCAAAAGGACGAAAATTCTTGTTATAAATCATTATAGAGGGATGGCAATTTTGAGCCAAGTTAGAGTAAAAGGAGTATAGCTAGGGAAGAAAGGTTAGAAATTCTCTCCTCTATGCCAGCGAGGATATGTGCAAAATAAATCGCTTAGGAAGAGGTGTTAGGGATGCTTTGGTATGAGAGGTAGTTGATGTGGTTCACCTTGAGTTTTATTTAATTAATTTATTTATTTTTGGTGTCGGCTGTACGGTCAGGAACAAAAATTTTCCTGCTGTTTCCCTACATCTACTTCCTACCTTTTGGCATGTCAGTTGCTTTCTCTCTCTCTCTCTCTCTCTCTCTCTCTCTCTCTCTCTCTCTCACACACACACACACACACACACACACACACACACACACATTATCCCTTTCTTTTCCTTCATTCTGCTTCGCCTTTTTTAATTCCTTCCTCCTCTGTATCCTAATTTTTTCATCCACTCCACTTCCTCGGTCTGCCCCTCCTTCCTTCTAAGTTCTATCCCTATTTTCTCCATCACACCTACCCAGACCTAACACAAACACCCACTATTTTAACACCATGCAACTCTATCACCAATTTCTGTATCATCCACTGGGTCTAATTTCTCTTTCACTCTCTTCTGTTTCTCTTCCCTTTTAGATTCAATCATTATTTTCTGTTCCTCTCACTGTGTCTAATCGTATCCTATTCTCCATCATTTTCTTTCTTTTTCTGTGTCACGGGGCTTAATATTTTCGTCTCTTCCTCCTCCTTTCCCTTCCTTATTCTATCACTTCTCTGTTCCTTCCCTGTCCCCCTCTCCTCTTTTCCTCCTCATATTTTCTCACCGTCTCCTATTCCGTGCACCAAATCTCTACTTTCCTTTTCTCTCTTATTCTCTGCCTCTATTTAACTCCAGTCCCTGCCTTCTTTCTTTCTTTCCCTTTCTGTCGCTTTTCTCTTTCACCCCCTTCGATCATATTTTCTCTCTCACCTTCTTCTGTCACTTCTATTCCACCCTCTATTCTCTCCATTCTGTCATTTCTGTGTTTCACCTCATTTACCTACTTCTATTTAGCACTATTTTCCCTTACCTCTTTCTGTCTGTTGTCTCACCTCCTTTTCCTTCTCCCTTCTATCACTTTTTCTGTTCCACCTCCCCCTTCTGTCAATTTTCCATCTTATTCCTTTCGTCTGTCACTGCTCTCTGTTTCACCTTCTTCTCCTTCCCCTTTCTATCGCGTTTCTGTCTCGTCGCCTCTTCCTCCTCTTCCATACTATCATTTTCTATTTTATCTCCATTTCCTCCTCCCTTCTGTCACTATCCTCTCCCTCATCATCGTCTTTCCCTCCTCCTCCATCTCTTCCTCTCACTGTATCTCTTCTCCGTCATCATCTTCCTCTTCCTCTCATTCTATCACTCTTCTCTCTCATCATCTTCCACACCTCCTTCCCTTCCTCAGGCAGGTAGATACAGACTCACGTGGACCGCTTACTACCTGTTTGAATCTCCCTGCCTCCCCCTACCTTCCCCTCCCACTCCTCCCCTCCCCTCCACACCTTCACTTTTCATTTCCCACTTCACACGAAATCCCAAGTGGTCATTAAAACTTTCTAAGATATATTTAGGGATGAAACTGCTTCGTGGGAATGTGCACAAAGGCAGGAAAGGGTTGTGAAGACGCAAAACAAAGGACTGATGGCAGGATGAAAACAGGACGTTCAGAGGGTACCCGCATCACCGTCTCCGTGGCGTGGGAGTGGCGCAAGTCTTGTAATGTTCGTTTTCTCACATTTCCCTCACGTTTCATGGAGATATTAGGTACCCGGGAACTAAAAACATTCTCCCACGTCACTATTTCACCCACGTTATGCCTTCAGGTGACGCTACGTGCCGAGAAACTACGTCGGAAAAAGTTTGCGGGAAGGTGTGGCAAGCGCAGGGACACCTGAGTCTCACCTGTGTGAAGTTTCAACCCAGGTACACCTCGCTATTTACCCGCGACTACACTCTCACCGCTCGATGCTTCACTCGCTCAGGCTTCCCCGAGTGACCAGCGACACGCCAACTCTTACATGGAGGGTAAAACTGACTAACCTGTGGCCAACACGGAGAGAAAGACTAACAACTTCATGCCCACGACCCTGGAATGTACCGCACACCAGCACAGGCGATCGCAACTGGAACACTCTCTCAGCCGACATGAATATCCGAGATCCGCGCTCGCTGACGTCACCCCTAAGCCCCGCCCCGCCGTCCACGTGACCCGCGCCAGCCAATGAGCGCCCGGCTGGAGGGGAAGTACGGTAATGGCGCATGGGCAGTGAGATGTTTTCATCACTGCAGCCGGGATTTTGACCCGAAAAATATAAAGTTGAAGAAATTGCTAACTTCCTCTTGATTGCATTCCCGGGGTGTTTTTCGGATATGATGAAGGGGAGAGACGGGCCCCTCCTCACACACACACACACGCACACACGCACACCGACCTCCACACCCCACACCTGTCTAACTTTTACACCTGCGGGGAGGATAACAGACAAGTTGACCCTGGCCTTCAATGTGCACTATAGCAATTACAGTGAGGGGCAAAAGTTCGCCCTCTTTTCCACTGAGTCTGCTTGACTTTCCTACGTCACATTCCTCCCTGACGCAATGTAAGAATCATCAATGGCCAGAGGAACGTAGCAGGCATCTCAGAGCTCAGGGAATTTTAGCCAGCAGAGGAAAGTGAGAAATAGACGAGGGGGGAAGATCAGAGGAAGATTTACCCTTGACTGTGCGTCTAGTTCATGGGGGAGAGAGGCATCATGACTGGCTCTTTCTCTAACAGGTGAACTTTAACGCGGCCGCAGAGAACAGAAGGCCGCGTTTTGTTTGGGTTGGGAAGCTCTCGTAGCACCTCTTCCTTACCAGGTTATTCATGTATGTTACGCGCTATTTCATCTATTTTAATCATACAAGCTCTCTGTGTATAAAAATTGGCTTGTACAAAAGACTATTCGCTAATGAGATGTGTTAAGCTGGGAATAAGTCGCTTAGAAACAGCTGCTAGGGAGTTCACCGCCCCCCACCAGGCAGTGTGGCAGGTGCTATCTAATTACCTGAGAGACTCCAACGTGTTTCCCTCCCTTCTCTCTCTCTCCCTCCCTCCTTCTCTCCCTACCCCCATCTTTCCCTCTCTCCTCTCTCCCTTCTCTTCCTCACACACACACACACACACACACACACACACACACACACACACACACACACACACACACACACACACACACACACACACACACACACATCTGGCTGACTGATACATATGCAACGTGTAAGGCTAACATCACCTGTCTCCCACCTGTATTCCATTCCTAATTAGAAACACACTCAGCCACGAATCACACCTTTCCACACCTTCACTCTTAATCAAATCACCTCCAATTTAACTACCTTGGGATGAACTACACTCCATCTACTGCAACTTGGCCTAAAATTACCATCTCTCCACCTTGAATGCTGAGCCGTAACACTACATATATCACACCAGAATATGATGCTAGTCACGAAGAAGTGCTACGGGAAGGATGTACAGCCATAGCACTGCCTGCCACTGAGCCACGTGAAATAAGCTGCAAAAAGACGAAAATCTGGGCCATGTTAAGGTGAAAGAACTATAGTAGAGGTCTGTTCTGAGATTTTTTTTTTTCTGCAAGGAAGAAGGAACCAAAGGCTGAGTAAAATTGTCTGATGGTATCGAGAATAAATCGTCACGAGATTCAGGGGGTTTGAGAGAGAGAGAGAGAGAGAGAGAGAGAGAGAGAGAGAGAGAGAGAGAGAGAGAGCAAATAATACTGAGCGTGGTAATCGATGCCTCTCTTATCCTCGCAAAAGCAAATACTTGGACCTGCATTCTCCCTAACACCTTTTCCTAAGCGATTTATTTTGCTTATTACATCCTACTGTCCTATTCTGTGTTAAATAAATCCTTCAAATATTGCCATACTCCGCAAAAATAACGTACAAAAGGAAATTGATTAACCTCATGCAGAAATAAATCGCTAAGGAAGAGGTGTTACGGACCCTCCTTACCAGACGATTTTATTAAGCTTGGAATAGACGATAACATCATTGTGTGTGTGTGTGTGTGTGTGTGTGTGTGTGTGTGTGAGAGAGAGAGAGAGAGAGAGAGAGAGAGAGAGAGAGAGACAGACAGACAGACAGACAGACAGACAGACAGAGAGGGAGTATGTGTGTGTGTATATGTGCAAGTGTGTGTGTACGGTGGCGTGTATATGTGGGTTTATGTATGTATGTATGTATGTATGTATGCATGTATGTATGTATGTATGTACGTGCGTGCGTGTGTGTGTCTCCAACTTTGGGCATAGATGAAATAGCCTGAGGCCCAGCTTTCCTCTCATGTCCCACACACCATCACATGTCACCACTTCGGCACTAACACCCACCGTCCATACTGAATACCGTACGAAATTCAGAATATTAATCTGCTCCCTGTATGAAAGCGAACTCACGTCCTTCTAGACCACATACCTCTTCTCTCACCACCCCCAAACCCCCAACCCTCCCCCATACCGTCAAGCCTTCCCCCCTCCAACCCCCACTTCAGAAATAATGCCTCGTCTCTTATAGCATATTCTGACTCGTAAAAATTCAGATTGATTATTAGGGTTACGGTAATTGCAGTCGTTAAATGCATGGGAGTGGGAGGCTTTACGGTGAGAGAGAGAGAGAGAGAGAGAGAGAGAGAGAGAGAGAGAGAGAGAGAGAGAGAGAGAGAGAGAGAGAGAGAGGAAATAAAGATTGAGGGAATGGAAGCTTTCTTTCTATTTTTATATATATATATTTTTTTGTATTTATATTCTTATTTTTTTCTCAAATTATGATATGGGTGGTGTTCAGCAGTCGTCTCTCTCTCTCTCTCTCTCTCTCTCTCTCTCTCTCTCTCTCTCAAATTTTGGTACGAGTGGGTCTCTCTCTCTCTCTCTCTCTCTCTCTCTAATATAAATGGGCTGGACTGAGGACCAACAAGTAATCTATTATCGCCCATGTCACTTGAGTCCCATTTAACTAAATCTAAATGAGGGGAAGCATGGCGAGGGGAGGGAAGGGGAGGGGAGGGGTGAAAATGAGGGGAAGAGTGGTAAGGGGTGAAGGATGGGGGATCTTATGGGGGAAGAATGGTGAGGGGAAGGGAGGGGAGGAGAGGTAAGGGGGGTGAAAATGAGGGGATGGGTGATGAGGGGAGGAGAGGGGAGAAGGGGTCAAGAGAGGGGAGGAGGGGAAGGGGAGGGGGGGTTAAAGTGAGGGGAAAGGATGAGGGGAGAGGAGGAGGGGGTGAACTTGGAGGCAACGTGGCGAGGGAAGGTGAGGGAAAGAGAGGGGAGAGGGGGTGAAAAAGAGGGGAAAGGATGCGAGGGGAAGAGAGGGGTGGGGAAGCGGGGTCTAGTGAGGGGAGGAATGATGAGGGGAGGAGAGGGGAAGGGGGGGGTCAGGTGAGGGGAAAGGAGGGGAGAGGAATCAAAATCACAATTGAAGAGGGGAATTCAGTGTTGGTGCTGGTCATCTGCTACCGTATTCACAAATATTCTTAAATCTAACCCCCTCAGTGCGATGACCTACTCTATATCCTTTACTACCTCCAGACGGTTTTATTAATCGTAAGAAAAAAGAAAATAGTGAAGAGATTAATGAAGGATGAAGATTGTTCCGAGAGAGAGAGAGAGAGAGAGAGAGAGAGAGAGAGAGAGAGAGAGAGAGAGAGAGAGAGAGAGAGAGAGAGAGAGAGAGATACCTTCAGTCGGAAAAATCTCTCTTCCTGAAAAAACGTCTCCTAAGAAAATCACCATCGTCTTGAGACAGGAAAATGAAACAAGCATCCCAGGTGAACCCAGGTCGAGGTCAAATGGCGGAACTAGGCGTCTTCAGAAGCTTATAAAGGTGGTAACCCTTAATTCTGACCTCAGGGACGATTGTATGGTCAGGCACCGAACCCACCCACCCATATCAGTGCCATCAAGTGAAGGCGTCCCTCTCCAGTTGCACGAGAGAGGGCAAAAGCATAGAAATATACCCACATATACCCAAGCAGAATGACATGATTGAGAGAAGGAGCGTTGTGGTGTGGATGTGGATGTGGTAGAAAGTGCTTTAGGAGAAATACACTGAGGTGGTTTGGCCATGTGGAGAGGATGGAGAGCGAGAGACTAACGAGGAGAGTGTATTTGAGTGAGGTGGAGGGAGGGAAGAGGGAAGGGAAGACCGAGGACGAAATGGAGGGATGGAGTGGAGGGATATATGAGAGATTGGACGTGTAAGCTAGGGAGAGGGCAGAGATATGGCGAGGGACAGACGACATGGAGGCGATTTGTTTGTGGCCACCCCTTATGGGATAAAGGCGTCTGGCAATAGATAGATAGATAGACAGATAGATGGACAGATAGATAGATAGACAGAAAGTTTATAAATATGATCCCTACGCTGCTCTCATTCTCGTTCTACCCCTCCCCCTTCCCTTTTCGAAACTGCCCAGCCTTTTAGCGTTTCAAAGGGCACGCTGTGTAAATGGGTTTGGAATAGAGGGGTGGTGGAAGTACGTAACAATGGGGAATTTCGAAACACCTTTTCCTGTGCGATTTATTATGCACACTACAGCTCAGTTCTCTTAAAGGTTACTGATGCAAAGTCGTCGGTCTGAAAGGGATAAGGACAACATACAAGACAATGCTGGAGTGTAATATGCAAAATAAGTCGCGAAGGAAAAGGTGTTGCGGGACATAATAACATTCAGAATTCGACTCAGCGCCCGGTCGACTGCAGGATTTATGTTCGATTAATTTTTCCCTTCTGACCGAGGACGTTATTATTATTATATTTCCGATTTCTTGTAACAATTTTATTTATTTATTACTTGCGGTTGGTGGGTCTGCTCGTTCAGATAAATAGAGGTTAAACAACAACAACAACAACAACCCTTTCAGTCCGACGGAAAAATACACCTTGGGACTAAAGCAAAATAAGTCGCTTAGGAAAAGGTGTTAGGGAGCTTCCTTAACGACGAGAATACGGACCTTGATTGTAGTAGAGGGATGGTTATAAATGAGCAACAGTGGCCGATCGATGGGAAGATTTATGCTCGATCTCTGTCAGCCCTCTTTCGAAATCCGGCAGCGTTTGTCAGTATATCCAAGGACAAGGGACATTGATTTTCCTTTATTCTTGTTATATTCAGACGATTTTATTCAGCTTCATTCTTGCTTTATCTTGACTATTTTATTCTTCTCTCTATCTATTGCCAGACGTCTTAATTCCGTAAGGGGTGGCCACAAACAAATCGCCTCCATGTCGCTCTGTCCCCCACCACTTTATTCAGCTCGGGATAAATTTTCGAGGTGACGGTGTTAAGTAAAGCATTCACTACTTCCTTTACTCTTGCTCTCCTCTTACGATTTTCTTTTTCATCTTGGCATGATTTCTCTCTCTCTCTCTCTCTCTCTCCCCACAAAAATAATCTACCTGTAAGATAAAAAATATATATATATACAAATGTCCTTAGTCTGAAATGGTAGCAAGGAAATACCCACACCAAAAACGTTTCTTCATTGACAAACGTTTCTAAATTACCTAAAATTACCAGGAAGAAGCATAAAAAACGTTCCGGGGGGGTGAAAGGAGGGGTAACTGAGCTAAAATATCAAGCGACAGTAGGCGTGAAGTACGAGAGAAAATCCTGAAGGTGAAGAACATGGCAGGTGTGAATGACAAGGGAGGGACTGAGGTGTCTGGAAGAAAGATATAAGCGAGAAGTAAGGCGTCCAGTAACTGAATGGGAGAGATACGTACACACACACACACACACACACACACACACACACACACACACACACACACACACACACACACACACGCACACACACACACACAGGACGCGAAAAATGTACATTCTTTTTCTGGCCTCGCTGTCAGTCACCCTCGATAGCAGAGAGACAGCTTCCCACATTCGAGCGAGCACCTTCCCCCCTCCCCCATCCCCTGTCTGTCTGTCTATCTATCTGTCTGTCTCTCTATCTGTCTGTCTCTCTGTCTGCTTTTATTTTTGTCTTTATTTCTTTCTCTTTGCCACAGTCTCTAGTTTCCTTTCTTCACTCCTGTCTCTTCCCTACTTCCCTCTCTCCAGTACCATTCAGATTGCTTTCTGCTTTTCCACTTTCCTTAAATCTCGATTCACCTCTCTCTCTCTCTCTCTCTCTCTCTCTCTCTCTCTCTCTCTCTCTCTCTCTCTCTCTCTCTCTCTTTGAAGTTTTATTCCCATTTCTCTTTCTTTTTATATATATATATATATTTTTTTTCAGTTGCAGTAATTCCTTCTCCTCTCCTGTTTCTCCGACATCTCCTGGTTCTCCGCTTCTCTCCATTTCTCTTCCCTTCCCTCTCCATCTTTCCCCTCTCCTCTCCCCTCACCTCTCCTCTCCTCTCCTCTCTTCTCCTCTTCCCTCTCTATCTCTCCCCTCACCTCCCAGCTTCATTCCCCTTCCCTTCCCTCTCGAACTCTCCCATCCTCTCCTCTTCCCTCTCGCCTCCTCTCCCCTCTCCTCTCCTCACCTCTCTTCTCCTCTCCTCTCCTCCCTTCTCCTCTCCTCTCCTCTCCTCTCTCCACACTGGCCTCGCTTCCACTCCCCTTCCCTGCATTCCATTCAATCTTTTTCGTCATTTCAGCTTAATTTCTTCCTCTATACTGCCTCATACTTGTTCAGTCTCCCCTTCTCTACGCTTCACCATTTTCTCTTCATTTTTCTCTTCCTCTTTCCCTTCCTCTTTCCCCTTGGTCGTTCTTCCTCTCTCTTCTCTTTCCTACTCTCTCCTGACCCTCCCCCCCCACTTCTGTCTCTCTCTCTCACTCTATGTAATCAGCAGTTCCGAGGCATTTACGTATATTCTTTCGTTTTCATGTTTTTCTCACCTTCTTATGCTCGTCTTCTCTTCTGGCTTTCTCCTCCTCCTCCTCCTCCTCCTCCTCCTGCTCCTCTCTCTCTCTCTCTCTCTCTCTCTCTCTCTCTCTCTCTCTCTCTCTCTCTCTCTCTCTCAAAAAAACACAGGTGCCCCCAAAATAACCCTCAGCAATTATAACTTTACATTCCATTTTTCCATTTAATATTTAAGCATAAAATCTGTCGACCCATAGAAGCTGTATGTGACTGGAGCGCCGCAATCCACTGAACAACAAGGCTTCCTCTTCTTGGGGTTAATTTTATGACCTAAAGTTGTAAATCTTATTCCATTTAACAGGAAGCCATTTACCTTGTTACTCAGTGCAGGGTCATCTAAACTTGGCGCTACATTGGGTGAGTGGATGGTAGCAGCCCCCAGATACCACAAAATGGGGAATGAACTCGGTGAAAATGGCGGGCCGGGATGGAGGAGGGTCACTATTGATTGGTTTGAGGAAGGTGAGAGGTTTCTTGTCCTGATGTGGTTGATGATGATGATGATGATGATGATGGTGGTGATGGTGGTGATGGTGGTGGTGATGGTGGTGGTGATGATGATGATGATGATGATGGTGGTGGTGGTGGTGGTGATAGTGATGATGATGTTGATGGTGGTGGTGATGGTGGTGGTGATGGTGATGATGATGATGATGATGATGTTGATGGTGGTGGTGGTGGTGATGATGATGACGATGGTGATGATGTTGATGGTGGTGGTGATGGTGGTGGTGGTGGTGGTGATGGCGATGATGGCGATGTTAATGTTGGTGTTGACGATGATTCTGCATCTCTCTCTCTCTCTCTCTCTCTCTATCTCTCTCTCTCCCAATCCTTCCACGATTTTCCAATTCTCTTCCTGCCTCTCTCTTCTCTCCATCTCTTTCTATATTTTCTCTCTCTGCCTCTTCTCTCCCTTTCTCTTTCCCTCCTCTTCATATTCTTCCTCCCTGTCTCTCTTCCCTGGCTTACTTTCTCACTTTCTTTCTCACTCTCGGTCTGTAGCTTCTTCCCTCTCTCTCTCTTTCTCCTCCCCTTCCCACTACATCCCTAATTCACATTTTTTCGCTGCGATTTCTCTCTCTCTCTCTCTCTCTCTCTCTCTCTCTCTCTCTCTCTCTCTCTCTCTCTCATGATCGCCATTTCGTTTGCATATACCCCTTTGGTCAGCTCACAAATTCGACAATCAGAGGGGTCGAGCCTATTCAGAGAGAAGGCAGCTTGCATACCAAACAACTCTCTCTCTCACTCTCTCTCTCTCTCTCTCTCTCTCTCTCTCTCTCTCTCTCTCTCTCTCTCTCTCTTAACATTAACCTGTCTCTCTCTTTTAGATGCATTATATTTACTTTCGTTTAACATTTCTTTGTGTCTCTCTTAGTCTGTCTCTCCTTCTTCCCCTCCCCCTGCTCTCTCTCTCTCTCTCTCCCCCTCTCTCTCTCTGCTACTACGTCTCCCGTCCCCTCCTCCCCATTTCCCCTCCCCTTCCTTCCTGACCCTGGTCCCCTCATTTCCCCTCATCCCCGGCGACTCCATCTTCTCCCCTTCGCTTGTCACTCTCCCTTCCGTTCCTCCGCCCCTCTCTCTCTCTCTCTCTCTCTCTCTCTCTCTCTCTCTCTCTCTCTCTCTCACACCCTTCATCCCCATTTTATTTTATTTAATTCATATTTACAGTCACTCGTTTACCTCACCTTACAAGAGTGACCAAATAAAGAATCAATTATTTCAGTCCATATCCAACCCCTCCACCTCAAAAACCCTCCCTTAAGCTGAATAAAATCGTCTGGCGAGAGAGCAAAATACAAAAAGACACACTTGGGCTGAAAGGGTTACAAAGGCTATGTGGTTATGGGGTAGTGGAGGAGGTATGCACTCCATGAAGCTTTTTTTTTTTTTTAACTGGTATACTCTGTTCACTTTAACTTGGCCCAGAACTAATATTCCTCCATCTAAAAATGCTGAGATGGAACAGGAGACTAAGACTGGATTATGGTGCTAGTCACGAAGAAGTGCAATGATGAGGAGCCGTGGTATTCATGGGCATTCTGAACTTGAGCTTCAAGAGGAGAGTACTATGTCTGGGTGCTAATCACGAAGAAGTGCTGCGGAATGAATGCAGAGTCGTCGTACTGTCTTGTTTCGCCACTGAGTCACGGAAAATGAAGCTGCATCTCTCTCTCTCTCTCTCTCTCTCTCTCTCTCTTTTCTCTCTCTAAATTCCACCCATTCCCTCTCCCCCACACGTCACCAGGCCAGCTATAAATCCCTTCATCTCGCTTTCTACCCTCCAACACCCCATATCCCTCTCACTCCCTCTCCTCCATTTCTCTCTCTCTCTCTCTCTCTCTCCCCGTCCATACCTCCTCTTACATACACCTCCATTTTCTCTCCCCATCCCTACCTCCCCACCTCTCACTCTTATCACTCCGCCTGGCTACCATAACCCTGACTTTCGACTTCTTCCCGCACCTTGTCACTTTCCCTGCCAGGTTAAGTATGCACGAGGACGAGGAGGCGCCCCTGTCACCCTGTTTTATGCATGATCCTCCCCTCTCCTCCCCTTCTCCCCTCTGCCTTCTCCCCCTCCTCTTCCTCCTCCATGCCCCTCCCCAGACAGAGTGACTCGTAGGAACCAGTAGTCTTTTCCCCCTACCTCAGTCAATCCTCTCTCTCTCTCTCTCTCTCTGTCTCTCTCTGTCTCTGTCTCTGTCTCTCTCTCTCCAGACCACAGTCACTCCGAGCCAGAAATCTTCGTAGCATCTTTCCACTCACTATACTCTTTTCACTTTTACTTGGCCTAAAATTGACTTCTCCCGACAATGCAACGTTGTAACAAGGGGTCAGTAAGAGGAAACAGCGCTAATCACGAAGAAGTGCTACAGAGAGGATGTAGCACTGTCTTTTTCTGCCACTGAGCTACGTGTAATAAGCTGGAAACACACACACACACACACACACACACACACACACACACACACACACACACACACACACACACACACTCATAAACACACACACACTCATAGACACACACAAACACGAACACACACACACACACACACACACACACACACACACACACACACACACACTCATAAACACACACACACTCATAAACACACACAAACACGAACACACACAACATGACACACACACACACACACACACACACACACACACACACACACACACACACACACACACACACACACACACTGTAACAAGGAGGTGAAATAAGTAAAATAGGTCGCCAAGAGAAAGGTGCAAGGATGCATTGAACATTTCGTAATCCCTCCTCGTTAGCGAATTATTCTACACATCACACTTCTCTATTCTCTTGTGTTATTTATGCTTACTTAGGTGTTACTGAAATGGCATCAGTAGCACGTTGGAGAGTGTTAAGGGAGGTAATATAAATCGCTGAGGATGAGGCGTTGCGGATGCTGGAGACACCAACCCTTTCATGGTCTAGACAGCTCTGGTATTCTACGCCAGACGATTTTATTCAGCTGAGAGAGAGAGAGAGAGAGAGAGAGAGAGAGAGAGAGAGAGAGAGAAACACCGTCCCCAGGTAATTTTACGCACACACACACACACACACACACACACACACACACACACACACACACACGGAAAGAGAGAGAGAGAGAGAGAGAGAGAGAGAGAGAGAGAGAGAGAGAGAGAGAGAGAGAGAGAGAGAAACACACTCCCCAGGTAATTTTACACAGGTGTGAGTAAAACTAATTAACCGGCAGCGGCCTACATAAGCGTACTTCCGCTCAATACTCCCGGCCGTAACTCAGGTTTTGAAACGCAGGATGGACAAGGTGGATGCCGAATTTTCCTCTTTTCCTCGTTACCTAACTTCATCAATAAATCTAAAGTTACTGGACGAGAATTACTAAAGGTTATCATTATTCTCCGCAGGATGGTTAAGGAAGAGAGTGTAGAATCCTCCCTTGTTTAGTTCTTCCTGTAAAATAAAGACCTTGAGTAACGCCTGGTGGAGGTAACTGTGGTAACCCGGATGATGCAGTATTTTTTTTTACAGGATAGGGACTGAATAACCCGCCACAAGCTCAAAGGCCTAAGTTAGGAAGACGAACACCGTGGCAAAGGACCTCATTTGTCTCCACCTTTATTTTTTTTAACCAATTTACGAGATAAAGGAGGTGTTCCGGATACTTAATTATTATCTGTGTGTGTGTGTGTGTGTGTGTGTGTGTGTGTGTGTGTGTGTGTGCGCGTGTGCGCTTATTTTCACTTTAATAACTCACTCTAACTTGACTCTGAACTATTTCGTGACTGCATACGTGAAAACAAAGGGAAAGACAAGGAATCGCATATACCAAACACAGGCTTGGGAGAGTGTGTAAGCATATCACCTGACATTTACACTCTCTCGCTTACACCTACACCACATACACTTTCTCTAACTCCAAGGCAACTGTGGAATGTTCTGTTCACCTATAAACTTCCTGGTGTAATTGCCAGCATGAACAGGTAGCGATTATAAAAGAAGTGAAAAGGAACGAAACGAAGCCTTGTCAGATCCCCCTCTCAAAACCTCTACTCCTTTTACTTTGTTACCTTCCACAGTGAAGCTGGAGGGGGTTATGTATTCACCCTTGTCTGTCTGTCTGTGCATAAGATTTTTTTTTTAAGGTGTGATAGGATTTCAGTTAATTTTGGTGGATAGATAGGCAATGGGTCTCGGAAGAGTTTAGTTGATTTTGAGATGTGTGTGGATCCAGGCGACGAAAACTATAAATGTCATTGGTCATAGAGTGCAACTTCAGGGATAAGGGACACTCTCTCTCCCTCCCTCCCTCTCTCTCTCTCTCTCTCTCTCCCTCCCTCCCTCTCTCTCTCTCTCTCCACGACCAAAGGGCCTGATAAAAAAATTGATCAGGGACGATCTCAAGGGCCGTCTACAAAATCACACCTCCCTCCCCCCTTACCCCCTCCCCTCACCCCCTCCCCTCTCCTCCCTCACCGCCCTCCCCTTCCCACACTGCTAAATGTTTTCCCTCACTCCTCTTTCCTCTCCTCACTTCCCCTTTCCCCTCCCCTCACTCCCGTTGTCTCACCTTCCTCTCCTCTTCCCCCCCCCTCATCCCCTTTTCCTCACTCTCCTTCTCCCCCCTTCCATCCCCCTCTTTCCCCATCCCCCTCACCCTCTTCACTCCCCCCTCCTCATGTTAACTCCTCCCCCCTCCCATCTTCACCCCTTCCCCACACTCTCTCCCTCCCCCCTCCCCCAAACTATCCCCCCCACCTCTACCCCGCTCTTGAAGACCCCCTCTGAGTGCCTTCCCATGTGTCTTTCAAAACTTAGGTGGGATGTGAACGAAAAGAAGAGAAAAAGAGAGGAAAAAAGAGGGAAAGAAAGAGAGGTGATGATAATTTTAAAGGTGGGGGTTCAATTTTGTACGAGGTTCTTTCTTTTGTCTCGTCTTCTAGTCTCTCTCTCTCTCTCTCTCTCTCTCTCTCTCTCTCCCTCTCTCTCTCTCTCTCTGCTAAGGGGTTAAGTACAGCCTTCCTTATAGACACAGATCTTCCTTAATCTTAGTAATATAGTAAGAAAGAACAAGAGTAGTGCTAATACCTTGAACCCCAGTCTTATCTGAACGTGAACCCAGTTTACTACAGGCTTAAGTTCCTTGTTCCTGCCATCCACCATCCTCTCTTTGGGGGACAGGGAAGTAGCTGAGGGACGTTCGTATCACCAGGTAGTTCAGTCACCTGGATATATCAGTGCCACCACGTGAAGGCGTTCCCCTTCAGGTAAAGTAAAGCAATAAAATAATCTGATTCAAGGTCCCAGTAAGGCCCAGTAAGGCGGCTAGGTAAAGGAAAAATAAATAGTAAGTACACCCTGCAACGAGGCTAGGAAGGAAAGGTCAGTACACCCTGCAAAATCCTAAACATATATATATATTTTTTAAGAAATGCGAGTGAGCTTAAATGTTGACCCATATGAAACCAAGCGGATTTAGGGGATTTACGGGGGAGTGAGAGTATTGAAAGAGTAAGAGGGGGAGGGAGGGGGTTGGGGGGGAAGAAGCAGGCGATTTACACACAAAAAAACACACCCCGGTTTTAATCCAATCATTCTATAGACTCAAAACCCTGTGAGGTATTGAATTATTCTCACCCCTTCCCCCTTCACCTCCCTCTGTTCGGTAAATCCAATTATAAGAGGTGATAGGAATACCTTTTATCTGTCACCCTACCCCACTTACTGCCATCCATCTTACCCACCCGTTCTCAGACCATCTTCCTCCCTCCCTCTCCTCTCCCTCCTCTTTCCTTCTCTCCCCCTCTCCTCTCTCTTTCCCCTCCTCTTCTTCATATCTTCCTCTCTTCCCTCCCTCATCTCCTTCCAGTCCTCTTCCCCTCTTTCTCCTCGCTTCTCTTGTCTTCTCCTTATTCCTTCTCCTCTTCCTGTATTCCACCCTACCTTTTCCTCTCCCTTCTTTCCCTCTCCCCTCTTCCCCCCTCCTCTTTCCTTCCATATTCCCCCTCTTCTTCCCCTCTTAACCCCTCTTCTCTTCCCCCTCCTCTTTCTCTTTTCCCCTTCCCTTATTTACCATCGTCCACTCGGCCAGTCCTTCCCCTCACTTCCCCTCTTCATGTTCACTTCCCTTCTCATCCTTTCTCTCTCTTCCCTTTTCTCTCATTCTCCCCCCCCCCTCTCTCTCTCTCTCTCTCTCTCAAGGAAAGAACTAAAGAGGGTAGGTAAACGGAGAGAGAGAGAGAGAGAGAGAGAGAGAGAGAGAGAGAGAGAGAGTGTTTCTACAGCTGCCGTCATCAAAGCAGGAAGTACTTGCGTTATATTTGCTTTGGCTGAGTCATATTCCAATCTGTCCTCTTTTTTTTTTTACTTTTAAAAGATTAATGGAAAAGTAAGAAAGAAGGAAGAAGGAAGACAAAGAGGAAAAATCTGTACTGGATACGCTGATCGGATTAATGATAATAATAATAATAATAATAATAATAATAATAATAATAATAATAACAACAGGCTAACAATAATATTAAAGCGATAATAAAAATAATAATAATAATATTCCTCACTATTCCCTAGAGTGCGAAAGGAGGTCCGGATGATGATGATGATGATGATAATGATAATAATAATAATAATAATAATAATAATAATAATAATAATAGTGATAATAATAAAAATAATAATAATAGTAATGATAATAATAATAATAATAATAATAATAATAATAATAATAATAATAATAATCGCAATTACAGGTTAAAAACAAGAAATAATAACAATAATAAACAGATCATCGTATTTCAGGTAAAATAAATAAATAATTGAATAAATAAATACATAAACACATAATCATACATAAGGAATTGACCTGGTATCGCAAATCCACCTGTGTCGAGGTCAAAGCAGGTCAAAGTAGGTCAAAGCAGGTCATAGCAGGTCAAAGCAGTTCAAAGCAGGTCAAAGCAAGTCATAGCAGGTCAAAGCAGTTCAAAGCAGGTCAAAGCAAGTCAAAGCAGGTCAAAGTAGGTCAAAGCAGGTCAACGCAGGTCAAAGCAGGTCAAGGCGGGTCAAACGGCATCACATCTCCTCATTAGGCACAGATTTCCAAGTATTAGGTCACTCTCCAATCAGACCTCACTACTACCCAGTCAAGGGGTCAAGGAAGTGAAGTGGGGATGTGTTTTGATGTGATTGCAGTGTTGATGTTCCTTGGAAGACACACACACACACACACACACACACACACATTTCCCTATCTCTCTCATGCACACACATTCCCCCTCCCCCTTCCTCTCTCTCTCTCTCTCTCTCTCTCTCTCTTTCACACACACACACATACACACACACACACACACACACACACACACACACACACACACATTTCCCCATCTCTCTCATGCACACACATTCCCCCTCCCCCTTCCTCTCTCTCTCTCTCTCTCTCTCTCTCTCTCTCTCTCTCCCTCTCATCTAAAGAATTGATTAAGATTGTTTGTGAATGCGAGCCCAGGATGTTTATTCTGCTAGACTTGGAAAGGGTCACTATACTCTGTTTAGTTTAACTTGGCCTAAAATTGCCGCATCTCCATCTTGAATGTTAAGCTGCAAGTTATCATTATTATTATTATTATTATTATTGCTGCTGCTGCTACTACTACTACTACTACTACTACTACTACTACTACTCAGGAAATCTCAGAGGAAGGATCAACTTAAAGGGAAGGATGTGAGAAGCGGGAAGTATAAGGGCGTGTGGTGTGGGGATGAAATATAAAAGGGGAGGAAGTGAGGCTTGGGATATACATGAAAAAGGAATGACACACTACCCGGGGGAAAGAAGGAAGGAAGTGGAAGGAGAGAAGTGAAGGAGAGAAGGAAGGAAGTGGTAGAAAGGAGGGAAAGAAGTGGTAGGAGTGAAGGAAAGAATGGTAAGAAGGAAGGAAGGAAATGGTAGGAGTGAAAGAAGTGGTAGGAGAGGAGGAAAGAAGTGGTAGGAAACAGAGAACAGATTTGGAGATAGACAGACAGGCAGGCAGACAGACAGACAAGGTAACAGACAGACAGACAGACAGAGGAACACTGGTTTACCGGCGTCTTATTCCCTTGACGCCCTCCTCGTCACGCTGGCTTGGCTTACTCCTCTCTCTCTCTCTCTCCCTCTCCCTCTCTCTCTCTCTCTCTCTCTCTCTCTCTCTCTCTCTCTCTCTCTCTCTCTCAGTTCGACGCTCATATAAGTAAAAAAAAATGATAGTTAATGTAATAAAAAAAAATATTACATGTATTTCCGATTCTGGGCATAGATTAGAGAGCCCTTTCCCTGACACCAACCATTCCTTGGGTCCTTTCAGAGAGCAGGCCACTTCCGTAACCACTCATCCACCACCTCACTGCTGTTTAGAAAGCCCCATATGCAGTCCGACCTCGCGTCCTGTCAGAAGGCACACCACTAGTTCAACCACCTCATTGCTGTTCTAAGTGATGCGTTTGATCTCGAGTCCCGTCGGATAGCAGGCCACTCCCCTTACCACTGAGCCACACTGCTATCTAAACGGCTTCATATGCAGTCAGATGTTGCAGAGAGTGGCAGAGAAAATAGTTAGAAGTGACACAGAAAGAGGAATGGCATTGTTTATTTCCTTACACATCTCCTTGTAATAAAGAAAATAATAGGAATTCAACTCTACTGCAAAAATAATACTCCTTCCTCTGTCGCTATCTTCGTCTCCATATCTCTAACTATTTCTGTATCTCTCTTCCCAGTATCTGTCTCAATATTTCCATCTCTTATCTTCCATATCCCTCTCTCCCTCTGTCCCTCTCTGTCTGTCTCTGTCTCTCTGTCTGTCTCTCTTCTGATTTTCCTTTTTCCTGGCTTTCTTCCATCCAGCTTCACACCCCAAATTCCTTCTCCCTCGCCTGCCTCTCCCTTTGTGCCGCCCCCCCTCTCCTTCACACTCCTATTGTGCCTCTCTCTCACTTCATCCTCTGTCTCCTGTTCGCTCTCTCTTTTTCCCTCCCTCTCTCACGCAAGGACCCTCTCACACGCTCTCTTCCTCTCTACTCTCTATCTCCTTCCCCCCACTGTCTCTCTTCCTCTCTCTCTTTCTCTCTCTCTCTCTCTCTCTCTCTCTCTCTCTCTCTCTCACTCTCTGTTTCATTTTAGTTTGTTTTTAGTTTTGTCTATTCTTTTACACACACACACACACACACACACACACACACACACACACACACACACACACACACACACACACACACACATTTCCTTACCTCTCTCATACCCACACATTCCCCCTCCCCCCCTCTCTCCCTCTCCATCGCACCCACACACACACACACGCACTCACTTCCCCACCCCTCCACGCACACACTCACCCCTGCACACACAAATTAGTCACGAAGAAGTGATGGTGTGCCTCTGTAACCAACGAGGCAAGGACCCTAACGCAAACTTTCCGTGATAAACCCAAATTGAGGTAAAACAGTAAATGTCCCAAAATTTAGGACATTAAGGGAAGGGGTGAGAAGAAAGGGGAAATTTTAGGGAGGAAAAAGGCTACTGAATAAAATAGGTTGGTGTTGGATGAGTTTTTAATATTCTAATGCGAGTGTTGGGATTATTAATATTGTTTGTTTGTGATGATGAGAATAGCAATAATAATAATAATAATAACAGTAATGAAAATCTATCTTTGTCTACCTATCTATCTATCCGTCATACGCCTTAATCCTGTAAGGGGTGACCACAGTCAAATCACCTCCATGTCACCCTGTTCCCTGCCATTTCCCTCCTTTTCCCCCAGCTTACATCCCCCCCCCCTCTCATGTACCTCTCTACGCCATCCCTCATCCTCATCCTCTCCCTCTCCCTACTCCACCTCACTCACACTCTCCTTGTCAGTCTCTCATTTTCTAGCCACAACAGGGAAGGGTAATATTCACACGTAGGTCATCAGTAGGCAGGGTAATACTCAGCAATTCCACGGTTATTCCCCCCTTTCCCCCCTCCCTCCCCTCCCCCTCCTTCCCCTCCCCCCCTCCCCCCCTCCCCCGGTCACACAGGATGCGCATAACCCGTACACGCCCCTCTCATCTCACGGCAGTGTCTAGCCTACACCCACACACACACACACACACGCACACCACACACGCACATGCACTTTCACACACGTACGAACGCACATACACATTCACGCAAGCTACACATACACACGGACGTACATATTCACGTAGGCCACACATACGTACACACACACGCGCATTGCTCACAGCCATATCGGAACTCATCCTCCCAAACACACACACACACACACACACACACACACACACACACACACACACTCTCTCTCTCTCTCTCTCTCTCTCTCACGTCACCAGCTCATTATCCCCGGCCTTGTCTGCGTTCGTCCACTCCTCTGCTTTTTTCCTCCTCTCTGCTTAGCGAAATTAGACTCCACGTAATGTTGTAATGAGCTGACCACCCCATCACTCAGGGAGGCTGTCAGGATAGAGCTCGGGGTAAGCTGACGGGGAGCTGACACGGGGGGTAAAGATGGGGAGTGGGTGAGAGGATGGGGAGAGGATGAGACGTGGAATGGATGTGTGAGTGTGGGGAGAGGATGAGAGGATGGGGAGAGGATGAGACGTGGAATGGATGTGAGTGTGGGGAGAGGATGAGAGGGTAGGGAGAGGATGAGTGGGTGGGACAGGGAGATGATGTGGGGAGAAGATGACAGGGTGGGGAGAGGATGCGAGGGTGGGACAGGGAGATGATGTGGGGAGAAGATGACAGGGTGGAGAGAGGATTAGAGGGTGGGGAGAAGATGGCACTGTGGGGAGAGATGATGTGGGGAGCGGATGAGAGGGTGAGGAATGGATGTGAGTGTAGGAAAGGATGAGCGAATGCGGAGAGGGTGGGGAGAAGGAGCTGACGTGGGGGAGAGACTAGGAGAGAGTTACGTAGCAAGGGGAGAGGTTGGGGAGGGAAAAGAGTGTAAGGGAGGGGAGAGGATTGCATAAAGGGAGAGAGGTTTGTGTGGCGTGGGGAGTGAACATCTAGAAAAGACAGCAAAGGAGAAGAGTGTATGATAAGGAGGGGAAGTCTTAAGGCTCACAATAACAGGTAAAATCAAAGCAATAGGGTGGAGATCTAGATGGAAGATTATGTTTATGGAGGGTATAATGACAGTGAAATGAGATGATAACGCCTGGTATGGTCAGCATTAGAAAAAGAGTGATTAAACCAAGGCTTCTTAGTCATCAGTCACAGGGTATGAAGAAGAAAAAACATACATTCCACGTCCAATGTTGATAACGTCCACAATGTTCAGAGCAGACATACAGCTGAACATCTCTTGGCCATGAGTGCAATATCCATACTAGGAAAATTAAAGACGTATTGCCTGAGGGCCTCCCAGTCCACTATGCCACAGAGGCTGATTAGGACTGAAAAAAAAAGAAAAAGAAAAGAGAGAGGAAGACTCATCAAGGAAAAACCTGTCGATCTGAATTTAGTAGGAAAAAAAATATATATTAGAGTTCCGTGAGAGAGAAGGGACGCATGGGGGAGGAGTTCGTGGATTTGAAAATGAGTTTAAAAAAAAAAAGCTATTTGGAAAACTGAAGCAAGGATGGTTTAGAGAGGAGGGGGGTAAGGGGTTGTGTGGAGAAGGTTAGGGGGTGGCCTACACGGAAGGTGGATGTGGAAGGGGTGCCACTGCTGCTGTTACTACCACCACTACTACCACTACTACACTCTTCTGGCTAGTATTTCTCAACTATCAAACACAAACAAGGTGATAGTAGACGAATTTTTGCCTTTGAGCCTCTATTATATAAAACTATTCACAGATCTACAAAACATACGGCATATAAATTCAGGTGTACAGTCGCATGCAATTATTCCATGCCCCTGTGGCCAAGCGTGTCTGATCTGTGGATAAATTACTTCCTGTTCCCTGTGCATGAAGGCAGGCGTTGTTCAGTTTTGTGTACAGGAATTATGAACACTTTCCTATACTCTATTCACTTTTCTTGGCTTAAAATTGCCATCACCCCATCTTATATGCCGAGCTGTAACTAGAGATTTACACTGAAATAAGGTGCTAGTCACGAAGGAGTGCTACGGAAAGGATCTAGAAGCGTGGTATGTCTTCTGCCACTGAGCTATGGAGGATGGGCTGCAAAAGGAAGAAACTCTAGGCCAAGTAAAGGTGAACGAACTGTAACCATCAAACTGTTTGCCTGAAGACCTCTATCGTAACTTAGACTTCTGCTTGCAGGATGGACAAGGAAGGGAGAGGGCCAAGTCTTAATTTACGATCCATTCACTGTCGTAACATGGACTTCGGTTTGCAGGATGAACAAGGAGGGGAGAGGGCCAAGTCTTCCTCCTTCAGGAGTACTCGACGGACAGGGCCGCTCCAGGAAATGCACCCTCATAAAATGTGGCCCTCATCACACTGAAAGGACTCAGAGTTTTTATATCAGTGGCCATGAACAGCAATTGGGAAGCTGGGACTGGTTATGCCAAGTTGCTTTACGTTTGGTCCTGCATACGATTTACGTCAGGTAAAAAAGGAGCTCTGTCCGTGTGCCGTGACCCGCATATCCCACCTCGTTATACGCGGATATCCCACCTCGTTGTACGCGGATATCCCACCTCGTTATACGCGGATATCCCACCTCGTTATACGCGGATATCCCACCTCGTTATACGCGGATATCCCACCTCGTTATAGGCGGATATCCCACCTCGTTATACGCGGATATCCCACTTCATTATGCGAGTAAGTCATGAATGGCGGCAGGGAAGGACAGGGCGAAGGCAGAAAAAGCTTGTATGGCGGTGAGAAAGTCGGGGTACATGCACTGTTCACTATAAATCCGGGAATGGAAGAAGGTTTAAGACGAACACCTGTCGAAGAAGAAGGTTTAAGACGTATACCTGCCAACTTCAAGAGGTTCACTGTAACAGACAGTATTTGCCAAGTCTTAGTCTTCTCCTAGAACATGAGTCGTAAGAGTCAATGTTGCATCCAGATCCCCAACCATACCTCTGGATGAACGGGAAGTGAGAAGACAAAACCAAGTCCACAAAATCCTCCCTAAACCGACCTCGAGTTCTTCCAGTTACGGGTTGCATGGGCTAACCAATGGACCACCGACTTATGGCTACTGAGAGGGGAGACAAAATTACAGGATGAACTGGAACAAGGGTGGAAAACAAGCCGAGTCTACAAAATCCAACCTATCCAAAAAGTCGACCTCAAGTTCTTCCAGTTCTGGGTTGCACGTGCTAACCAATGCACCACCAGCTTATGGCTACTTGGGGGGGGGGGAGATACGAACCCAGGACGGGAGAGGCGCCTAATGATGCCCCACTTGAATGCCCTCGACCCCTCCATTCCGGGCATATCCGAGACTCCACTGAATAAAACCACAGGGCACACACCTCAGTCCGCCGCGTCCCTAAGCCGCTTACCTATTCTTCGCGGGCCCAATTACTCATCAATGGCGGGTATTTTCATGGTAATCGCGAATGGGGTGGGGGGAGGGGGAAGGAAGCTTGTGTCACTCCTAGGAATGTCGTTCTGGTTGGTTTGCCGCTCGTGGGATTCCGAGCGACATCTGCTGGCTATATGAGTTAATCCCGGAGCCAGAGGATGTCAATATTGAAATTCTTGCTGTGTCAGACGATTTTCCTCAGCACAATAGTCATCAGGTAGGGAAAGCAGGAACCTACCCTAAAACTTTCTCCTAACTTAATAAATAAATTGGTAAATAAAACTCACTTCAAATTAACGCGAGTAAAAAAAAAAAAAAAGCATTGTAGTAATGTGATTAATCCCTCGAAAAATGTGTGTCTCTTTTTATTATATTCTTGCAAAGACGAGACAGTACATCGCTACCTCTCATGGGAGTAGGGACAGTGCAGTTTCAGTTAGCATCTCCACTACTATGATGTTCCCTCATTTCTCTCTGCTTAACACCATATTTCTGTATTCAGCATGAGAGAGAGAGAGAGAGAGAGAGAGAGAGAGAGAGAGAGAGAGAGAGAGAGAGAGAGAGAGAGAGAGAGAGAGAGAGAAAGAGAGAGAGAGAGAGAAAGAGAGAGATTGTTAGCTCCTTCAGTCCGATGGCCTTTTCGTTTAATTCATCCTAAATACAGAAAAGGAAGGAGATATCTATTGCCATCTTTAAACCCGAAAAAAACACCAAAAAAACACCAGCAAACACTAAAACACACACCAAAAAACACTAAATCGTCAGCGGTTACCAAGAATGAAAGGAAAATCAAGTCCTCGAGCAGAAGGGGTTAAGTTACTGTGGTGTAGGATTGGACTGGAATTTCGTCCTCGCGAGAAGCCGAGACCACCACTTTCCCCACTTATTTTCACTTATGTGGTGTGGCGAGGTGTTGGGTTACTGGTGTGATTCTCTCTCTCTCTCTCTCTCTCTCTCTCTCTCTCTCTCTCTTTTACACGTAGAGGTGATACGAATCTCTGGGGACACACACACACACACACACACACACACACACACACACACGAATAGGCTGGAATGTTTGGGTTGTAGCGATAGAGAGCTTGTGGACACACACACACACACACACACACACACACACACACACACACACACACACACACGCCATTGCCCTCCTCTAAGATGTCACCTATGTTCCTCTTACAGTCTTAGCAATTCTGTGGCCGGAATTAAGAGATAATTATTCCCTTAAGCACCACCTTTTTTTATATTAGTTGTCATTTAATTTAGAGTCATTATTTCTCGTGGCAGGAGTTATTCAAGACAATTTTCCAAGTGTTAATAATTTCGTTTTTCTATTTCCCTCGGCCACAAATTCTTATAGCTTTTTTCTAGGGCTAATTTCCAGGTGTTCATGATTTTTAGTTTATCCATTTTCCTATGCAATTTTTTTTGGTACGAGTTTTGCATTTCTATATAATTTTCTTTAAGCAATTGTTTACTGTTTTTGCAATTTTTGGTTTATTTATTTTCTTTCTCTATTTATTTTTATTTTTATTTCTTAGCGACACTCTAATATTTTTTTTTGTGGTTAGCGACTCTCTAGCACTTTTTCAGAGCAAGTTTAGCGACCTCTGTGAATCTGGTTTGGCAATTCTACGCCTCAGCTCCTCTCCTTCGGCTCAGTTGATCCGATTCTTCTCAGACTGGTATGTGACGAAGGATTAAGCTGGGGTGGACGGCTGGGGGTGTGGAGGGGGTTTGAGGAGGTTTTTTTTTGTGGGGGAG
Organism: Coenobita brevimanus; assembly: GCF_032717465.1. Classification (NCBI taxonomy): domain Eukaryota; kingdom Metazoa; phylum Arthropoda; class Malacostraca; order Decapoda; family Coenobitidae; genus Coenobita; species Coenobita brevimanus. The sequence continues at coordinate 879,042 of NC_136976.1, forward strand.
GGAGTGACTCAGTTGGGGACGTGCATTGGGGTACGCAAAAAGGCTAAAATATGTATGTATGCACGTCCAGTTCGTCTACCTCCCCTACCCTACTTTTTTTGTCATTTCGTGCCTAATTACCATCACATAAGGTGGGGACAACACACACACACACACACACACACACACACACACACACACAGATAGATAGATAGATAGATGGATAGATAGATATATAGAGAGAGGGGGGGAATGATTTGACGGGGCATCCACCTATAAATTATCGCTGTGATTTATGTAACGCAAAACACGTCATACTTTGCGTGCGTGTGATATCATTTTGTGGGATGAATGGTGCACTCGTCAGCGTTCATCTATGGTACACTTAATCACAGGGATGAGAGACATAATTAAGCACGGCCATATATTTATGTGTTCATTTAGGGCTGTGGACGCCTTCTCGCGATGGCACTGACACAACTGGTCGGGTCTCCTGCCCGGTTATGCAGACTTTCAACTCCCTCCCTATCTCCAAAGAGAAGGATGGTGGCGTGCAGGAGGAGGGCAACTTCAGCTTGCAGTCCACTGGGTTCACATTCGGATGAGCCTGTGAGTGAAGCTACTACTACTACACACACGCGCACACACACACACACACACACACACACACACACACACACACACACACACACACACACACACACACACACACACACACACACACACTTTCCAAGCACCATACACACGCACGCGCACAAACAAAAGCAGAAAGCGGGGATCGAGAGACACAGTGGCCTACAGAGACAATGGAGACTCCCGTGTGTAGAGGCGCTTACGTGAAGGCTGAAAAGACCTGTAACCTGACCCTACCAGCTGCCTGTGAATGGTGGTAGGGATGGTGGTAGTTGTCGTGGGATTGTGGTGGATAATGGTGGTAGATTGTGGTTGGTGGTGGTGGTAGCTATGAAACACTATGGGAGATGGCTGAGAATTTGTTAGTGTGTGGTAAGTGCTGGTGGTGGTGTGGTAGAATTCTGATGATGGTGGATGTAATGACGGTGTTCTGCGTGGTATATGGTTGTGGTAGTTGTGGTGGGATTGCAGTGGTAGTGGAAGCTGTGGTAAAACTGTGGTAGATAGCGCTAGATGTGAGAATTGTGGTAAAAGATTGTGGGAGACGTAACGTGGACAGATGTATGGTGGTGGTGGTGGTAGGTGTTTAGTAGGAGTGGTGTGATGGTGATAGTGGTGTGGTGGTGGTGTGGTAGCGGTGTGGTAGTGTGGTAGAGGTGGTGTAGTACTTGCGGTGGAAGCAGCGGCTCAAAATTTATCACTGGGAGAAAAAACAGATCTTTATATTTGGTTCAGTAATTATTAAAGACTTTATGTCAATTTCTCTCCGTGTACCAAACTCGAAATATATTAACACTGTGCTTCTAATTCCTGTACAAAATGGAATAAAAACAAATAGGTGAACTGACTGTAAGTGACTGTAATGCTTAACAACTGTGCTACTAACAGTTCTGACACACAAAATGACTGGTGTGTCTAAATTAAGTGAAGACAAGGCAGAAAAATGCAAGGAACTGGGGTAGGAGGGTAGTCGCAAGAAGAGGTGATTCTTATACCTTTTGCCTGTTTCTCTAATTAGTGGGGAAGGTGGGGGGAGCCAGCCTTGACCCCCCTTCGTATTTATATCCCTCCTACCATATCTATTTCCCCCCTCCCATAGTTATTTTTCCTGTAGATCATACTGGGGGAAGGGGGTGGGTGGATCCTGTTCCCCCCATGGCTACACCCCGCCTCATTTGCAAACATACGAGTGTAATTACATGATATGAAGTGTATCAGCGACAAACCTGTATTCCAGCGGCTCATCATCATTACCATTTCATCATTACCATCCTTTCCTCGCTGCTTCCATCACCACCAATACCATAAACATCAGCTCACAACTACATCTCAAATTCCTAAACGTCCAGTTGACTCTCTCTCTCTCTCTCGTTTACCCCTGCTATCTCCAGACAATTTTATTCATCTCCAAGACAGTCTTTTCGAACTGGAGGCTACATTTCACTTCCACATACCTCTTCAGTCAAACAGATCTCCCCAAAGCTGACTAAAAATCGTCTAAAGGTGGCAAAGATTTATAGGAGAATCACATGATCAGGCTGAGAGGGTTAAATTTGCAACATCTGCCGTATTTTGCAACATGAAACGTGTAATAGGAAGCATCCCTCAAACTGGAACTGTCTCCCTCTGTCTGTATTTCCTGCTTCCTATGATCTCCAGTCTTTCAAACGCAGTGTGTCCAGGCGTCTCGAAATGAATGGATCTTGAATTTGGCTCTCTCTTGTATTTTGTTTTTTCTCTTGGAAGGAACAGTTTTGCGGGCTCATGGCCTTTGGTTCCTTCTTCCTCACATAAAACAAAAAAGGGGGGCCATTTAATTATATTGCCTACGAATATACACCATGTCCTTTTGAATACAAACTTTAGATGTATTTTTTTTTATATCTATATTAATTCCTTTACTATCATGACACCTCTCTCTCTCTCTCTCTCTCTCTCTCTCTCTCTCTCTCTCTTTATCATGGTCCTATTATTTCCAAACGATTTAGCCTGACTCGTAATGAAGGGGTTAAGCGCAATACGGAATACGGAACATACGGTCAGAGTTAAAACCTGCTTTATTGCGCTTCTATCCACACATCCTTTATATGTGGCTACCAGTTTTATGTCGTTTTATTGCTTATACATTTTTAAAGGTTTGAAGGTTTATTGACTACCGGAAGCTCAGGTGAGGGTAATGCACAGGCAGGTAGAACTAATCACACACACACACACACACACACACACACACACACACACACACACAGATATACTTCCTCTCTTGGTAACTGAGGTAACATTGCATTCATCTCATAAAGAGTACAAGCTTCTATCATTAATTAAAAGAGAGAGAGAGAGAGAGAGAGAGAGAGAGAGAGAGAGAGAGAGAGAGAGAGAGAGAGAGAGAGAGAGAGAGAGAGAGAGAGAGAGAGAGAGAGAGAGAGAGAGAGAAATCTACACTCACCTGCTTCCTGTCGTGTCCAAGGTGAGAAGGATGGATAATGACACCTGTAGATTATCCATTACAGGTGGAAATCTTACGTGGGAGAGAGACACAGGTAAGAGCTTGAAGTCTTTATTCCCTGTAATGCTTTGAGTTACACAGAACCAAGAAGACTCAAGCTCTAACGTTAGGGAAAATAAAGAATCAAGCTCTAAAGTTAGGGAAAATAAGCTCTAACGTTAGGGAAAATAAAGAATCAAGCTCTAACGTTAGGGAAAATAAGCTCTAACGTCAGGGAAAATAAAGAATCACGCTCTAGCGTTAGGGAAAATAAGGAATCAAGCTCTAAAGTTAGGGAAAATAAAAGAATCAAGCTCTAATGTTTGGGAAAATAAGCTCTAACGCCAGGGAAAATAAAGACAAGCTCTAACGTTAGGGAAAATAAACAATCCAGCTCTAACCTGTCTCTGCCACGCTACAACGAAGCATGCGTCTTTCTTGGCCACTATCCAACACCTCTTCCTCGTTCTCCTTTCCCACGGTGTTTCCCGCGCCGGTCAGACTGTTGGGTGCAGTTTGTTTCGCCCATTGTCCTATTCATCCAGGTCCCAGCAGTGCAAGGACGGATTTATGCCCGTATTCTCGTTAGTTTTAAGAAGGTTCCCTAGCTTCTCTTCCTCAGCGATTTGTTTGTAGATCCGGCTGGTGAATGTTATTTTGTACCTAATTTTTGCAGAGTATGGCGATATTAGAATGATTTAAATGAAAGTAACGTATAGAGAAAAGAATCAATCGCCAAGGAGGAGGCGTTTGGGAACTTCCTTAATAGTGTTTCAAGGAACATTTGGATCTCTGCAATAATTACCAGTCTCTCTTAAAGATCTTCGTGCATTCAATACGCATCAATAAAGGCCTGATTTGCCACGTCTCCCTCACCCTGTGCACAGTGAGAAAAGACTGATGATGCTTAATTACTGACGATGTGACGACTCTGCCCAGCTGCTTAGAACTCTGGTGCTTCATTTACACGATTCTTGTGCGTCGGTGAAACATCTGAAGATTTCCCCTGTTGTCCATGCGGTAGCTCATGGAAATTTATTGAGCCTGTGAATCAATTTGTGCACTGTAGTACTAAAAACGTTTGGTACCGGAGTAAATGCTATCGTCATATTTAGAGACGAAATGTAAACACCAAGTAGCCTACTTCTTGTACCCGTTTGAGATGTGACAGCCTCTTCAGTCACCAGAATTGTTTGAAAAGGATGGACCAGAGAATTAAGAAGAAAAAAATATGTTGTGCTTATGATGTATTCTAAATTTGTTTCCCAGTTTTTTCTAACACGCTATATATCACTCGGTATTAGACGTATTAAGAGCGCTGTCTCCAGAAGTTACTCTGAATATTTCGTTAACTTAGGCTTCGTCACCTCATTTTCTTCTTAAATAATTTTCCACAGGTGCTTTAAGCCAAATGTGGGACCCATCCCATATCCCGTCAATTACTGATACCCACAATGAGCTTATGTATTTAGTCTATTGCTTAGGAAAAAACGAAAGGCTTTAACTAATTTAAAATAGCTTCCGCTAAAATATCAGTTTTCTGTGTAGTGCGTTTCATAGAGAATGGAAGAATAAATGGATAACTCTACTATATTGGAAGTGTTGGGGCTTGCAGTTATTGATAAGCAAAGAATCTAAATATTTACAAAGGATGAGAGGTGTTTTCTGTAATTATTGCTTTTCTCGAAACTTTTACGAAGGTTTTTCCTCTCACGCAGCCAAAGCAGTACTCCAAATGCTCTTTCTTTTACTCCAAATTACCTTATTTTTCCGTCAAAACAATCATTCATGTTGGAAGTATTTCCTGTGGGTGTTTGCCTTCCATAAGTTCCGTGAGGCATTTATTCAGGATTTTCTGAAGTAGTAGGCTTCGTTGCATGGGGAGGGGCTTCCTTTGAGTATTTCTCCATCTTCTGTCTGATTATATTTCCTCCCCATCTCATGTAGTTGTAATCCCACTCTTCATATTTTCAGACTAGGGTTACCAGTCACTATAATCCTAACCCTAATCCTTAATCCCAGCACGACACACGTATACACTGTTCATCATGTGACTCTGAAAAGTTGGTGAATGGTGGATGAAGTATACATGAGGTAGAGTCAAAGAGTATTCCTGAAGTTTCCACTGATGAAGCTCTACAGTGAAATCAGTCAGGAGTAAACTTTGACTCTATCTCGTGTATACTTTGACTATCTCGTGTATACCTTGACTCTATCTCATGTATACCTTGACTCTATCTCGTGTAAACTTTGACTATCTTGTGCATATTTTGACTATCTCGTGTATACCTTGACTCTATCTTGTGTATACTTTGACTATCTCGTGTATACTGAATCTATCTCGTGTATACTTCGACTCGACCTCATGTATACAGCGCTGTCCGTATACTGTCCCCTGAAAGTCCTATAATCAATCAAAATCAAGAGTATACACAGACATCCCCAGCTGCTCGATAGTCGACACCACCCCTCACAGGACGCGGCGTCAGTCAACACTCAGATACACGTTTTAGGCACCCATATACCAGCAATTTTCTCCATACTCTGTCTCTTCCTTCCTCCTCATTATTATTATTATTATTAATTATTAGCGATTTTGTAGCTAGGTCTAGAGGCAGCCATTTTCATTTAGCAACAGGTTTTGGCGGATTTTTACCAATGTTAGTTTATTCTCTCCCTATTTTCTCTCTCTCTCTCTCTCTCTCTCTCTCTCTCTCTCTCACTCTCTCTCTCTCTCGTGATTAACAGCTTACTAACACCTTTTGAGGCAAGTGTAATGACTTCTGTGTATCCGTCTTGCCAGTTCTTCTCCTGAATACTTGGGTTTTATTTGCTTAAGAACGAAATTAAGACAAAAAAGGCTTTATCTTTCATTGTACTTACTCATATTAGTTATTACATGTGATTCCAAAAACACTGCATTATTATTATTATTATTTTTATTTTTATTATTATTATTTCGGGAATTCAACAAGACTTGGCTTGTCAGGTCGTGGAAGCCTAGAGTTAACCCCGCCAAAAAGAGAACGTCTACTTCAGTCTCATTCTTGCTGTCTCTGGACGATTTTATTCAGCTGAGGATACACTGCGAGCTGGAGGGGTTAGTTAAAAGCTTCCTCAACCCCTTCACTACCAGGAGGAACTACACAAAGCTGGATAAAATCGTCTGGTGGCAGCAAGAAGGAGCTATAAAAACGCGAGATCATGGTGAAATGGTTAACTTCCTTCACTACGATTCCTTGCTAGTTCCAGACGATTTCCTAGCATCATGGAGGGTTGTCGAACTGGAGGGGTTAGATACAGGCTTAATTAACCCCTTCACAGTCGCAGAGTCTCCTTTAGCTGAATGAAATCGTCTATAAATGGCAAGGGTAAAGTGGCAACAGACGTCATGAAATTGGAGGGGTTGACGTCACACTGAAAAAAACCCTCTGATTAAACCCCTTCAGTGCCGTGACGCGCTTGTTTCATTCTCGCTACCCCTGACGATTTTACTCAGCTGAGGAAAGAACTATGGCAATGAATCAGGGAGGTAGGTATCAAAGCTAAGTCGATAAGTGCACGGCTGAATAAAATCACCTGCTCGTAGGAAGAATGAAACAATGAGGTTGCGCGGGACTGGAAAGGGTTTAGTGCTAAAAATCCCTCCTCAATAACAACAATCCGTAGCACACAAACTCACAAACGCATCACCAACGAGAGGGAGCGAGTGCATTGGCTGTTAGCTCACGTGGCACTCAAGAGACCAACAGCAGGACCACACTCGCTCTACGGGAAGCCAGCTGGTCCTCGAGTGGTCTACAGGCACACCTACACCCCTTGAACCAGGTAATGTGTCTATCTATCTATCTGTTTATTTTCTTTGCAACCTCCAGACGTGTATTTAGCCAGAGAGAGACTTTTCGAACTGAAGGGTGTTTTAAAAAGAGCTTTAATTAATCCCATCATTACGAGAGGCCCCTCCCAATACGAAGAATGGTCTGGAAGCAGCAAAAATAAACACACACAAACAAACATCCACACACACAAACACGTCACCTCGTACAAGGGGTCCACCACAAACTCGACATATTCAAAGGACACTCTGGCTAGGCTGGAGTGCAACACCGTCTTGACTCGAAGGAAACACTATACAGACGAGTGTATTTCAGTGTTGCACCTCAGATGGGACTCCCGGGGTGACTATTCTGTGCCCTGTGCGAGGTGGGTCATAGGGCCTCGCACAGAGAGCAGAGGGACTGAAGCGAAGGTAGGGCATCGCAAACAACTCTTCAAAACACGTAAACAAGGAGGAAAGTTACAATGAATCCAGGTCACACTTCGAAGCCCATAAAGAGAAAGTTATGCTGAATCCAAACCACAATTTCTGGCACATCAGAGGCAAGTCATGTTGAACGCTGAATACAAACCACACTTCAGAGCACACCACGAAGTCAAGTCATGTTGAATTCAGAGTGCAAAGCCACACTTCAAAGCACGCTGACACATGGGTAAGGAACGATGAATCCAGTGCACAGATCACACATCAAAGTACATCAGTAAATAAGGTAGGGCAAGCTGAATCCAGAATTCCTTGTGGGAAAAACGTATAGGTTAGTTCAAGCATCTTAGAATTAGGTAACAGTCCAAGGCCGCCGTCTCTAGAAGAGCTCCCGTCTTAGTGTCTTGTTCCTCTTAAGTTGCATATCTGTTTGTCTCAGTGCATTCCTTTCTCCCTGTCATGATTCTGGCGAACTTATGGCAGAATTGCAGTGCAGGAACTAGTGTATGAATGAATATGCACGTTCGTGTGTATGATCCACTGCTTATTAATTCATGCACTTATTTCAACACTGTGACTCCAAACGTATACGCGTCAGCTCTAGGCTCTACCCATCCTCTAATCCCACCCCTACTTGGAGGGAACTGGCAGCTAGGATACTGCACTGATGAAAGACCTGCTGTTTAGTTCACGAATAATAGATCAAAGCCATTTTTAGACTACATAAGGAACAGCTTGCAATAGCACCATTACTCAGGCAGTCTGCAAGAGCTTTGAACCATCAATGATAGGTCTGTATTTTCTTTTTTTTTTCCTTTTTTCTTTTTATCTCAGGGATAGAGAAAGCGTAGAAACTGCAGCTCACGACTATACGCCAAAAATCCTGGTGATTTTCATGGGTGTTGACGCGGCGTGAGGATGCAGGACAAAGGTGGTGGGTGACAGGCAGGACACGTGGAGATCGCCAGGGCAGGGACGGTGGATTGAGTGAAGAACAAGTGCCCTGCCCGAGACCCGCCATGCCTTGAGTCAGCTTCCTTCATGTCACATCGCCTCGTGTCAGATCGCCTTGTGTCAGTTCGCGCCACTCCGGATGTCCATGTG
>NC_136976.1:892500-967500 GCF_032717465.1 Coenobita brevimanus
GGAAGAATTCGAGTTGGAGAGTTGAGAGCATTTAGTATGGATGAAATTATTTTTAGTAGAGCGAAGAACAGACTTAGCACGATTCCGGTGTGTGGGTGAGGTGGTGTGTGGTATGTAAAGGAGGTCTGTATGCGAGTAAGATGATGTGCGGCAGGTGTGCTGACGATGTTCAGTATGTGCGTGAGGTGGTGTGAGTCTTACCACGTGGAGGAATGGGATAAGCACCAAATGGGAGAGAAATAAGTATATGGTGGGAGTACAATCATGCTTGAAATAGGTCCTTTGGGCATACCTCCTTGGGAAGAATGGCCCCAAGCGGGAAACTATGTCAAATGGGGAAAAACGGATATCTTCTCCCAGGTCAGTGAGTACGTTGTGTGAGCGTAAACAAAGTGCTTGAAGCGCTCCCATTATTTCTACGCTTTATAAAACTTAAGTTGCTTATAAAACTGCTGGTTTGTATATTCATCTTCACTCATACGGCTACCAAATACTTTACAACCGAGCCAGAGAATACCTTAACGTGAAAAGAATATGGAAAATTTAAATTACTTCTGATAACAATAAACTGCTACGTACAGACTTGCTTATTTTGGATATTTGTTAAGCTTCTTCATAAAAACGGCTCTTGGCTTGGCTGCCCTGCCTGACACCCGGCACTTAGCCAACACTTACGTCATCACTTTTCAGGGTCCAGGCGAGTGATGTGATAGCAGAGTCGGGAAGTTTTCATACGACCGAACAGGGCCACTCCCGTAAGTTTAGTACTGTCGTGGCTGTATGAGATTCGAGCCTAAATTATGAGGTAGGAATGAGTCTCCTTGGTTACTAGTTCAGTCTACCTGTGTCCTTTCCTTTGATTGAAAACTGTATCACTTTATTTTTGCCTCCATCTCAACCCTTCCCCCAGTCTTGGTGAAAATGGATAAAAATTCCTAAGTTTATTTTGCTAGGTAGACGTTCCCTCAGTCCCAATAGTCCCCCTAGGCTCTCTTCCCCTCCCCATACACCTACACCTACACACACGCCCCCACACCCTCCCCTCCCTCCCCGACACACGCGCTCGCTAAGCTGTCGTTTCGTTTAGCTGCCTGGGAGGATTTTCAAGGCCTTGAGAGGACTGATGCTTGAGGTGGGAGCCAAGGTGTGACGGAAGACCATATTCTCGTTGGCTCCGTTGCTTCCATAACACCTCTTCTTTACCGATCTATTCTACGCGTATCGTATCCTCATACCACTAATTCACCGTCGATATTCTGAAAGATATAAATAAGCAAGGGAATATTCACAAGTAGTACGCAAAGTTAAATCGCTCATGGAGAGATGCAACGAACCTTCCTGTGCCAATGAGAATACGAGTCAAGGGCGGACATCCAAATGGCTCCCGGCCCAATACAAGCATATGCCAGACATCACGTAGCACAAGGTGGTGATAGGGAGTGGGCATACCTTCCTTCACGTGTTGAGAGACATGACAGGTGTGGTATGTGGCACATGGGGTTATACTTTTGGTGGGAATATGGATGACGATGATGGTTGATGGATGATGGTGATGGTTGGTGATGATTGATGGATGGTGATGATGATGGATGGTGATAATGATGATGTTGGACAAGTGTGTGTGTGTGTGTGTGTGTGTGTGTGTGTGTGTGTGTGTGTGTGTGTGTGTGTGTGTGTGTGTGTGTGTGTGTGTGTGTGTGTGTGTGTGACAGAACTTTAGAAAACCCTTAAATCTAGATCGAAAACAATAAGAAAGTTATCGGGTAATTAACAGTGACAGCAATTTTCAAAGAAGCAAGTATTTTAGAAGTATATATGTCCTCACTTGATCCCTTCAATCCGATGGCTTTTTTTTTTTTTTGGATTTGGCGTCTGCGTTAGTCACATTAGGTGGTGGCGATCATCATCCACTCACATGATGGAGTGTTGCCAACTTCTCCCTTCAACTCTATCATTCTTTTTCCTTGTCTGCCCTCCTCTCTTTCTATTTCTCCCATCGTTACTGTCACTTTTTGTTTTTCTTTCCTTTTCAGGTGGCTTTGCAATGAGTGACAAGCCTAATGGTTTCCTGTAAGCCAAGAAACATTTACAAAGCTGGGTGGCAACCATAGAGCCAACCCATACGTGTTCCCTTCGTGTCAGTAAGTACTTAGGGTTGGCGGAGGGTTAATGACCCTCCCCGTAAAACAACTAACTCAAAGACAAACCGCCGCCCCTAGTGGGATTGTGGCGCCCAGCTATAGATAAATAGATAGATAGATAGATAGATAGATAGATAGTTATTCACCTTAGGAAATATCTCCGATACTGAATAGGATGAAGGTTGTCTCTTAATCCTGGAGTACGAAACGTCTCTTCTAAGCTGAACAACAACGTCACAATGAACACAGGGATTTTAACCAGCAACTTAAAACAACACGAACAATAACAATGAACAGATTCGTCTAGTCTAACGCAGGGGTTTCTTCCAGGACAGTGTCGTTTTCCTTCAGGAGTTGGGCCTTCCACTTCTTCAGGCGCTGATAAAGGGATATGGCTTTTACGGCTGATATGAGGCATCCAGCAGACGCAACAATGAGCGTCAGGAGGCTCACAGGAAAGGGCATGTGGGAAGATCAGCCTCAGTGACCTCGTATAATCGCTGGGCATAATAATAATAATAATAATAATAAAAGCTTCATATACTCCTCCAGCATGCGGGTGCCAGTTTAGCGTGATTGTACTGTCGCCATTCAACATTCTTCCTTTTGCGAGTTCATGCAGTTTTCCTCTTCCATTCTCTTGCAGCTTCGCCTCTTATGTTTGTTTTCTCTCTCTCAGCTCGTTTTCTTTTCTGACTGAATGGGTAACTTGAGTAAGCACAGTTCTTTGCCCCATGTACAGTACAGTATGTCAATGTATCACTTTGCTCTCCTGTATGGTCTTCAGCGACATCTTCCCAGTGTTGAAACTTGTACTGCATGGTAAGTCAAGAATCTATAATAAAATAAAACTTACAATCATGCATGTAGTAGCAAATCTCGTTCCTTCCTAGTATTATTTTCTCTTGGGTTGACCAGTGTTAGCAGAGTCTTATATGAACGAATAGCCTACATAATTTTCAGGGCACCGGAGCATCATAAAACTCTATCAACCCTTCCTTGGCTCATGACCGACATACCCACAAATTTCTGTTTAAATCCATCGATAAGTTTCTGAGATTTCTTGCGGACTAACAAGGATAAAACAGTTCTGAACGGGGGATCGAACTCAGATCATCACCAGAATTTAATCACATCTTCCTTGGCCCATGACACACATATCCACAAAGTTGCACTGAAATCCATGAATAACTTTTGGAGTTATCTTGTGAACAGACAGACGGGGGTAATGGCAGTGATGAAAATATAAAGAATAACTACAATAACATACTTTCCCGCAGATAATACTATTCCTGCTCTTAGTACAGGACTCTTAGCACTCTTTCGCGTTACCCAGAAGAGTTGTATTTCTCTTTTGGGATGAACACTGGAATTTTGCCCTTTCCTATAACCATGGGATCAAGAGATTTCCTTTTGCCGTTCGATATTTTCCACACTGTCCTGGATTTTCTTATTTGCTGTGAATACTGGACAAATTTCTACTAAAAACCAGGGAGTTGGTGGAGGGAGTAGCGAGGGAGGCGAGGGAGAGAATAGGACGATGTTAAGTGGCGTTAGGTTTGATCTGATTGGGTTAGGTTAGGCTTGGTTTGATTAGGCTGTTAGATTTGGCTTGGTCAGACTAGATTTGATATGGTTTGGATTGTTTTGAATGGATTAGGTTAGGTCATGTTAGGTTAGGTTAGATTGGGTTAGGATAAATGAGGCTTAGTTTAGGATAGGTTAGGATAAGAATAAGTAATCTCGAAGACGGGCAACTTATGATAAAAGTGAAACTCAAAATTTCATTTATCACTAAAAAAAAAAAAGAAAATCACGGCTCTCTACAAAATTGATGGTAGTGGAGTGGTAGGTGGTGGCGAACATCATCCACTCACTTGATGTATTGCTGCCTACTTCCTCCTTCTTCACCTTTATCATTCTTTTTATTTCTACCCTCCTTTCTTCTTATGTCCCCTACCTTTTCTGTCACTTTTTATTACTCTTCTCTCCTTTTCAGTTGGCTTTACAATGAGTGGCAAGTTCAATGGTTTCCTTTAAGCCAGGAAACCATATACAACGGTGGGTGGTAACTATATATAACCAACCCCTCCGTGTTCCCTACGTGTCAACAAGTGGGTTGGCAGGGGGTTAGCGCCCCTCCCCGTAAAACAACTAACTCAAAGACAAACGGACACCTCTGATGGGAGTGTGGCGTCTGGCTGTAGATTGCAGATAGACAGAGAAGTACAAACTGATCTACTGCTTTACATACCTTGTGTCTCTCCTCTTTGAAAACCTGCTCAGTCGTGTCTGTAGATATGCTAACACGATATAGTACGCAGAAATAAGGACCACGGCTGTCGTTTCAATCCAGCATCTTTCACGCTGGGTCACACACATACGCTCGATGCCCTTTCTTGCGATATTTTATCTGGGCTGGAGTATTGTTTGTTGTCCGAGTTAGTTTTCCGAGTGTTCGATCAGTTCGGCTCACTGAAACTCGACCAGAAATCGCGGTAGCAAACATCACTGTGAGGAATGCACGTATCCCTTACCATTATCAGTAAATACTTGAAATTCCAGAGAGAGAGAGAGAGAGAGAGACTTCGGTACCATTTAAATCTCAGACAATGTACTACCATCAATTTCCTACTGGCTGTGGCAATGGAAGGTATAACGTGAAGTATTTTTATGCCTGTAACATCAATACAAAGACCACAACAAGAGAGTATGAGCAGGAAGGATACTCTCTGATGTTCGAGAAAGGAAGAAGAAATGTGGAAGGGAGAAAAACAACGCTGACAGGGGACTGGATTCTCTCTGGCGCTTTGGGCGGAATGCGAAAGACAGTATGGAAGGCAGAAAAAGGCACAGGTAGGGGATTGGATACTCACTGATGTCTGGAGAGGAATGAAAAATGTATAAGGCAGGACACAGTGCCTGTAGAGGATTGAACACTCTTTGGAGTTCGATAAGGAAAGAGAACTGTGGAAGGCGGGATCCAACGCTGGTAGGGGATTGGATACTTTCTCATGCTCGGGGAGGAGTGAGACAATTAACATGGAAGGCAGGACGTAGAGCTGGCTTGGGAATGCAGACGAACTTTTGCATGTGAGTGTACCCTCTGAACTGAGTGAAAGAGGGGCATGTGTGAGTCATGAAAGACGCTGGGAACTAAAAATTGTTGGAGAGTTCCCGGGCACACCGCCAAAGGAACGTAATCACTAACCTTCTTTGCCTTAACTGTTTTTACTCTTATTTTTACTCTTGCTATCTCCAGGCGACTTCATTCGAGTTAGGGGGAGATTTTAGAAGCGCGAGGGGTTAGTCTGAGCCCTCACTAACCCCTTCTCTACCAAGGGGGCTTTCCCGAGTTGGTAAAATCGTCTGGTAGCGGCAAGGATATACTAAAAGAAAACATTACACGTCTTTCTAGTTGATGAATTCACACCAATGAAATATTGCTTACTTCATTATCGCCATGTTCAGACGATTTATTTATTTATTCATTTATTCATTTGGAAGGGTGTTTGGATCTGATTGCGTTTAGATATATCCTTTATTACCATTACCTAACATGGGTCCATCCTTACTTCAATAAAGTCCTCTGGCAGTTGAAAAAAATGGCCTTCCTCTGATTGACAAGATTAAAATGTGGATGAGATTTCCTGTTTACCTTTGTGTCTTTAATTATACAGCTCTACAGGTGTCTGGCTCCTCATGACTAAAGCAGAGTGATTAATTAAATAGAAAAATATGTAACCAAAGAAATGGAGACTTGTTTATTGTAGAGAGAAAAAAAAAAAGGGAAATAAGATAAATACTTACCAAATCCACCCACCAGCCACCCTTCCATCCCCCTTCGTCTCTGTCTCTGTCTCTGTCTGTCTGTCTGTCTGTCTCTCTTGCTTGACTCTCTCTCATCTGTACCTCCGCTTCTCGCCTTAAGTGAATCATGAAACTTCCGGTAGATTCAGAGGCAAATATGTGGCTAAAATGTGTACGTAATTTTTTTGAAGTAACTCTGACTGAGGGCTGGCAGCTCCACCACGCCAATGCTCCACTCCACTCATTGTATCTCATCCATAATTTTTTTTTGGCTAAACACAGGATCACACATGTCCAGCAGGCTCCTTACACTCATGACATGTATCCCTGCTACTTTTGGCTACCTTCTAAACTGGAAATGCGGCTGGAGGGTTCGAGAGTTGAGGACACAAATGAGTTAAAGACAAATGCGTCAAAGATCCTACCAATCCCCCAAAAACTGACCTTAGAAAATGTCTCCAGCAGTGAAAGGATCGCTGGGCTAAGTGTGTTGAGTCCTAAGGGGAATGCTTTGAAGGGGATTAAAGTATAAGTAAGCTTGTTTTTTTCTTTTCATCAGCTAAAGGTCGGATACTTTTCAAATCAGACCTCGTATTGTCATGAGCAAAAATTCACCGTCAGTTCCTTGCCAAAATTGTGTCCTGTCTTCCATTTTTCCAAGTCTTCCCAGAAAGTCAAAGAGTATATTTACTTTCCATACTTTTGCTGTGTGATTCATAGTGATATCACATGAAAAAAGCTTTTCATGTAACATCCTTCGTTGCCACAGCCGTCAGGGAAGTCTTGGCGAAGTTTTGATCATGAAAGTTTAAGTGTGACCTCATAAGAAAAGCCTAACTTGTCTTGGCAAAAAACTCTTCATCTTAGCTGTAACCCCTAGACAGCTATTAATGTATCTAGTTTCTATAGGGGTGAGTAATACAAAAACTGTATTTTTGCTTTATATCACACATCAACATTCCGAGCGCCACGTGCCACCACCACGGAGGGACAAATGCTCCGCCTATTGGCTTAGGTGGCACTAAGGAAACCAATAGCGAGGCGCCATTTGTCCCGCTAGGCCAGGGAGTGTTCTGATTGGCCAGGTGGCAGCAAGATAAGAGCCCGGCCCCTCAGAAGACTGACTGGCTGAGCTGGCGGACGTGGAAGGGCGACAGGGCATAGCAGGCCACTCTAGCCACAAGTCTAGCCTTAGGTACTTACATTGTGCTTAGAAGAGCTGCTTGAAAGATGGAAGGTAGCCCATCACAGTTATAATAAACGTTGAGAATGTAATATGCAAATTTATAGGCCTTAATCATTGAGCTAGATCATGTAATTTTAGTAACTTCAAGGTGGATTTATTGTATGTGCCTGGAAAAGCTGAATCTCACTGTCTGTCATCCATCTTCCTCTCGGGACTTGGCTGTTAAACCACTCAAAAGAAATGTAATGACGACAACAGTATTCACTAATCAAGCACGTATAGTATAACACTGTTTAACGAACGGTTGTTACTTATGCAGTTTTACTTTGAAGTGATTGTCTAAGCAGCGTTTGGTGACCGAGTGTACCGCTGATCCATCGTACACATCCAGATAGAGCATTCACTGTCCCTACTGGCTTGTTCGTGACCTGCTAAACCCACAAGCAAGACAGGAATTAAAGGAAGCAAAACTCCAGTTTGCCATCAAGTCGTGATGAATCTTGGACACTTCTCTCTGGGTCCAAAGGCCTCTCTCTTGAAGACTGGGCTCAGCGAGATTATATTCTGCAGTCAACACAGCATCATCAAAGAACTCAAACAACATTCCCATCACACTGTCGTCTTCCTCCTGAGGTCGCTTCCGGGGACACTGGTGCTTCGGGCCTGTTCGAAGCCTTGGGGACTGTTCGAATCCTCGGGTGAATCTCTTGAATGGACGACACTTCTGGTTTTGGCTGTAAATTCCCCACATGTTTTCGCTGTGCTAAGTCTGTTTCTGATTTTAAGTCACCACATGATTTCTCTTTATAGTACATGTGTCCAATTCTCACCATGATTTCCTTAGATTCCTGATTCGAATTCTGTTCTTACTGACGATTCATTTTATTCCCAGTTTATGCACGGCCGGAATTATTAAGCCTTCGATGCTAAAAACACATTTGCCAATCAAGCGTGTCAGCTGGTTGGAAGCTTTTGATGTTGATAAACTTATGAGTCGTGAGTCAGCCACTTGGGAATTAAACTTTCGATGCTGACAACATACTTTAGCCAGCCTCCCACATCAGCAGCCACTGTGTCAGCCCGGGGGACATCAGGAGTCAGTAAGCTGGGCCTGTAGCGGTGGATGGGTTGCGGTGGTGAGGGCGGGACTGGGTGATGAAGGCGGGACACGAGGACCACCGGGGACTGTACGACGGACGAGTGGCGACCAGTGACCCGTCCATGACCCGCTCTGCGTCTGGTCACCTCCTTGTTTGTCTGTCTGTGTAGGCCAGGTGAGCAGTGACCTCTAACCTGGCATGCTGTAAAAAAAGAAGGCTTAAATCAATGCCTGTCAGCTACACGAGCTTTCAGGCAGATACCCAGATTTTGCTAACCCACCCTTCTCCCAAACTAAAACCAACAACCGTCGAATGTACAGTCCAGGTCCCTAGTTCACTTATATTTCCAAATGGGCTAGAGTAAAAAAAAAAAAAAACCTTTCCTAAAAATCATATGACAAGTCCAGGAATCGAACTCAGGCTATAAAAAAATAAGGCTTTTGGTGAGGTATCAAGAAGGTGGTGAAAGTAGCATTTTCTTTAGGTAGCAAGGTTAGATTTGTTTTTCCCCAGTTATTGCCAAGTTTTAGCAATTTTAGCTTATATCTTACTGAGTTTTTTTTAATTTAGGGGGCTTAGTGACTTTCTAACACTTTTCCAGAGCAAGTGTGTGGACTTCTGTAAGCTGGGTGACTAATCTGTAATCAGGTATCTCAGTTTTGACTATGTAATGCTGCAAAACATGATATATCACATCTTATAAACACCTCGAACAAGATTATTGGAAGAACCTAATACTTACTGATTGATGCGTGAATGTTACCTGTGTGTGCGTGTGTGTCAGTGTATGTGTGTGCGTGTGTGTCAGTGTATGTGTGTGCGTGTGTGTCAGTGTATGTGTGTGTGTGTGTGTGTGTGTACAGGTCCAGCTCCTGTATCCCCGGTGGTCTGGTCACCACTGAGGAAAGACACGTGGCAGGCGAGTATATATGTGCTGGAGGAAAGGCAGGGAGGGAGGGAGGGAAGGAGAGGGTTGAGGCACGAGAGGGAGGGGTGGAGGAAGGGTAGGGTGAGGGAGAGGGCTGACGCGAGGCATGGGAAGGCAGGGAGAGGGAGGGTGGGGGTGCTGCGGAGGGAGGTGGACGGAGAGAGAGAGAGAGTGGAGGTAGACATAGAGAGGGATTGTGAGAGGAGGCCAACATGGGAGAGAGAGTGGGGAGAGGAACTGGGGAGGGAGAAGGGCCATGGTAGGGTGGAGGAGGTATAGGAGGATGGAAGGTAGAAGGGTGGGGATGTGGAGGAGGGAGGGGAGTGTTTTAGAGGGAAAGGGAGGAGAGGGTGGGAGGAGGGAGAAGGAGCTGGTATGGGAGGTGAAGCTAGGGGGGATAGAGAGGGAAAGACTGGGTGGCTGGGGTTGGCAGAGGGGGGAGGACTGGGTACAGACTAGGGAAGGATGGGGGGATAAGAAGAGAGGGGGGGGAAGCCTGAAGAGCAGGGTGGGGATAGGAGTGGGTGAGGTGGGGAAGACAGAAGTGGGAGAGCACAGAGGGAGGGGATGGGAGATAGGAATGAGGGATGAGATTTGTGGAGGGGAGGGAGGGGGGTGGGGCTAGTAGAGGGGTAGGGGGATGAAACTAGGCTGTGGTTGGGGTGCTGGGGGGATGAGGCTAGGCTGTGGCAGGGGGTAGAGGGGGCGGGGGGAGTGTTGGCAATGACCTTCTCCTGTCACGAGCTGCGTCCACCAGGTGCTACCCAGGCCTCGTGATGCCAAAGACTCACCTTTTTTTTGTGGCCCTGTTCTATTTCAGCGACGACCTAAGATAGAAGGGCTAACAACAGCACCTCAGCCACTTCACACCCATGACTTATTGCTTAATTTAATTCAGGCTTATCCCAGACGAGTAAAAGTTAAGGACTGAGCTCTGTTGGTGAAGGTTGATGAAGGCTGTCTAACCCCATCCCGCTCGAAATCTCTCTCCTAAGCTGAGTCAACTTAACTGGTGGTAGGAAGAAGCAAGGAAAACATACGCTACCGGACTGAAGAGGTTGAAGATAGATACAATAATGGGCACAATAATATCTACTTAGCATATGGAGTGTAAAGGAGTACAAAGGAAAGCAAACAGCAGCGGATCTATCGGGAGGGGCTGTTATAGAGTAGGTTATAACTAAGATATCTATTCTATAAGACACGGGCAGAAGATCAGGAATGCTACCCCCACCCACCTGTCCCTCCAGTCAAAGCAGGCAGGACAGTGAAAGAAAGATCACCACGCAGCATCAAAAACTTCCAAGGAAATTTAAGAAGAGACGAATGTAAGGAACTCGTATTCTGCACAACCTTTACTTACAAGGAAAATAACACCACGTCAAGACAACTACAAAATTCTACGATCCAGCTC
This sequence comes from Coenobita brevimanus, assembly GCF_032717465.1. Lineage (NCBI taxonomy): Eukaryota > Metazoa > Arthropoda > Malacostraca > Decapoda > Coenobitidae > Coenobita > Coenobita brevimanus. Next base: position 903,080 of record NC_136976.1, read on the forward strand.
TCTATCATCGTCCCAGACACCTCACAGGCCTTCAAGACATCAAAGCATTCCTTAGTCTTAGAGTCGCTGAAAGAACCTCATGTTTACACTGCAGCCTTGGAGAGGATGTGGCAGCGCCCTTCATAAAGCGCTTTGAAGTATCAGAAATGCAGGCTTCATTTGTAGGCTTTATTTGCAGGCTCCATTTTTAGATGCGGGAGCTTCTCCTGGAACGGCCCGGTTAGTCAGTCGCACCTTAACGTTTTTCGGATTCAAGGTGTTTCAGCTCCATAGGCTTTAGTGACGTCTCCTTACGGCCCTGATGATCCCACATCCATCTGGTACTATGTGTTTGCTATAACTGTGCTTCCTTGAGGATATACGGATCATCATCATCATCATCATCATCATCATCATCATCATCATCACGATTATCCTTCTCCTTATCCTTCTCTTCCTCTTCTTCATCTTCATCATCATCATCACTATTATCCTCCTCCTCCTCCACCTCTTCCTCCTCCTCCTCCTCCTCACATCACCATCATGACCAGAAGCAGGAGACAAGGAAGTAGGGAAATAGGAATAATTAACCTAAAATCTGTACCCATTAGACGGAACTGACAAATGATATAATGTGCTTAGTATTCAGTGTCTGGAAATAGGGAAATACTGGAAATACTGGAAATACTGGAACTACTGGAACTACTGCAAACCGGGGAAGGCATAACATATATGTACTTTTGCCTATTGAGCTTTTTTCAGCCGCTTCATGCTAGGGACAACTCTATTATTACATTCTAGTTCATACCAGACGATTTTGTTCAGCTGAGAGTGAGTTTGGGAGCCTGAGAGTGTTAATACCATACCCCATTCACCTTAACCTGGCCCAGATTTTCGTCCCTCTGCTGTTTATATCACGAAGCTCAGAAAAAAATAATTCTTCACCTCAACATCCTTTCCACAGCACTTCTTCGTGACTAGCATCATATTCCTAGGGTTAATCTCTTGCTACACCTCAGCATTCAAGATGGAGAGATGACAGTTCTAGGCCAAGTCAGAGTAAAAGGAGTATAGTACCAACCCTCTCATATTCGGTGCAACTCTAGTGTTCCATTTTAGCACCAGACGATTTTATTTAGAAGAGAGAAAGACACAAGATCATGAGAATATTAAGACGGTTGCATTGACTGTCAGAGAGAGAGAGAGAGAGAGAGAGAGAGAGAGAGGTGGGGAGAAGGGAGGAAGATTTTTTTTTATAATCACTGGAAGATGAATCACGTGGCTTGCTCACTCAGGACCACGTGCTTCTGTTTATGTTCACCGCACATAAACAAAGCCACGTGGTCGGAGGCACCAGCGTGAGAGATGACGTGGAGGGGTAAGGTGTGTGTCAGCCGTCACTCAGGTTGGCACGGGGAACCCACACGCTGCTTGTAAGCTCATGACGCAAAGACGAACACTAAAATAAGGAACCGCGGGGGGAAAGGAAGCACATTAAGTCAGTTTAGCGAAGACACAGCAGGAGAGTGGAGGAAAGTCTCATACTGTAGTCTATTGTAGTTGGGGTAGGAGGCACCGTGGCACCTTTTCCTTAGCGATTCATTTTGCATATTATACCTTAGTTTTCTCTAGCGATGTAGTTTGCAGAGTACACTTTAAATCTGTTTTTTTTTTTATCGTTTTATTATCAACATAATTTGCTTCAATAACAAACACGAGGATACAAAGGTGTAATGTGTAGAATAAATCGCTAAGGGAAAAGTGTTACGGAACCAAATCCACTTAGAAAAAGACCTTTACTTGCCATTATCCTTAAGTGGTATGCTAATCAGTTTACCATGTACAGTTAAGTTCAAAAGTCCGTGGTACAGAGGCTTGAACTATCAGTGTTTGTAGATAAGGAAGAAATGCTTTTGTAACACTACCTCCTGACCACTGATAAGAGGTTGTTGGAGGTCAGATGGACTGTGTGAGGTCATTAAGGTAGATTTACTATTACTTAAAGAAATTCATAACTTTCGTCACATCTTTCACAATGCGCCACTCACTGCACCACCTGCTTGTGATTGAGGTGTATATTAATCAGTCACAGTGTTACATCGCGCGTCTTCTAGATAGTGAGAGAAGCCTGTGATTTAACTACTATAACACTCAACTGAATATATTATACCTCCAATTTCTTGTATTTTGATTCAGTGCAATATATACGATGCTTTGGAGCGACCTGCATGAAAAAAACTGCCTTAAAATAACAGTCCTTCAAACAGGGAACACTTTAGTCTCCGAGGGGGAAGTGTAGGGGAAAAAAGGCACTATGACGTCAATAGCTACCCCGCCTACCTCAATATTATTTCCATTAGAGACGGGTGACTACTATCCTTGATGGTAACCTTACTAGATACAATTATAGATCAGCCTTGATTTTAGGAGAGGAAGAGAGGAAGCAGGAAGGTATGACTGAGGAAATAATCTCAATCCTCGTGATTAGATGGAGTGTGTAGTCCCGTGATGGTGGTGACTGCCAGACTGCTAGTCACGAGTGTTGGTGTTCCCCCCCTCCCTTCCCCGCCCCCTGTTCCCCCTCACCACTCCCTGCCCCCTCTTTCCCCACCCCTCACTGCCCTCACCCGCGCCCGCCACTTCCCTCTTCTTCCCCCTTCACCCCTCATCACTCACTGCCCCCTCTTCCCCTTCATTCTTTGCTTCCCTCAGCTCCCTTACTACCCTTCCCTCACCCCTGACTGCCTCCCTCTTCACCCCCACCCTTCACTGCCCTCAGATCCCCTCCCCTCCACCCTCAGCTCCCCACCTCGTCTTCCTTGCCTGGTCCTCCCCTCTCCTTTACCCCTCCTTCCTGCTACACCCCTGTCTCCCCTCCCTTCATGATCACCCCTGTCTCCCCTCTCTCCTCCCTCCCTTTACACCCCTGTCTTCCCCTCTCCCTCCCTCTACACTCCTGTCTCCCCCCTCTCTCTCTCTTCCTCAACATTCCCTGTCTCCCCTCCCTCCCTGCACACCCCTATCTTCCCCTCTCCCCTCCCCGTCTCTCCCTCACCCCCACCCCATGTTCTGGTGCCAGCTGGACCAGTGCCGAGGTGTACCCTGCCATTTAAGAGTCCACCCCTGTCAGACCAGTGGCAGGGCAGACACCACGCGGCCTGAACGGTGCGTGTCCTCCCGTCTAAGCAAGGTAGGGCTCGCCTCACCTGATTCTCACCTGTCACCTCACCTCTAATTATCTCCTCGCACAGACATACCTGCTTCACGTCTGTCACTGCTCTTATATTCGCATGCTAAACCTGAACTATGGCGAGTGCGTGTGTGCGTGTGCGTGTGCGTGTATGTGTATGTGTGTGTGTGTGTGTGTGTGTTCGTTCTTAACTTAAAGATCCCTACCCCCATTTTGCTCAGCTGAATGGCAAGTGCAAGATGGGTTGATTTGACTAGTGACCAAGGAGACTCATTCTTAATATGGCTCATCGAATTTTGTGAAACCACGATTTGGTGTTTGAGGTGTGGGAGTGGCACAGTTCCCTCAGATGAAACCAAAACCATATCAGTAAGTTACCCTTATGCTCAAATCCGCCATTATTTTTCTTTATTTGATTCCCCCTGTTGTCTTAACCCTTTCTCTTGAGTGATTTATTCCCCATACAGTTTCGTCACCTGCCCTACTCCGATTTTTGTGTCTTCTCAGTAATATTGTAATTCTAAGTTGGGGGAAAGGCAGAGAAATGGTTAGGGACAGGGCGACATGGAGGCGATTTGTTTGTGGCCACCTCTTACGGGATTAAGGTGACTGGCTATAAATAGATAGATAAAAACGGCCGTAAATCTATCCAAACAAATTATGAGAGTTATAGCTAGTTAATGATGATGATGATGATGATGATGATGATGATGATGATGATAGAAATAAGAGGTTCTATCTATCCATCTATTGCCAGACCCCTTAATTCCGTAAGGGGTGGCCACAAACAAATCGCCTCCATGTCGCTCTGTCCCCCTCCATTTCACTGCCCTGCTCCCAGCTCACATCCCTCCACTCTCATATACCCCTCCACTTCATCCCTCCACCTCATCCTTGGCCTTCCCCTTTCCTCTCCCCCCCTCCAAATCACTCGCATACACTCTCCTCGTTAGTCTCTCGCTCTCCATCCTCTCCACATGGCCAAACCACCTCAGTGTATTTCTCCTAACGCTTTCTATCACATCCACATCCACACCACAACACTCCTTCACTTCCTCATTTGTCAGTCTGTCTCTCCCTGTAACTCCACATGCTCCTCTCAAATAACTCTTAAGACTTTCATTTGAGATATTCAGAAGATGAAGGAAACAAGTCTTTTATTTTATCACACGGATATATTAAAATGGCTGTTGAATTCCAAACCTATATATTGACAATTGTTATTAAATTTCAGGTACATGCACTCTCTCAAGAACTCACTGATGTCTTAAATACTGCCAAGGAGTCTAGGAAGGAGAGGAACCTTAGTCATCGTCGGTACCTGTGAGGAGCTTGTCTTCTTGGAGAGGGTGGTCATCAGGACTGGCAACCACCTCCACGCCCAGCTCTCGTATCAGCTGGTAAAAAAACACTCATTAGGACACTTGCTAGAACAGTTACTAGGACACTATAATACATACCAAATCTTTAACAGCTTAGAACTAGAAGCCAGCAAAGTTAAAAGGAGAGGAGATGAAACGATAGGCCAAATTTTCTCCCAAACTCTGCCTTGCTGATATATCCTTCTCACTGGGATACTTTATCGCTAGCTTCCTTTCTGGTCGTTCTATAACCACTGTTGTAGACGGCCATTGCTGTTCTCCTAGAGCTATCAATAGTGGTGTTCCTCAGGGTCCTGTCTTATCACCAACTCTTTTCCTGCTATTCGTCAATGATCTTCTAAGAGGTACACTCTCCCCAAAAAACATCGGCACCATTAGGCGCGATAGTTGTGGAAATGAGCAACTTCTGGAGACACACATGAGTCTATAGATGTGGTGCCTCAAAACATATACCACCCAGTAAGTGAAACTTTTTTGCAAGTCTGAGTTCTAATAATTACGAAATATAATATCTGCATTAGTAATTCCAGGATGCCCCATATATCACAATGCTTCATCCATGTTTCAGAATGACACGTGCTGTAAGAGTGCCGATACTTTTTTGAGAGGGTGTACATCTAACCCTATCCACTGCTACGCTGATGATTCCACCCTTCACCTTTCCACTCGCTTCCCGCAGCTTCCATCTCAGCAGTTACTTCAACAAACAAGGGATGAGGCTATGGCACACCTAATGTCTGACTTGGCTCGTATCTCCGACCGGGGTAAAAGTAATCTTGTTCTTTTTAATGCATCAAAAACTTAGTTCTCACATCTTTTAACCCGTCAAAATCTTCAGTAGGAGTATCCGGTTATTTTTTTACAATGCCCACCTCAATCCTCTTTGTAAATACTCAGGGTTTCTTTCACTCGAAATTTATCTTGGAAAGATCATATTATCTTTCTTGTAAAACCTGCCTCTAAGAGATTAGGAGTGTTAAGCCTACTCCGTGCCTTCTTTACCCCTGCAGAGTTGACTGTATACACCGGCTATATTCACCCCTGTATAGAGTACAACTCCCACGTGTGGGGAGGCTCCCCACACACAGCTCTTCTCACCACGGTGGGGTCAAAGGCTTTTCGTCTCATTAACTCCCATCCTCTTACTGGCTCCCTTCAACCTCTGTCTCTTCGCCGCACTGTTGCATCTTTATCTCATTTCCATCGCTATTTCAATGGTCACTGCTCCTCTGAGCTGTCTGCTTGCATCCCTCCACCGCTACGGCAGACGCGTAGCACCCGTCTAGCAACAAACTCTCATCCCTTTTCTGTCCAACTCTCTAATGCAAGAGTTAACCTTTACTCCCAGTCCTTCATGTATGTAACAGGTCAACTTTGGAACTGTCTTATTCTGTCTGTATTTCCTACTGCCTATGACCTCCAGTCTTTCAAACGCAGTGTCCAAACATCTCAAATTGAACTGATATTGAATTTGGCTCTGTTATCAAGTTTTCGTTTTTTCATGGAGGGGACACTCTTGCGGGCTCCTGGCCTTCTTCCTTGCATTATAAATACATAAATATATAAATGCTCTCTCTCTCTCTCTCTCTTTCTCTCTCTCTCTCTCTCTCTCTCTCTCTCTCTCTCTCTTTCTCTCTCTCTCTCTCTCTCTCTCTCTCATATTTTTTTTAGAATGTACCTGGTCCTCTTCGTCATCGAGCTCCTGCTGGAAGGCGGGATCAATGGTGGGGAACCTGGGGGTGTGCAGCGTTTCCCTGTCCTGTGCATCTGGTGAGTGGAGGGCGGTGGGCGGGTCAGCTATGAGGGCGGGGCGGCGGTTGGTGCCTCTACGGGTGAAGGTGGCGTGGGAGGGGCGCATGCAGTGTCCGGCGCTGGCCCCGACACAGGCGGCGAAGGCCATGGCGTGGGCGACGTAGTGCTGCTCGTGGGTCCGGTGGAACAGGTGGGACATTGGACCTGTAAAAAGAAATAAAAACAGTGCCTTTGTTAGTCCCTTCAGACGGACGACGTATTACCTGATACTTCTTCCTCGAGGTGATTTGATTCCATTTAGGACAGGTCTCTAGCAGTGAAGGAGTTAATGAAAGCATGTATCTTACTCCCCTAGTTCAAAAGGCCTCTCGAGAAGCTGAGTAAATCCTTCAGAAACTAGCAAGAATAAATTATACAATACGTCATCGGGGTTAGACCAAAGCCACTGTTCGTAATCCCACTAGAGGCAGAGACCTCAATCAGAATTATACCAAAAGTCATCCAGAACTCACTACTCAGGAGCATGTGTGAGTCCATTGAATTTACCAGCAGAATTTTGTTAGTCTCTGTGGTTTAATGCTCTTAGTTAATCGAAGTGTCTTATTATGTGGAAGGTTCTATATATCTATCTATTGCCAGACGCCTCAATCCCGTTTGGGGTGGCCACAAACAAAAAGCCTCCAAGTCGCCCTGTCCCCCGCCATTTCACTACCCTGCTCCCAACTCGCACCCCCCTCTCTCATATACCTCTCCACCCCATCCCTCCATCTCATTCTACATTTCCCATTTTCTTCCAAGTCATAAAGTTACGTGAATAGCAATGGGTCTTGAATATAAGAAAATCTAGGTCATTCTGATATGCATGACATTATAGCACATAGATTCACTTGTTCTCCAATTTCCTTAACACGGCATGAAGGTGACATGCATTCCAATGTGACTGATATACCTGTAAATACATATGAAATCACTGTATATACTTTCCTCTACATATACGTCTCCCCATTAGTACTCCTGGCAGTGGAGAAACTTCATTACTTGACCACCACATACAAACCAACGTAAACCACTGACATCCATTGAGTTATATGAAGCTACTGGCTGATGGAAAATGCTACTTAAGATTTTCTAAGCTCCTCCTACATTTTCTGAAGTCATGTTAAAAAGTCCTTTGTTCTCTAAATAGCTGTTGAATCACTGAATGGGAAATTAATCGAAAGCATTGGCAGCACCACAAGCCGTTTACCTTTCTACATTTTTTTTTAACGCAGACTTTTGTTAATTCCTCTCAGGCGAAAAGAATAATCATTTGGCATTATCTGAAAAACGCCTTAATTCCAGGAGGGGTGGCCAAAAATGAATCGTCTCATGCTCGGTCTTCCCCTCCCACTGTGTCATTAGGCTGCCCACTCTCTAGCTCACATCCTCCTCACTCTTGTACCTTTCCACCCCATCCTTCAACCTCTTCCTTGGTCTCCCCTTACCCCTGACTCCCTCTATCTCATCCTTGTTCTACCCCTCCCCTCTCCCCTCCCATCTCATTCTTCTTCTATCCCTTCTGTCCCTCTTCATCTCATCCTTGGTCTCCCCCTCTTCGTCTCTACCTACATCTCACTCGTAATCACTCTTCTAGTCAGTCTCTCATTCCCAACGAAGAAGGCGTTATTAGTAAAGGTTATATAGTGTGTCTTAAGTAGTAACCAGCTCTCACAACTAACCTGCTGCCCACAGACCCACGTCTTCCCCGCCGTGCGTTTCCGATTTGAGAGGCACAGCGGCTTGGCTCTTGAAATCTAGGTCACGTGGGTTCAACTGGCTTGGGTCCTGCCTCGTCACCTGCCCCAGAATCATACAGGTTAATTAGCAGACAGGTAAGAACAATGTACAGGCGCAGACACAAGCATCTTCCCAAAGTCTGACGAATACGAAGGGGAAATAATCGAAGCATTTAACACACCCACTTATAGAGATAGGGTTTTCACTGTATTTCGCCAGTTGTAAATGTTCTTCAGACGAAAATGGGAAGATGGTTGTTTCTCTCTCTCTCTCTCTCTCTCTCTCTCTCTCTCTCTCTCTCTCTCTCTCTCTCCAACGGCGGACAGCTGAAACTAACACACATTCATTGTTTATTTGGCTGCATTTGTCTATCTTGATGTCGTAAAATGTAGAATTAGTGAATGAATTTCCTGTGACCTGTGGCTTCTCACTGAATAATTTCCCAGTAACAATCGTCTGTGGTCTCAGATTGTTTCGCTTCAAGTGTGGACCGATAATTCTTTGATCGACTGTACACTGAAGGAATATTATTTTGTCTGTACCCACGTAATAATAATTTTAGTTCCACACCTCTTGCTTTCTTCCTTGTAACCAGCAGCCAAAAAATAGCAACGTCTCTCTGATGCAGATAGGTAAATGAAAGATAGATAGATAGATAGATAGAAGGATAGATAGATGGATAGATAGATAGACAGAAAACAAAAGAAACACGTGATGGGAAAGACAGTGGAAGGCGAGGAATGGGCTTGTTACATTGACTGCTGAGGGAAAGGGTAGGTAGGGGTCATCAATAATTGCTAGCGATTGTACAGCAAAAAGATTGACCACAACTTCTCTTTCGGGTACCATGACTCACGTTCTCGCCATCAGAGGAGTAGTTGTACCCGGGACCACTGGCAAACATGAGGGTGCTGTACTGGAGCCCGTCAATGGTGGAGTTAATTCCTGTGGTACCTGAACAAGGAAGTGGAATGGAAAAATTTAAAGGATTGTTTTCTTGTGTTCAGTTACATGCAAATGGTAGCGAGTGTGTGGGTGAGTGAGTGAGTGTGTGTGGGGGGGTGAGTGAGTGAGTGAGTGAGTGTGTGTGTGTGTGTGTGTGTGTGTGTGTGTGTGTGTGTGTGTGTGTGTGAGTGAGTGTGTGTGTGTGTGTGAGTGTGTGTGTGTGTGTGTGTGTGTGTGTGTGTGTGTGTGTGTGTGTGTGTGTGTGTGTGAGTGTGAGAGTGTGAGTGTGTGTGTGTGTGTGTGTGTGTGTGTGTGTGTGTGTGTGTTTAACCATCGACACATTGATCAAATGATGCGTGACTGATCAAAGCTGAATCAGGGGACAGAGATTAATAATAAACCATGTACCAATTAAATGCGGGCTCAGCCTTTGGTTCCTTCTTCCTCGCCAAAAAAAAAAAACTGTTAAATGCACCTGAACAAGTATGATTCACTGAACAATATTAGTACAAATTATCCCAGTCAGACCTAAGTGAGTTTCGCCTCAGTATAATACCATCTGATTTTAGTGGCAGCGAAATTCTTAAGCCAAAAACGATGCACAACTCTGACCTAAGATATCGCTGCCTCGGGTCGGGTAGCCGCTGATGGACATGACGTGGGAGTGGTCAGCCGTCACCACCACCATCGTCTCCTCCAGGTCAACCTCCTGTGCCACGTCGCCAGGGGGAGAAGCCCAAGAGAGTGAGATCAACCAAGAGAGGAAAATACAACGCTAGGATTACATCGAGTGCTATTGTTGGGTGATAAAGGAAGTGTGGCTGCCTATGTGTAATTCAGACGAACCCTGATGGACAGATAATTGCTGAACGTGATCTGATGGGCAAAAGTAAGCTTGCCAACTAAAAATCACGAGGGTACAAATCAAACAGGGAGTCAGCTTACTTTTAGAGCGGCGGTCACTGCCCTATCGAAGTCTAGAGCTTCCTCCAGGGCGCGGTAGGGGGAGTTTGAGTGCTGCCCGTGGTCAATCCTCCCCCCCTCAACCTACACCCAACCAGAAAAGAAAAAAATATATCATTCTAACTATTTTCATCTTTCTTCTTTACCTGTGATAGTGGTAAAGGTAAATTATTCATCATTATCATCTAAATCTCTTTTCCCACCTGAGGATGGGGTGAGGCAGGGTCAAGAAAAGGAAAAAAAGTAAGAGAATGAAAAACTAACCAAAAGTCTGCACAGTTAAATGGGCTACACTCTCACTCACTCACCATTCAAGCCACTGGAATCCTGAGTCCACCCCATAGGAATAAACACATCTATACCTTCACGTTTCACGCCACCTATGAACTAGAGCGATTTAAACGACTATCACTACAGCTGCACACACGCACGCGCACACACACACACACACACACACACACACACACACACACACACACACACACACAACAGGACTGACCAAGAGAAAGAATCCCTCCTGCGACTTCTTCAGGATCTCCAGGGCCTTGAGTGTCATGGCGGGAAGGGAGGGCACGTCAGAGTCCTCCTTCCTCTCCACCAGGTACGGCAGGTGAGAATCCGCGAAGAGACCTGGAGTGAGAGGGGCTAGGTGACGATTTTGTGAAGCTGGGTGAGTCGTAGGAGTCTGCGAGTGAGTCCTAGGAGTCTGAGAGTGAGTCGTAGGAGTCTGAGAGTGAGTCGTAGGAGTCTTGGGAGTGAGTCGTAGGAGTCTGAGAGTCGTAGGAGGCTGAGAGTGAGTCGTAGGAGTCTGAGAGTGAGTCGTAGGAATCTGAGAGTGAGTCGTAGGAGCCTGAATGGGTAAACATGAGTCTATCTCCTTCCCCCCAAGGCAGACACTGTATATTTACCAAGCCCCAAGCCTAACCCAGAAAGCCACTGAATTTACAAGCCAGTGATTAAATTCCCGAACACATTTACGATCGATTTCTTGTAGTAACTTAATATGTGTTTTTGCAGAAGGACGAAGAAGGAAGGGTGCAAAGTGCTCCCATGCCACCTACTCCTCCTGTGCATCTATGTATCTATCTATCTGTGTATTTATCTATATATCTATCTATCTGCATATCTACAGCCAGACACCTTAATCCCGTAAGGGGTGGCTACCAACAAATCGCCTCCATGTCGCCTTGCCCCCTGCCATTTCGCGTCCCTTCCCCCTAACTTACACCCCTCTCTCTTTATACCTCCCCACTCCATCTCTCCGTCTCATCCTCGGTCTCCCCCTCCCCTTCCCTACTTATGAGAATTAAATCTTAGTCACGACAAGAAGATCATCGTAAGTTATGTATGTTTTCGGCACGAGATAGTTAAAAGCGCAGCATCTTCACTTGGAGGCGATTTGTTTGTGGCCACCCCAAACGGGATTGAGGCGTCTGGCAATAGCAATAGAATAGATCTTCACTTGTCATTACTTCTCGAAAAAATAGAATAAAATAAAGAAAAAAAAATCGAAGTTACGACTAGGGCTGGTATTCTTGGTTATGGAAGCTCCCTAACACCTCTTCCTAAGCTATTTAATTTGCTTATTACACCATGCCGTTCTCTTCTGCGTTACCTAAAATGTCTTAATATTATCATACTCTGCATAAATGGCGTACAGACCAATGCAAGCCAGCCATACCCAAAAATGAATCGGTAAAGAAGAGGCGTTAGAGAGCGTCCTCAACGGTCGAGAATATAGGTCTAGAAATCGATCGGAAAAATGTCTGAGTTTCCCCTCCACGTTTTCAAAAATAAATTGGTAAGGAAGAGGTGTTAGGGAGCTTCCATAACCGTAGGGGAAACGTGGCTTGGAATTGATCGCAAAAATATCAGATTTCGAATATTCCTCCCCTCCCCCCCAGGTCCGTATTTCAATTTTAATATGGCTAAACCAGTCAAGGTAATAACACTCCTCACCCAGCAGGTAATCCGTGTCTTCTGCCTCCACCTCCTCCAGTTGTCTTGAGGTGGTCACGTAGCGCGCCTTGAGTCCCTGCCACGTCTTCGCCGAGAGCCACTCCTCCGTCAGGTTGCGTCCGTCCAATCGCGTGCAGGTTTTACTGGCCGATTCTGGGTCCAGCCCCGCCCCGAACACCTGCCTGCCGCCTCCAAGAATGACCTGAGGGAGATATCAAGGCCGTCAGTGCGTGGGAAGATTGTCAATGTAATATTCTTACATTATTCTCACTGCCAGGCGTTATTATAAACAAGATGGTCGGCATACAACTCTCCTTTTCTACTCCTCTAGGCAAGTTCTTTACCTTGATGCTCCTGCCAGGTAAATCGGACACCAGCTGATCCGCGATGTCCTTGCACCCCTTCCCCTTCTCTCCCAAGTCGGCGTCACATTCCCAAGAGCGGTAGGCAGAGTGGGCGTAGAGGGCGGCGGGCGTGGCGTGGGTCACCCTGGTAGTCGTCACCAGTCCTGAGGTAAAGGATGTTTGACACGACACGCGGTGGGAATATTATGATGAACGGGACACGCCTGAGCTATTTTTTTCATCATCATCATCAATACTCATCAACACCGCTTTTGCACACCATAATTTTCGCCTCATACTAACTGTCTTATAACCATGAAACTCTGAAATCATTCTTCTCTTCTCTGTTAGTAAGATATTTAACCAAACTTTATTATAAACGTATTCTTGTGTTTTAAAGTTAGTGATTGCCGCATCGAGGGTTAATATACAAGCTCTATGATTAGCTTTCTGGTGACATGGAGGAGAACAGATAATATATATAAGGGCAGTCTTTCTCGACATTGGTGCGGAAATAGTTGCATAAATTTTGGGTGATTTTTTTTTTCATTTGCTGTCGAAGTCTTTATATTATTCTGCGGTTATATATTTGTTTATCATAGAGAATAAGATTAACTTTTGTATTTATGATCACTAGGACATTTACAGTCGATCTCATTTGAATAACTGTAATTTTATGGTTCACAAGAGCTTGAACGTGACAAATTCTGCATGTGGACTTAACCGCTTGGAGTTCAACGTCCTGAAGGGTGGAGGCGTGTGTGTGTGTGTGTGTGTGTGTGTGTGTGTGTGTGTGTGTGAGTGTGTGTTCATGTACGTATTCATGCATGTTTGTGTGTGTTCATGTACGTATTCATGCGTGTTAAAGTGTGTGTTCATGTCTGTGTCCCTGTGCCTGTCTCCATGTACCTGTCTCTCTGTATACTCACCCGTGTGGAGGCCAGCATCTTGAGCCCAGTGGAGGATGGAGGAGACGTGGGTGGAGGTGTCGGAGGCTGCCTTGCAATCCTTGGCCTCCACCTCCGGACTCACCCCCAGCGTCAGCATATTTGCCTTCACCCCACATAGGTAAGCAGTGGCTGTGCCGGCGCTGTCTGGTACTTGGCGATCAGCATTGTAGGTCTGGGGGTGAAGAATGGGTCACAGGGGAACGTCATGTAGTTGAGTGTGCGTGTGCGTGTGCGTGTGCGTGTATGTGTGTGTGTGTGTGTGTGTGTGTGTGTGTGTGTGTGTGTGTGTGTGTGTGTGTGTGTGTGTGTGTAGCGGGACATGAAGGAACCGCTCCCATGCAGGTTAAGTATTTCCTGCCCTAACCTAACGTAATTCAACCTAACCTCACTCAGTCTAACCTTTTCCTGACCGAGGTAGCTCTCCTCTCCCTTCCTGACAAAACTTAATGTAACTTAACCTAACCCAACTTAATCCAACCCATCCTAACCCACTCTAACCCACCCAAATCCAAGCCAACCCTACCCAATTCATTCCAGCCCCACTCAGTCCAACATTCCTGACTCCAGTTGATCTCAGTCCAGCCCAACTGAACCAAGCCCAAACCAAATCAATCCAAACCTTGCCTAACCTAAATCAGTCCAGTCCAGTCCAACCCAACCAAGCCTAACCCAGCCTAGTCCAGTCCAACCAGCCCAATCCCAGTCCGAGCCAAGCCAAGCCAACTCACCTTCAGGAGCGCCACGTTAGGGAACCGCTCCCAGGCTAAGTACCCTTCCTCGCCGTTCCTTCCCTCCTTCTGTCCCTTGTAGATCCTGGAGGCGGCCACGGCCGGGAGTCCCATACCGTCTCCCAGGAACATAATCACGTTCTTAGCCACGTTCCAGTTGTGACGGACGTTCAGGGCCGACTTGAGCTCGTTCTGGCCGAGTCTCCACCAGTGCTTCCGACCTGAGGGGCAGAGAGAGAGAGAGAGAGAGAGAGAGAGTTAGATTTTGCTGTTGGAGAGGGACGCCTTCATGTGGTGGCGCCGATATAACCAGGCGGATCCAATGCCTGGCTGTACAAATTTCCATAACCTACTCTCATATCCCCCCAGCAGGTGAATGATGGACTGATGAAGGTTAATTTCAGAATGTAGCCCCCTGAGTTTACATTTCGGGTTAACCTGGGATTACAACAATAACAACTACTACTAATCCTAGTGCTACTATTGCTGCTACTACTACTACTACTACTATTACAACTACTACTACTACAACTACTACTACCACCCTCTCATGACTTTATCTAAATTAACAAGACCTTTTTCAGGTGGATGTGTATAGGATATGGAGGGTGTTAATAACTTAATTGCATCATTAACCCCCTCATGGTCGGGAAAACTCTAATATTATATTCTATTTCAGCAAACCCCAGACGATTTTATTCAGCTGAGAGAGTCCCAGGCGCCTGAGAGTGTTAATAAGGAGCCGTTTCTCACCTTCAGGCTTAAGGTGAAAAGATTTGACATGCGCTGTGGAGGAGAGAATCAGCATCATCAGAGTCAGCAACATTCGAGCTGATCGAGGTAAGCACATCATTATCATCATCATCAGCAGTACCGTTCTACCTGGAACTGAAATAGGGATCTGGACTGTAAATTCGACGGTTGTAGGATGTAGTCTGTGGGAAGAAAGTGGCAGTATATGAAGGGTTAGCAACATTAGAGACGATCGCAGTGCACCTTTCATCATCATCAATATCATTATCATCATCATTAACAAAAACAGTACCACTATCTTTGAACCGAAATGGGGATCTAGATTGTACATTAGACGGTTGCAGGATGTAGTCTGAGGGAAGAGAGTATCAGCAGATGACTTACTTCAACTATCCCTCACTCCTGACTCGTGTCCTTAAAGCAAAGTCCAAATATCACTTCCATATCTTACTGAAGGGATAATATTGTCATGCACTCACATCCTTAAATCATTCTTCACCTTCCTATTTCTTGTCAACATCCTGAGTGTCCCAGCCAATCCTCCCTCCCTGCTGTACCCTTTCCTGCATTTCATCCTCTCAAGTCCCATCCTCGCTCATCACATTACTTAGATACTAAAATAAGCTCATGTTTTCCGATTGCCTAACAGTTCGCTCTGTTCTTACTCTGTGACTTCATTCCTCTCAAAAAACTGCTTTACCCTTAGCTTCATTCCCTTTCAAGATTCGTTTCTCAGGCACACTTCCAAACTCATTCACCAAGCCTCACAATGTGCCCTCAACCTTACTTGACAGATCAGCATCACCAGTAAACAACAGTACAGGTGACTCATTAAGTACTCTCCAGCATCCTTTATCCTCCCTTATATTTCTCTAACGTTACCATGTATATAAACTACAAAGGCCTCATACACACTTTAAGCAACAAGATTCACCGTCATTAGCAGATTTAAACTCACTGTCTTAGCTAACTGGCGCTGCTTAAGCCTTTTACCTGTGACAAGCAGCACGAACGATGGGGAGGGTGAAGCGCGCTGACTGAGGCTTGAAGCAGGAATGATGACAGTGGCGTGACCTGCGTGCATATATGGCGGGAAGGAAGACGGGCTGGGAGGGGCAGGGTCACTCAACCTGGCTTTGTTTACAGTTCATTCACTTTGCGGTCCCAGTTCCATATTTGAATCGTTTAAAAGTTTACATTGTTTGTACGATTGCCTGTTTATATTTTAATCTTCACTCATACGGCTGCCTCGCTCTTCACGCCCATTTTTGAGTGAATATTAACAAACGATATAACTGACCTCTCTTCTCTTAGCCTTTCGAGGTAAGGGAGTCCTTGTTCTGGGGAATGGGTGATTAAAGGTGGGCCTACCTGTGGGGAAGGTAAAAGGGACGATGAAAACATGAATTAAAATATACTAGACGTAGCTATAAAAAAGAAAAAAAAAACAGTGAGAGTATTAAAGTGATAAATGAACCAAGCGAGGGGTGAATGAGAGAGAGAAAGAGAGAGAGAGAGAGGGGGGGGGGAAGTCGACCAAGGGAAAGGGGGCATGAAATACGCTGACGCAGACTTCCTAAACGTGTATTGTTTTCGCCACACATCTCCCTATCTCACCTAGCATCTCGCTGGTGTAAATAAGTGACCGTCCCTATTTCTCTATTTTTGGTGAACACATAGGGAGTGCCGTTTGCCTCTGAATATTCACCATTAGTCACGGTGTATGGCATGAATATTCAGCTCCGGCCATGAATATCCTCTTAGGCAACGCTGTAAACTCAGTCCCTTCACACATGTTGCTTCATTTTCATACCATTATTGCTAACCAAAGGCGATTTTCCTCAAGTTATCGTCATTTTTGTATCTTTCTTGCACTATGACCACTACTACTACTACTACTACTTCTATTAATACTACTACTTCTACCACTGTTACTGCTACTAATACTACTACTGCTATTACTACAGTAGTAACAGTAGTAGTAGTAGCAGCAGCAGTAGTAGTAGTAGTAGTAGTAGCAGTAATAATAATAATAATAATAATAATAATAATAATAATAATAATAATAATAATAATAATAATAACACCACCACCACCACCAAGAGCAACAACAACAATAGCAATATTAATAACAATAAAAATTTGGCCCATTGGTCCCAAAGGGGTAACGGGTCTTGGTCAGTGAATCTATGAGTGCATTCTAAGGAGCATAGGAAGCTCCGTAACGCCTCATCCTCAGCGATTTATCTGGCAATTTACACCTCAACATATGGCACAAAACACAAGCTCCCCTCTCATTCCCATCCCTCACTACGACGCTACGACCTTGTGTCCATTTTAGCGGGTCGAAAGGCGTTTGTATGTGTATTTTGTGTATGCATGAGTTACCCCGGCCAAAGTACCCCCAACCTGTCCTTTCACTACGCTCTACTTTACAGCTGAAATACGACTCTAAATCCGTAAACATCCGCTCCATCCTGCCTCTTTACGGTACATGACACGGAAAATCTAGGTCTG
The DNA here is from genome assembly GCF_032717465.1 of Coenobita brevimanus. Lineage (NCBI taxonomy): Eukaryota > Metazoa > Arthropoda > Malacostraca > Decapoda > Coenobitidae > Coenobita > Coenobita brevimanus. Next base: position 920,318 of record NC_136976.1, read on the forward strand.
GCCCTGTGGAATATGCGAATCAGTCAGCTATACTCTTGCTACGGAGGTATGTTTGTGCTGTATATCCGCTGTTTTGGTATACCGGTGGCCCAGATATAACGCTCCAGGATATATTTCAGGTAATGGGAGATTTTTAGAACTGGAAGGGTTGGGTAGAGTCTCCATTAATCAATTTATAATGTGATCTCAAAGACTGAATAAAATCGTATGGTAAGTGAAAAATGAAACGCAAAAAATATGTCATCGGATTCAAAGGGTAAAATAGGTGTTCCAATTTCATCTTCTGTCGACAATAATTATACCTTTAAGATAGATACATATATATATGGATAGATCGGTAGATAGATAGGCAGATAGATAGATGCATTGGTAGATTATTTTATAGCCATATACTGCAAGCCTTCATTTATAGAGTCATTTGCATATGAATTTCGAAACATGCATCGGTGTTTTTCATTCAGTATTTATAAAGACTGCAGAAAAAAAACATGAAAAGAGGCGAGACGAGCTTCCTGTATCTCTGTCTCTATGTCTCTCTCTGTCTGTCTCTGTTTCTGTCTCTGTAGATATATATACGACACAGACAGGAAGAGAAAGGAAGATGCTCTCAGACGTTCGGGGAGTGAGAAACAAGGAAGGCAGGATACAATGCTGGTAGGAGACAGTCAGCGAACTTTTGCGTGCGACTGTACACTTCTGTGAGCTGAGTTGGGGGACATCTCTTCCTGTCTCACTAATCTCATCCTGGCTGCCCGTAACTGATCCCGTTGTGGGTGTCTAACTGATCTCGTTGTAGGTGTCTAACTGGTCTCGTCGTGGGTGTCTAACTGATCTCGTCGTGGGTGTCTAACTGATCTCGTCGTGGTTGTCTAACTGATCTCGTTGTGGGTGTCTAACTGATCTCGCTGTGGGTGTCCAACTGATCTCGTCGTGGTCGCCTGCAGAGCCTACTTCACCTCCAACGCAAAGGGAAATGAAAAATTACAGGGCAGCTTCCCTACCTTACCTGAGATTTCCGTCCCTTTTTAAGCTTCTTTCCCGTTGCTCAGTGGCGGAAAAAGGCGATACTCAAACTCTACGTCCTTTCCATAGCTCTTCTTCGTGACTAGCCTCCAAGATCGAGCTGCCTGGGGAAAAATTAGGCGGAAAATCACCACACAAAAATCGCCAGGAAAATCGCCTTAACAGCGTGATATATAGATGGATGGCAAGTAAAAAAGAACACTATGTATCTCGGACATAGGGATGAACATAAACACTACTACTACTACTATTACTACTACTACTACTACTGCTACTACTACTACTGCTACTGCTGCTACTACTACTACTACTGCCACTACTACTCCTGCTGCTGCTACATGTATCATCATAACTACTGTCACTTCTACGGTGTTGTCATATTTCCCTCTAAAAGACAAAAGGGGTATAAGTTAGGGGAGGGCAGCGAAATGACAGAGCACAGGGCGACATGGAGGCGATTTGTTTGTGGCCACCCCTTACGGAATTAAGGCTTCTGACTAGAGATAAACAGAGACATAGACAAACAGGCAGATAGATAGACAGATAGATAGATAGATAGATAGATAGAAAAGAAGAAAACGCTTAAGTGGAAAATATTGACCCCTTCTTTGTCGGAACAACTCTTGCATTCTATTCGGCCAGACGATTTTATTCAGCTGAGAATGAGTCATGGGAGCCTGATGGTGTTAATACTGTCACCACTAACCCTCTCATGGTCGGAACAACTCTAATTTAGTCGGGGTAAAATCTTTTCAAGGAAGCAGCGAACACCATGTCTCTCTCTCTCTCTCTCTCTCTCTCTCTCTCTTTTCTGGTGCAGTTTTCCTAAATGCTCTACGAGGAAAGCAAACACGAAATCACTCCCCCCCCCTCACTCTCTTTCTCTCTCTCTCTCTCTCTCTCTCACTGCACCACCAGGCAGGCAAAGGAAAAATTTATCCCGCCACGTAAAACGGAAAGGAGGAAAGTCCACAAATGTACCGTACGTTCCACGCTTCCCCTCTGCCTGCAAGCAACGCAGTGCATAGAGGATGGTGGCAACGCTTAGGAGATGTGCGTTGGCGTTGACCGTGACGTTGATTCTTATGCTACTTATCCTCGGGGTGGTGAAACACTTTGTGAACGAGTCCTTGCACGGCGCGATTAAATCAAGCACGCTAATGAGGACGGATTTACCTGCTCTCATAACTTACCTGGGGAGTGAGATGAGTGACAGGAAGCGTGAGGATGCGAGGAGCGAGGCTGGACCCGGCACCTGGATCCCTCACCTATGTCCTCACTATAGGCAGCTGGGACTTAGGAGCCTCTTCTGGACACCGCCAACACCCAACACTATCTTCTTCCTTCAGACGTCCTGCCAGGTCTCGCTCACGACCAGAGAGGTGAAATGAGATTTAGAGACATTGTGAGGATTTTGTAATGGAGTGGGGTATGAATTTTAGCTATCATAAATCTTAAAATACAGCCGTTTTGAAAAGTATTATAAACTATGTAAATTGTTAAAAAAAAAATAGTAGATACTGTTATATAGAAAAAGAAAGATTTTGACTATCATTAATTTTGAGTTCAGGATTTTTGGAAAGTATTCTAAATGTCTCTCGATTATTTAAAGAATCTGCTGTTAATTAGTAAAGGAACAGCCCAGGTAAGAATCATTAACAGGTGAATTAATACAGGAAAATATAACTAAATGGCTACGTTCTTTTTCAGCTTATTATTTTTTTTTTTTTGGGGGGAAAGGGGGGGACGAGCCCCTCAGACCCCCTCCTCCTCCTTAGCTGCGCCCATGATACCTTCTTGAACCACTACAGAGCTACGGTTACTGATGATCTAAAGGAGTAATTAAGAGGGAAGGTGTTCAGTCCAATTAGGTCATCAGTAATTATAGCTCCGTAAAGGCTGAGAAGGAAACCCATGTTGATATACCCTTCTCTCTCTCTCTCTCTCTCTCTCTCAAAACTGTAATCAAAATAGCATCCTGAACTTTCTCAAAATCAAAATAAAAATCTCGTTAGACACCATGCATGTTTTGATTTCACAGTGCCGTTGTTGTTGTCGTTTATTGTTGTTGTTCTTGTTCTTCTCGTAGTAGTAGTAGTAGTAGTAGTAGTAGTAGTAGTTGTTGTTGTTGTTGATGTTTCAGCTGTTTCAATAAGAGGGTCCAAAGAAGCCTTCAGTGCCTTCTATAATCTTACCCATATTCCTGAGTCTTCCCCTTCTTCTTCTTCCTGCCCAGGCCTGTGTGGTGGAGAGCGCCGCCCATCACCACCCACACCGCCCCGTTCTCGTCCTCATGGCCGCCCCCACCCTCAACCACACCCACCCACTCATCAAGGTACGCCCAATCGACAGGTATCTAGTCCTCAGTTCGTCTCAAATCGGATGGGGCCTTATTGTTTAAAATGCTACTCAGGGGCGGGCGTGGCTGGTCTCCCTTACCCTATATGTCGGGAATGAGTTGCCTAGACCCGGACCCCTACGCTCCTGATGGGGTAAAAAGGACTGGATGACTGATATATATTTACCTTCACTCCTAAGCGTCTCATTACAAAAATTCACTATTGTTATTATTATTATTATTATTATTATTATTATTACTACTACTACTACTACTACTACAGTTACTACTACTACTATTACAATTACTACTATTATTATTATTATTATTATTATTATTATTATTATTATTATTACTACTACTACTACTACCACTACTACTATTACTATTACCAGTACTACAACTACCACTATTATTATTATTAGTGTTGTTATTATTATTATTATTATCATCATCATCATCATTTATATATTTATTCACCAGCCTGTAGAAAGAAAGAATCCATTAACGCCTTCACCAATACATTTATAAACCCCTTCTACTCGATGACCTACTTATTTTATGCTTATTCTTCAAAGGACATTATTCAGATTAAGATATATATTTTTCCTGAATGGTTAGACAGGGCCTTCTCTGATCTCCATCCATGCCTCTGATTGGCTGGGTCGCGAGGAACAGGGCAGGCAGTCAGAAAGGACGAATACCCTCTTAACTGGTCAATCGCGGGAATATTAACTCACCAGCGTCGCCTTTGTTTTGTGCGTGTGTGTGTGTGTGTGTGTGTGTGTGAGAGAGAGAGAGAGAGAGAGAGAGAGAGAGAGAGCGAGGGTTAACTGGTGAGAATATTGACACTCTCAGGCTCTTATAATCACTCTCAGTTAAACACAGTAAAAAGAGAATGGAATGTATCAAACTGTGTCAACTCCTCAGGTATTAGGGGTACTGGACAACGTGAGGGTATGGGGATGAGGGAAAAGATAGATGTATAGATAAATGAACACACAGATATACAGATCTGTAGTTGTATAGAGGTTTAGGATACATAGGGGCTTAGACGTATGCTTCTGCTATACCTAAGGGTGTCAAAGCGCTTGGAAACGTGAGAGTGATTTAGCTCACCTGAGAGAGTTACAAAGGCTCCAACATCTTTGCGTGCGTCGGCCTTGGGCAATTAAATGTGGCTCTCCACGCTGCTCGATCTCTGGCAACCTCCCTGTTCAGTTCCTTATTCCTGAGGTCACACTCTATGACCTCGTCCGGGGTCTTGTTTGGTCTGCCTCTCGCACTCCTACCCACACAGGTCACACTTCACACCTTCTGCACTCAACTGTCTTCACCCATCCTCTCAACATGCCCAAACCAACTCAATCTATCCCTTCTCATCGCAACATCAATACACTTCAGTCCCGTCCTTCATCTCAACTCTTCCATCGTAAACCTTGTCTTCCACCCCCCACCCCCAGGCCTCGCATTCAAAAGGACGCACTACACATCCACCTAATCACTGTCATTTCTGTACGTTTGAACCTACGAATATCCTCTTCCTTTACTGCCTAGGTTTCACCACCATACAACATTACACTCCTAACACAAGTCGCATACGAAGATCCTTTAGCACGGAGGGAGAGCTTCTCAGTGTCAGGAGAGGCAACAGCTCCCTGAACTTCTTCCAACCACACCTCACTCTAGCCACAGAACTTGCTCCAGGTGTATAAATTCATATATGTACAGTTGTATCGACGTATAGAGGTACAGGGTAGATATATAAATGTATAGATATATTAATGTATTGATGTATGAATGTATGATTCTGCTCTTCAGGTCTTGACGTCACTGGCCAACGTGAGGGTGGGTTGGCTGGACCTGGATCGGGTGTTCAGCGAAGAGCCTCTCAGGACCTGGCACGCGCGACGCACCTGGCTCACCATCCCTAGTAAGTGGACTGACTGACAGGGGTGAAGATAGAATTATTAACCTGTAAAATGGGCTGAAAGAAATGGACTAAGGCAGTGAGGAATATTGGAGGTTTAACTGGGAGGGAAAATGAGTTTGGTACATGTACAAGAAAAGTTAAGAAGAAATACTCTTCAGTAATAATAATAATAATAATAATAATAACAATAATAAAGTGCTATGAAACCAAACCCAACGATCTTACCGCGCACTTACCGCCCATTTCCACGCCAGACGAGCGCAGTGTAGCGGCGTTGGTGAGCGATGCGGCCCGCCTGGAGCTACTTAGGAGGTACGGGGGCACCTACCTTGACCTGGATACTCTCTGTCTACGCCCTCTGCCCCGCCAGGCCAACTTCCTGCCTAGAATTTCGGACAGACTCGTCATTAACTGCGTCATGAGTTTCCCTCCGCGACACAGGCTGATGCAGGTGTGTTTGAGGGGTAGGTTCTGTGTAATTTTCTGTCTGTCTGTCTGTCTGTGTCTGTCTATCTGTCGCTTATCTATCTACATGTCTATCTCTATCTATCTGTCTGTCTATCTGTGTCTGTCTGTCTGTCTATCCATCGATCTATCTGTCTCTTTATCCATCCATCTATCTATTTATCTATCTGCCGTTTGTCTATCTCATCTATCTATTTATCTCTCTACCTACCATTCTATTTATCTATCTATCTGCATCTATCTATCCATCTCAGACAAATCGGTCATTAATTGCATCAAGAGCTTTTACCTTGGACTCTTGTTGACGTGTTTACAAGCTATACTCTATTCACTTTAACTTGGCTCTCTCTCTCTCTCTCTCTCTCTCTCTCTCTCTCTCTCTCTCTCTCTCTCTCTCTCTCATCTTCAATGCTGAGCTATAACAAGAGATTTACACTAGAATATGGTACTATAGTCTTTCAACTCTAACTTGGCCTAAAATTGCCATCTCTCCGTGAATGCTGATTTGATAAATTAACACTAGAATATGATGCGAGTCACGAAGAAGTGCTATACAGAGCGGTAGTAGTGTCTTATTCTACTGCTGACTGACGTGAGTAGTAGTTGTAGTAGTAGTAGTTGTTGTTGTAGTAGTAATAGCTGTTGTTGTCGCTGTTCTTGTTGTGCTTAAGCCGTCCTTCTCCTGCCCTCCACCGACCTCTTTTCCGGGGATAGGGAGGTAGTTGAAGGACGTTTGTACAACCGGGCAGCTCCACAGCCGCCCAGTTATATCAGTGCCACCACCTGAAGGCTCCCTCTCCAGCACCTGCGGATGCTCACAAGACATGAATAATAAACATAACATTAACACTCATGGTTAGAACAACTGTAAGATTTCATTCCAGCTCAAGCCAGGTCCTCGTCCTCGTCATCGTCATCGTCATCGTCATCGTCACCGTCATCGTGTGCCTTCTTTGAGACTGCGTAACAGGGCTGATAAGAAAAGCAAAATTAATTCCCTCAAATACTGTAATAAATCATACTGGTGATGGAAATGTTTCGCTCTCTCTCGATGCTTTCAAGTTTTAAGTACGCTGAGCAAATGGTTCCTGAGTGTGTTTGTGTGTCTTTACTTTTTCAGAGTGTGGTGGATGAGTTACCGTCAGTGTGGGACCCCAGCAGGTACACCAGCATCGGGGCAGACCTCCTCACTCGCCACCTTCACCTCCTCTGCCCCGACAACTTCACCATCCCCAGCTCCGTCCCTCCTCATCAAGTCGAGACCTGCGGGGACGTCACTGTCTTCCCAGCCCACGCCTTCGTCCCTTTCAGCAACGGCAGTGACCTCAAATATATCTTCACTGAGGGAGAGGGTCTGGGGGCGTCGTTCATGAGGAGGGATGATGTGTATACTCTTCACCTGTTTAATCACCTCACCTCCCGAGTCCCCTTGAATCCCTACGGAGACTCCATCCTGAAGGAGGCGGCTGAGAAGAACTGCCCTTGGGTCATGCGAGTTGTTAGGGAAAATAAGCTGTACTTGTAGGCAAAGTGTACATTGACAATAGCATGTATACCTGGTGAAGTTCCCCCTCCCCTGTCAGCTCAGTTGATGGCCAAGGTTAGTAAGATGAGAGTCGATTTGACTAGAGTGGCACAATCAGCTTTTGCTACCAATCATTCACTCGATGTGGTTTTAAGTCCAGGAAAGCGTGCACTGAAGGACAAGCCAAATGGTTTCATGTAATCCAGGTTAACAGTTATTACGTTGAATGGTAACTATATAACCAGCAAATGGATGTTTGGTGGTCTAGTGGATCCAGGCGCTCCAGTCGAATGCTTCCCACAGAGTGCAACCAAGGAATGACTGGGGTTCACTGCACACATAATGCTACTCAGGGTTTGCTACTGGTCACCCTCGCTTTAAAGGACTGGACTAAGTAGCCTCGGTCCGGGCCATTAGCTCCTGATGAGGCAAAAAAAGGATATGTTGGGGGGAATAAAAGTCACCCATCTCACTCATGCCACACCACAGTCACTTCCCGCACCTATTGTTCAGCTGATCTCATTTCCCCCTCTGCCCCGCCCAGCCATACCTCTTGCCATACTCACTCAAAGCCACTCCCTCTTCCACCCACTCACACGGATCTTTTCTCCCACCAATACGCTTCCCTTCCACCCACTCCTTCTCTCTCACCCTCGCACATTAAGGTTGTTAATTGCTTTTATACATACATGCACACACGCACACACACACACACACACACACACACACACACACACACACATATATATATATATATATATATATATATATATATATATATATATATATATATATATATATATATATATAAAGACCACAAGTACGAGTGATCTTGTTTTACTTTAAAAAAAATTTGAGTTGTAATTAGGCATCGAACTAACTTCTGATCTCAACAAAAAGATAATTTCTAAGTAAAGTTAATGGAAGATAAGCAAACCTTAAAATAATCCTAGGCCAGCAAATAGGCTTAAACATACTCAACTCCCTACATAATTACACAGTTAATTCTGAAGTAAACAATAGATCGAAGAGATAAGGAAATGAGAAAAAACGACATAAGCTCATCCAGACTGGTAGATCCTTGAGCCTGCCTAGTTTCGCCATCAGCACACGATCAGACGACGACCAGGCACAGGAATCCGAGGATCACAAGCCACAACACCGAGAGGGAAGGTGCGGAAAGTAGTAAGCCTGTACACCCTGAACCCGAAGAGCTGGCCACCTGTTGACTTGGTTGATGCTTCATATACCCGGCAGTACACCAAAGCAAGTGCAGAGCAGCGTAAGCCCTTCTCTTCCCAGGCAAGGTCATAACTAGCTCGTGAAGCTCCAAACACTTGAGAAGAGGCAAGCAGTTGGCGCAAAGTCCAAACGATCCGGTTCAGCGAAACAGTAGATGCTTACGTCGGTTGGTATGAGACCAGAAGAGTCATGATGAAAGTTGAAGCAGATCCATAATGTATTTCTCAGCCACCACACACGTTTCAAAGACCACCAGACTCTTCTTCGCTGCCTTCAGCAAGAAACAACAGCCATTAAGAACAACACTAGCAGCAGTGGATATTAACAAAGCGTTCGATACATTACCAAGACACGTTCGATGATCAAAATGTAAGACACAAACATGGAAGACAATTATAAGAAATGGCGAGCCAACTTCTTCTTAGGCGGACAGGCTCAGGTACTCTTCTAAATCCAGAATACTTGTACTATCCAACGGTGTCCCACAGGGTTCATTCCTTTTACTCTCATTTTTTTTTTTTTTACCTTTTCCTCCAAGACCTGCTACCCTCACCTCCTTCGACTGCAGTACAGTCCTATGCCGTTGACCTAGCAGTAGCTTTACAATACTCAGAAACTCAATGAGCAGCAGGCCGGGTCTAATAGCATCTACTCTCAGCAGAACACTGGCAGGGACAGTACAGAGTGACTGCTACAACAACCAAATCAACCATCACTCTCTTCACTCCAAACAGACTGACAGCTCATGTACAGTCAGATTTCCCTGTTTAACTAACCACACTCACAGGAGAGACATATTACAATCTGGACTAACACATGGTCTTTTCTCAACTTAACAGCAACATCACCGTAAAGGCATCTCGTAAACACGATGCCTTGAAGCCACTCACAGGCGCTACCCTCTAACCGCAGAAACAATCCCTGAAAACAGTCTATAAACAGATCATTGAAATCATTAGAACGAAAATGAATTAATCTAGACCAAACAGAGCCCAACCTAAACCACAACAAACATGGACGATCTTCAAACAACATAAAACGTGTAACAGTAACAGAGATCCACTGAGACTTCCAATACAGATCACCTACATCAAGGGACAAAAATATTATCTCCAATCAAGAACGATATAAACATGAAAGGCATACGGTTCATCATTTCATCTCAAGATATATCCTAATCATGCTCAGTCAGGGAATTCGTAGAAAGGGTTGAGTTGTACCTATCTATCTATTTATCTATCTCTCTATGTGTTGGCCAAAGATATAGCTTATTTTCATCGACATTGTACATAACCAAAGGACCTCTCTTCTGAATCGACCCTCCAACCTGACTACACTTGGTCATCAACTAGGCTGACAGGGGTTGGGGATCTTCGGCAGTTAAAAGAATAATAATAATAATAATAAAACAAAAAAGCTATATTATTATCAATACATTTTTTCCCCTACAAATACAGCTTATTTTCCCTAACAACTCGCATGACCCAAGGGCAGTTCTTCTCAGCCGCCTCCTTCAGGATGGAGTCTCCGTAGGGATTCATGCTGGCTCCATAGGTGAGGTGGTTGTACAGGTGAAGGGTATACGCATCATCCCTCCTCATGAACGACGCCCCCAGACCCTCTCCCTCAGTGAAGATGTAGTTAACGTCGCTGCCGTTGATGAAGGGCTCGAAGGCGTGGGCTGGGAAGACAGTGACGTCCCCGCAGGTCTCGGCTTGGTCAGGAGGGACGGAGCTGGGGATGGGGAAGTTGTCGGGGCAGAGGAGGTGAAGGTGGCGAGTGAGGAGGTCTGCCCCGATGCTGGTGTACCTGCTGGGGTCCCACACTGACGGTAACTCATCCACCACACTCTGAAAAAGTAAAAACACACAAACACACTCAGGAACCATTTGCTCAGCGTACTTAAAACTTGAAAGCATCGAGAGAGAGCGTAACATTTCCATCACCAGTATGATTTATTACAGTATTTGAGGGAATTAATTTTACTTTTCTTATCAGCCCTGTTACGCAGTCTCAAAGAAGGCACACGACGACGGTGACGATGACGATGACGATGACGATGACGAGGACGAGGACCTGGCTTGAGCTGGAATGAAATCTTACAGTTGTTCTAACCATGAGTGTTAATGTTATGTTTATTATTCATGTCTTTTAAGCATCCGCAGGTGCTGGAGAGGGAGCCTTCAGGTGGTGGCACTGATATAACTGGGCGGCTGTGGAGCTGCCCGGTTGTACAAACGTCCTTCAACTACCTCTCTATCCCCTGAAAAGAGGTCGGTGGAGGGCAGGAGAAGGCCAGCTTAAGCACAACAAGAACAGCAACAACAACAGCTATTACTACTACAACAACTACTACTACTACTACAACTACTACTCATGTCAGTCAGCAGTAGAATAAGACACTACTACCGCTCTGTATAGCACTTCTTCGTGACTAGCATCATATTCTAGTGTTAATTTAACAAATCAGCATTCACGGAGAGATGGTAATTTTAGGCCAAGTTAGAGTAGAAAGACTATAGTAGCATATTCTAGTGTAAATCTCTTGTTATAGCTCAGCATTGAAGATGAGAGAGAGAGAGAGAGAGAGAGAGAGAGAGAGCCAAGTTAAAGTGAATAGAGTATAGCTTGTAAACACGTCAACAAGAGGCCAAGGTAAAAGCTCTTGATGCAATTAATGACCGATTTGTCTGAGATGGATAGATAGATGCAGATAGATAGATAAATAGAATGGTAGGTAGAGGGATAAATAGATAGATGAGATAGACAAACGGCAGATAGAGAAACAGATAGATGGATCGATAAAGAGACAGATGGATCGATGGATAGACAGACAGACAGACACAGATAGACAGACAGATAGATAGAGATAGACAAGTAGACAGATAAGCGACAGACAGACAGACACAGACAGACAGACAGACAGAAAATTACACAGAACCTACCCCTCAAACACACCTGCATCAGTCTGTGTCGCGGGTGGAAACTCATGACGCAGTTAATGACGAGTCTGTCCGAAATTCTAGGCAGGAAGTTGGCCTGGCGGGGCAGAGGGCGTAGACAGAGAGTATCCAGGTCAAGGTAGGTGCCCCCGTACCTCCTAAGTAGCTCCAGGCGGGCCGCATCGCTCACCAACGCCGCTACACTGCGCTCGTCTGGCGTGGAAATGGGCGGTAAGTGCGCGGTAAGATCGTTGGGTTTGGTTTCATAGCACTTTATTATTGTTATTATTATTATTATTATTCAGGGTACCCAAGGAGAGGAACGCCTTCATGCGGTGACACTGATATAGCCGGGCCTCCATACACGCTCATGTCTCATTCTAACCTGCACACTTACTAAGGATGGTGAGCCAGGTGCGTCGCGCGTGCCAGGTCCTGAGTGGCTCCTCGCTAAACACTCTATCCAGGTCCAGCCAGCCCACCCTTACGTTGCCCAGTGATGCCAGTACCTGAGTAGCAGTAGCAGTAGCAGTAGCAGTAGCAGTAGTAGTAGTAGTAGTAGTTGCAACCCCAGGCCCATCTAGACGTGAACCCAGTGGACTGCTGGCTGAAGTTTCCGTCCTCCTGCGGCCTACCATCTTCCTTTAGGGGGATAGAAAACTGACTGTGGGATGCCTGTTCAACCGGGCAGTGAGGCCACCCAGTTATATCGGTGCCACCACGTGAAGGCGTCCCTCTCCTAGTCACGAAGAAGCTTTATAGAAAAAAATAGAGCCACAGTATTATTCTGACACTGAATTAAGGGAAACAGGTTGCAAGAGGCTGAAAATTCCCTCCAAGTTTAAAATGACTGAATTATAGTTATGAGATAGGAATGAGTCTCCTTGGTTATACTTTACGCTTGTCACTTAAACATGGTCTAAAATCGCCATCTCTCCATCATTAATGCTGAATTATGATACATGTATGCAGGGAAATGAAGCTAGTCACGAAGAAGTGCTATGAAGAGGATGTAGAGCCTTAGCACTTGTATTTCTGCCACTGAACTATGGGAAAATGAGAAGCAAATTGACGAAAATCTGAGCCAGGTTAAGGTGAAAGGAGGATATGTAGTTAAATTGATCTTGTGGGTGGTTCAAGGGAGAGCAATTTATGAACCACCCTGTAGGAGACTGTGTGGGCGTACCTTAGTGAGTGGGTGGGTGTGGTTGAGGGTAGGGGCGGCCATGAGTAGCAGAATTGGGCGGTGTGGGTGGTGGTGGGCGGCGCTCTCTACCACACAGGCCTGCAGTAACGTTTGTAGTGGTAGTAGTAGTAGTAGCAGTAGTAGTAGAACAGTAGTAGTAGGAATAATAATAGTAGTTGCAGTAGTAGTATTATTGTAGTAGTAGTAGTGGTAGTGGTAGTAGTAGTAGTAGTCATCCTGCCTCTGAGGGATAGGCAGGATGTGATTAAAGGGTGTTTGTATATGCGGGCAGCTCCACCACCCGGTCATATCGATGCCACCAGGTGAAGGCGTCTCTCTTCAGGTGTGAATCGACAGGAAATGTTTACGAACAATATAGAAGGAGGGGAGGGAGGGATGACTGGGAGGGGGAAGGGAGGGTGTGGAGGGAGAAGAGAGGGAGGGGATATAGGAAGGGGTGGGGAGGGGGAAGGAAGGGAGGGGAAGGGGAGGGGAGGGAGTGGAGGGAGAAGGGAGGGAGGGAGAGATGGAGGGTGGTAGTGACAAGGAGAGAAGGTAGGGAAGGTTAGAGCGGGGGAAGGGAGGGAGGAGGAAGGGGGGTAGGGAAGGGAGAAGGGAGGGAGGGAGTAAACAGAGAGGTTAGGGTAGAGGAAAGATTCGGGTCAATATTATCACTGCAATAAATAATATGTGAATGAGGGGGAGGGGGAGGGGGAGGAGGTGACAAAGAATGAACTGGATGGGTGAAATGGAGAGATATATGAGAGAGGGGGGGGGTGAGCTGGAGGGGGGACAGCCAAATGAGAGAGGACGTAGCGACGTGGAGGCGACTTGCTTGTGGCCACCCCTTCCTGGATTCTTAAGGCGTTTTGCTATACATAGAAAAATTATTAACACAGCCTCAGAATGTGGGTATGATATGTGGATACACCAGATCACATACACAGTACACATCACAGCCATTCCACATCCTCTATAACAATGGCCGCTGCAATGTCAAAAAGCATATGCGGCGTACACCTAGGATTGCCACCACCGGCACGGGGCTCGTCAGCGAAGAAATGCGAGGTCGGCCTTACATTTTAGCAACACACACACACACACACACACACACACACACACACATTTTCATCACCTCTCTCGTTGTGAGCGTGGTTCTACAGGATGTCTGAAGGAAGAAGATGGTCTTGTGCGTTGGTGGCGCCCATGCGAGACTCCTATGACCCATCCTTCGGTAGCGAGGACATAGGTGAGGGAGCCATGTACCTGGCCTAGCCTCTCCCCACCACACCTCACTCCTCTCATAGCCATCCTTACTCCTCACATTCTTATCCTCATCCTTAGTCCTCCTTACATTCTCCCCCTTATCCTCATTCCTCCACATACTCCCCCTCTCATCCTCACTCCTTCCCACACTCTCCTCCTCATCCCCATTCCTCAGGGAAGCGATAAATGTTGCTAAATTACGCCTCATGACGCTGTTAACGCTAAGCACATTACTCATGGCCTCGTTCACGGAGTAATTCATCACCTCGAGTGCACCTAATATTGAGACAATCGCTCCTGCCAACACCAATGCTCTTCTCTTAATGCTCGTCATCACTGCACTGCTGGCGGTTGCTTGCGGGCAGAATCGTTCTTTCACAGCCTCTGGTTTTCCTTCTCTGACATCTACGTGGCGTGTACAAAAATAACATCTGAATTTTTTAAAGCGAAGTTCATGTACACCCTCGCTCACGAACTTCTGCTCAGGGGTTACTGCTTCCTTCCCCCGATGCCCTGGAGGGAAGGGGGGGCTCGTGTCTCCCCCATCTTCAACCTCCACCTCCCCGTCGTTCATCCTCCAGCTGCCAGTCAGTGTTCAGCCGCAGATTTTCTCATCTCCTGTAAATCATGGGTAAACGATTGAAAAATAAATTAATATTCATTTGCAATTTTGTAAACTCAAGACATCATTAGAAAACAATGTAATCAACGCTGTCTTTCCCTACACGATTCTGGGCTACAGTGCTCGTTCTCTCCCTTCTCCTCCACCTCTCTCTCTCTCTCTCTCTCTCTCTCTCTCTCTCATGAAGTACTGAAATTATTTAGAACGAAAACCTTTATCCATGGTACCCATCGAACGAAAGAAAATACGTCTCTTGTCTCCTAAATATTAAGCAACTTACAGAGAGAGAGAGAGAGAGAGAAATGGATAGAGATAGATAGATAGATAGACTGATAGATAGAATGCCAGAGCTGATTCAATTCCACCTAAATCAATAGTCAATTCCTGTATCATTTATTTACGTTGATCTCATTTCCCCTCACTGCATAACTCATCCATACCTCTTGCTGCACACACACACACACACACACACACACACACACACACACAGTCCTTTATCTCCCACCTTCTGTACACGCTTCTCTCTCTCTCTCTCTCTCTCTCTCTCTCTCTCTCTCTCTCTCTCTCTCTCTCTCTCTCTCCAAGCCACTCCCATCTCACCCACACGAATTCTTTTCCTGCTATTCTCACCCACACCCACCCTCTCACCCACCCACACCCACTCTCTTCCACCCACCCACGACCACCCTCTCACCCACACCCACCCACCCTCTCCCACCCACCCACGACCACCCTCTCACCCACCCACATCCGTCCACTCCATCCCTCCCACCCACCCACACCCACTCCATCCTTCCCACCCACATTAGGCTCAGTCTTGGCACAACGAAGAAATATAATACAGCGATAAAAGGACCCTGAAAAAGACCTAACATTGTGCCTATCAACTGCACGAGGTCACTAAGGGAGATAATCAGTTTTTCTAAGTCCCAGGTTTCCCCTGGACTAAAACATACAACCGTCAAGTTTACCATTCAGGTCCCCATTTTTTGTTTAAGGTGAGAACCGGTTTAGGTAAAGGGACCTTGCCTGAAGGTTTGGTGGTAGGCCCGGGAATCCAACTTGATCCAACAACAACAACAACAACAATAAAAACAATAATAATGATAATAATAATAATAATAATAATAATAATAATAATAATAATAATAACAATAATAATCATCATCATCATCATCATCATTTTCACCATCTTCATCATCATCATCATCATCATCATCATCATCATCATCATCTACACCGCCTTTCCCACCCTAGCGTAGGATGAAGTAGGGTCCACGGAGCTAGAAAATACTCAATAGAAAAAAAATATTACCCAAAGTTTGTCAAGTTGTATGAGCCACACTTCCATTCACTCACCATTCAAGCCCCCAGAATCCTCAACATCAACAACAACAACAACAACTACTACTACTACTACTACTAACAGTAATAATAATAATAATAATAATAATAATAATAATAATAATAATAATAAGATTTAGGAACAACACCTCTGAATTTCTCAAGTTATTTAGGCAGACAAAAAATCTCAGCCATGGCATAATCCTCCCCTAGAACACGACACACAACCATCGAGTTTCCAGCAAGGTCCCTAAACGTACTGCTGGGGAGACGGGGAGACGTAGGAGAAAGAGAGAGGGGGAGCCTGCGCGTGGGTGGATTGGAAGGTTGCGTGTACCGTGCCTGCCCTGATGTGGTTCTGTTCGTTTTCTTTTATTTGTATCCCGTTTTCTCTCATTTGTTTACCTTCTTGTCTCTTTTTGTTCTTCAGTAAAATTTAGGGACCTGGATTTAACATCGATTAAGGAAAGAGGTGGTCTAGGGGCCTAATTTGATGACCTTGTGTGATTGGTAGGGATTAAATCTAACTTTTTTGCTTTCTTTACTCAAGGTTAGTGGTTAGTACGATTATAATCATATTTACTACACACACACACACACACACACACACACACACACACACACACACACACACACACACACACACACACACGACCTGATACATTACCCTCCCCAGCGGTCTGAGTCGTGAGTAGCATCTTCTGATTTTCTTGCTAGTGAGATGATCGAGATGAGTCTTGGTATTAGCGGTGCTCTCAAAGTTCACCAGGGCGGCTAAACAGCTGGCTTTTTATACAGTGTGCATCTCCAAACCCACCCACACACACACCCACCCACACACACACACACAATCACAACGGGTCACCCACATACGAGTATACATATATATTTTCTTCCTATATGCCTATCTGTTTTCCTCTGTTCATATACATCTTTACTTATTTATCATTTACCTACATTAATTTCCACACTAACCACATTTCCGTATAATGATAATCCTCACCAACACTGCTTACTATATCACAAAAAAAAGCCTAGTAATTTTACCCTCTTCATCACACTACATCCTCCTTCTCACCACCGCAGTTCACGAGGTCACACAAAGCTGAGGACACAAGCAAGATCCTAGATTCTTACATAAACCTCTTACCATCACCCTTGCCCACAAATACTGTCTTGTAATATTCCCCTCTTCTACACTTTACCACCTCCTCCTCACCCCACTTCCAGGAGGTCTCGCAGCACTGAGGACCAAAGCAAGAAACTAGCTCTTATCTAAGCCTGCCCGCCATCCCTGTCCAATTCCCCTGCAGGTCTTTCAAATGGGGATAAAAATATACACACAGGCATTTGTTCCGGCTCCATTGGGTTCTAAAATTTGGGGGAAAAGGGAGATTCCCCGAGTCGAAGGAGCGGATTAGTGTGTGTTTGTGTGTGTGTGTGCGTGTGTGTGTGTGTGTGAGATCCAAGCCAGTTTTTGTGACCTGTTACGGGGAAAGGTTGGACGTGGTTGCATCCTCGCCCAAACACACGTAAAAAGGCATAACAAAAAACTTCATTCGTAACACACATCTTAAACGAAAACTTGAGAATCTATTGTGTTACATGGAGCCATCTAGGAAGTATCAGCTGTATGTGATTGTGTATTTTTTTATTATCATTATTATTATTATTATTATCATCATCATTATTAGTATCTTCATCATCATCATTAAAATTGTTATCCTCGCCATCATCATCATCACCACCATCATCATCATCTTCGCTCTCATCCTCCTCATCATCATCAATCACCATCAATCCTCCTCATCATCTTCACAATCATTATCGCCACCACCACCATCATCTTCGCAATCCTCCTCCTCCTCCTCCTCGTCATCGTCATCATCATTGCCCTTTTTTCTTATCTAAGGATGGGCTGTGACTAGATTACAGGAACAAGGAAGTAGAGATGACGAAAGGACGAGTATGGAGCAACAATCAATATACCTAGTGAAATGGGCCGCATACTCACTCACACAAGAATCAAGCCCATGGAATCACGCACGTATAATAATAATTTAGTGGTTTATTCCACTTGTATGTTCGTATGTTTTTTACCCTGCACTTCAGCTCCCATCACAGCGCCCATAGAGAAACATGAGAGAAGTAAAGAAAGAAAAAAGATAGATAGATAGATAGATAGATAGATAGATAGATAGATAGAGAGAGAGAGAGAGAGAGAGAGAGAGAGAGAGAGAGAGAGAGAGAGAGAGACTAGGAGTTAATTACAAGTTTGTTCTTAAGACATGCCCCAGATTCTTAAGAACCTTTATAAATAGATGTGGAGGAGGTCACTAAGGCCACTTCGTTCCATATTTGCAACTGTTCTGTTACCCAGGTCATCGGCCGAGGAGCAAACACAGACGAGGGGTTCACTTGAGAGAGAGAGAGAGAGAGAGAGAGAGAGAGAGAGAGAGAGAGAGAGAGAGAGTATGGAAGTGTATATTATAGCATGCGGAAGAAAGACTGTGAGGTGAATTGAATGTGGAAGTGAGCTAGGATGTGTGTGTGTGTGAGAGAGAGAGAGAGAGAGATCCCCGGGTTCAGTGAGTTTGCTCCCTCCCACATCATTCTTCCAGCCGCAGCCACACTCAACCACACTCCCGTTACATCCGGGCACAAGGCATGGGAAGGGAAGGGGAGGGGAGGGAAGGGGAGGGAAGGGGAGGGGGATCCAGTCCAATTCAAGGCCGATCTTACTCCTCTCTCTTGTCTTCCTCAGTCCCCCTCTCGTCTAGTCACTTCCCTTTACATTTCACTAAGCTTACGTCACGTTAAAGGTATGGATGTTGCTCTTCTTCGTGATGCGGTAAAGGTTGCTTGGAGAGACATGAAGCAGGCCTCTCCCAGCTTAGGAATATTAGCCAAGAGGGAAGAGATTGTGTGTGTGTGTGTGTGTGTGTGTGTGTGTGTGTGTGTGTGTGTGTGTGTGTGTGTGTGTGTGTGTGTGTGTGTGTGTGTGTGTGTGTGTGTGTGTGTGTGTGTGTGTGTGTGTGTGTGTGTGTGTGTGTGTTTGATTAGTACGTCTCTTTAACACTTAGAGCCTCTCCGTCTCTCTCTTCCACGACACACTCATTTAGGGAGACATTACTAGGAAGAGAAATATGCCAAGCCCCTCTCACCTTAAGATTATCAGCCAGCAGAGGAAAGTGAGAAGCAGAGGAGGTGAAACATTTAGGGACATAGAAACATACAGAGCCTTTTTCAGCTTAGGGATACTAGCAAGCAGAGAGAGAGAGAGAGAGAGAGAGAGAGAGAGAGAGAGAGAGAGAGAGAGAGAGAGAGAGAGAGAGAGAGAGAGAGAGAAAGGTTAATTATCTACGGACAGAGAAATGTACAAAGCCTCTTTTGTTGTAGGAACACGAGCCGGCAGAGAGTAGAGAGAGAGAGAGAGAGAGAGAGAGAGAGAGAGAGATGAGCTTACCGACAGCCAGCCTCTTCTCCCTCACCGTGCAGCGTCCTCCCTCACCCATCCCTGACCCTGACAATCCCGCCCGCACCATCTGCCTCACGCCGACTTGGGCTACTTTTTATGGTTCTCCAGGTGTCTTGTAATCAACGGAGCTCTTAACCCCTTCACCACGCGGACGTAAGATTTATTTTTTCTCTCTATCTGTCTATCTATCTATTACCAGACGCCTTCCGGTAAGGGGTGGAAGCAGACAAATCGCCTCCCTGTCGCCCTGTCCCCTGCCATTTCACTGCCCTGCTCACAGCTCACACCCCCCTCTCATATACCTCTCCACTCCATCCCTCCTTCTCATCCTTGGCCTTCCCTTCCCTCTCCCCCCCGCCACCTCACTCACATACACTCTCCTCGTTAGTCTTTTTCTTGCTACTGCTAGATAAATTTACTTAACCTAGAATAGAACTATAGAGTTTTCACCTTAACTTGGCCCGGATTTTTCGTCCTTTTGCAGCTTATTTCATGAAGCCCAGTGGTAGAAAAAGACAATACTCTGGCTCTACATCCTTTCCACAGCACTTCTTCGAGACCAGCACTGCATTCCTGTGTTAATGTATTGCCAGAACTCAGTATTCAAGATGGAGGGATGGGAATTTTAGGCCAAGATAGGGTAAAACGAGTATGGTGAAGGGGTTTTAAGAGAGAGAGAGAGAGAGAGAGAGAGAGAGAGAAAGAGCGAAAGAGAGGGGTGGCACTTTGCGACTGGATTCCCCCTCTTACGTCATCCTGTACACTTAACACCTTCACCTTCATCATACCCTTCTTAAGAGCGGGAAATACGACCGCAAAGTGCCACACAGTGCGATAAAAGTTCTCTAAATGGGGGGAAGGCCGTAGCCACACAGGGAGGCGAGCGCAGGAGTAATATAGAGCCATATAATGAAGGTTCAGTTCAATCCCTCAGGTTCTATAATATACTCACAAGCTGAATAAAATCGTCTGGAGATAGGAAAAGGAAAATTTGATCCAGAGGCCATTGGAGAGAGAGAGAGAGAGAGAGAGAGAGAGAGAGAGAGAGAGAGGGAGGGAGGGAGGGAGGGAGGGGGGGTCTGATAGTAACCCATATATTATCCTAAGTGATTCAGTTGCCGAGGAGAGTGTTAACCCTTTCACTCCGATGACGCCTTTTTCATTTCATTCATGCTTCCTTCAGACGATTTTACTCAGCCTGGAGAGAGCAATCAGGCTGTGAAGGGGGAGGATTTGGGAGACAAACCCCCTCCCCAAAGCTTAACAAAATCGTCTGTATCAAGAATTAAATAAGGTCCTCGGGCTCAGGGGATTAAACAGGGAAATAGGATTACTGAATATAGGATTAGTGAATATAATATAGGATTACTGAATATGGGATTAGTGAGTATTATATAGGATTAATAGATATGAAATCCTTGTCTACCTTTACCCACGCTTGAGAAAATGTGGAGAGTGAGAAATATTTGTTTTTTTAAGTCTGTCTGCTTTCAACGTGGCAAAGAAGGACTGTTTTATGTTGTGGTAAGAGGTATGGTCGGCCAGCTGTCTTGTCTTGTTACATATATGCCTTTCACTTCCCTTCCTATCACCCGAAAGGAGGATGTTAGACTGAGGGAGGGGAGTCTCAGCCTGCAGATGACGGGGTTCACGTTTTAGATGAACCTAGGGCTAGAGCTACTACTTCGACTACTACTACTACTACTACAACCGCTGCTTCTACTACTACTATCAGTTCTCACAGGAAGTTGAATATATCTGAATTAATTTACCTTCCTACCTCCATGTTATATATCGCTTAGGCTCCCAAATCTTTCCCCACCCAGTTCGTCCATCTCAATAACTCACTTCCTCATTCTTACCCCGGAAGAACAGTCAGCCACAAAATTCCCCCTACTCATTCTGTGTCTAACTCACACTTGGGGCATGTCCGTCGCTTCCCATCCTGACGCATCGTGTAAATATCTATGGGCAAAATAAAAGGAAAAAAAAGAACAAGAAAAATATACCAGGTCTCTCTCAGCTTAGGATGACTTTGGAAGGTGTAATAAGCAAAATAAATCGCTTAGGATGAGGTGTTAGTGACGGAAGGAAAGTGTGACGGTGACGCAGTGGAACAACAGGTGAACTTTTGACTCTAACTATACAGTCGGGGACAAAAATTAGCACACAATTTCAGTTACTGTATTTCTCACTTCCATTAGCAGCAGAATAGTGGGTGAACTTCTGAGCCTATCTGTACAGTTGGGGACAAAATTTCGCTCGATATTTCAGCTCATGCATTCACCTTCTTCTACTTCTGATCCTGACTACACAGACTCCTCCTCTCATCCTCACTTCCTCATCCTCATCAGCACCACTCAGCCACGACTACCTGTACAGCTGAGAACAAAAGTCTGCTCAGTATAATTTCAACTCTTTTACACCTCACTTTCTTCCGCAGCTGCATAGTAGGGGAATTCCTGACACTGCATTTTTCTCTCCACACCGCCGTACTTCCTCATCCTCCACCCCCGTCTCGTCTCCCGGAAGCGTATACTCACCTGTAATCACCTCTCACCTGCGTCACCTGAGCTGGTTGACGCAGGAACTAGCCAGGGTGGTGAGGGTGGGGGGTTGCGTAAGGACCCTGGCCAAGGAAGGGGACATTTACCCACATCATACCGCATCACTCGTTCTCTCTCAGGAAGAATCTATTTCAAAAGGATTCCGGGTGACAAATACAAGAATGAGGACTTTGTGGAGGAAGCAGTGATGGCCCGAGGCTAGGCTACTGAGACTAGAGTGTTTAATAAAGTGCCCAGCCTCTCGTCACTGAGCGGCATTATGTGAGTGCTAAATCTAGTCACCACTCAGAGTTAATCCCTTCGGCCAGATGTCTTCATGGCCGAGAGAGTGGGTATTATGATTTGTACGCCATGAATGTTAGAGTGTGTGTGTGTGTGTGTGTGTGTGTGTGTGTGTGTGTGTGTGTGTGTGTGTGTGTGTGTGTGTGCGTGCCCTTATAAGCCCTGAAGACAGACCAGTGCATGACCAGGCATGATCAAGCATATATAACTAGGGGAGTGGTGTGAATGTCTAACCAGCAAGACCAACATGAGAGAAAGTAACGGTGGGCAGGGAACTACGTGGTCTCAGGGAACCATGACACAGCGTTCCATACCACAGCAACACTCAGGCACGTACGAGGTGGTCCTTATACTGTACACCTCTCCTCTTACACTTTACCGGGGGAGTTCTTGCGTGTTGGAGGGACGGATGGAGTCAGGGTATAATCAATGTCTATCCTGCGTCGTTTACTCATTTTCTACCTTCCCTGCCACGCCCAGGCCCACACCAGCAGACTGGGCCGTTCCTGCAGCATATAAGATACCACCAGGTGTTTCTTGAAGAGTGTAATTACCTTGATGTGATTCTCTCCTCTGATATGAGCATTAAACCTTCCCGTAATCGCATCTTAGCCTTGGTTTTAATTCCCTGTAGCTCCAGACGATTTTATTCAGCTGAAAGTGAGACACAGTGACATGCGCGTCTGTCTCTGGGAATCCTCTCATACTGGGAACAACTCTAGGGTTTTAGACCAGGTAATACCAGAAAATATATTTGAATGAGAGTGAGAATGAGAGTGTTAATAAGGTGCAATAGCTCACATCACCCAGAACACACACAAACACACCCAATCTCCCACCCACCCACACCCACAACCACACACACCCACACACACCCACACACACACACACAAGTCGTCCGGGGAAGCGACAGGGCTAAATGACGAAAATCTCCAGGCTATGGCTGTTTACACATATATTTCTCTGCTTTTACTTGCATTTACTGTGACTGACAAGGAGAGAATCCAAACATTCCCTCAAGCTGCGACAATGAGCCGTCAGATTTACGCTCCAGGTCCCCATTTCCGTTCAAGGAGACAAATAGAGGAGCGTGGCACTTAGAACTGGGGAATATCAGGAAATCTGGAGAGGTAAAAAAAAGAAAAAAGATGATAAAGAAAGGCGAGGCTGTGGTAAAGAAAGGCTTGCCCAAAGATCCTGAGCCCGGCCCGGAAATTGAACCCGGGACCTCTCACTTCCGGGTCCGATAGATAGATAGATAGATAGATGGATAGATAGACAGATAGATAGATAGATTCAGTGAAGTCTCCAGGGAATTTGCCGCCCTGACGATATGATTTTTTCTTGTAGATATCAGTTGATCTATAAATCACGCGTAACCAAGTGATTGAACTGCACACACACACACACACACACACACACACACACACACACATTTTCGTCTTTCTTATTCCTTGTGGCTTACAGTGTATCTATGAAGTACGTTTAAAGAAGGGATTGATTTACACACACACACACACACACACACTCTATCTACATGTACATATGTGTGTTTACTCTCACGTGTAACTGCGTACACATCATAAAACTCTCTTCTATCTAATACTTCTATCTCTTCTTTAAGGCCATCGACTCATATACAACTACTTTCACTAACAGCAGGTCACCTTTCTAGATAGCTGCTGTCTTCTCATCATTACCTGATTATCTGTTTGATTGTAACTAATTAACTTTACAATACCTGGCCTTCTTTACACCTCATTTACCTTTATCTATTTCACTACTTTACTAGGCGACTCTTTGCTAAATTCTGCAAGTCTTTATTTATTTATTTATTTATCTTTAACATATGACTAATTTCACTTTTATCGTACAGCTCTATGTTTATAATTTGTTACTGTTATATTTGGCTCTTTATACACTACAGGTCATACATAGGAGAGGACGGAGGGCGAGAGACTAACGAGGAGAGTGCATGTGAGTGAGGTGGAGTGGGGGAGAGGGAGGGCGAGGCCGAGGATGAGATGGAGGGATGAAATGGAGAGGTATATGAGAAAAAGGTGTGAGCTTGGAGGAGCGCGGTGAAATAGAGGGGGACATGGCGACATGGAGGCGATTTGTCTGTAGCCACCCCTTACAGGAACAAGGCGTCAGGAAACAGACAGAGAGGTAGACAGTCATATATGGTTATCTAAGGTATTAATTTTACTGGATATTAAATAATGTTTGTGAATATTTGCAGTAAAGGAGTAATAAATTTGAGACAATATTTACAGCAAATGGGAGAACGATTTTGTCTGTTGGAGAGAGAGAGAGAGAGAGAGAGAGAGAGAGAGAGAGAGAGAGAGAGAGAGAGAGAGAGAGAATTATAATGCAAGAATGAAAAGAATAATGAACATGTGACGGAAAGACAGAAGGACGAAAGACATGAGTGAGAGAGAGAGAGAGAGAGAGAGAGAGAATGAAGATCAAGGGTACAGCATCTCACAGTGACTTGCAATACTACACGTGTACTCAGTATATATATATTTCCTCTTCCCTCTTGACGTGCCAATTATTGCAAAACCTCCTGGTAAAAAAAAAAAATCATTATTATTTTCATTTTTTAATCCTGGTTTGCGTACGATGTCATAAAAAAAGGATCTATAATTATTTAAATATTGTTTCACTTTCCTAACACGTCACCCGTAAGGCCTGGACTCTTCTCTTTAAAAAAAAAAAAAAAAAACAGTAACTCAGTGAGCGAGGGAGGAAGGTGCACAGTTAGAGACACAGTCACTATATTCGGCCATCCACTGGGTAAAGCAACTACCGTGAAATCTGAGACGTATAACACTTCCAAGGGCATGCATGGTGGCCTCCTCACAGCTATAGTGCACTGGCATAGTACTGTGTAAACTGCCTTGATGATTAAAACGAACATACAGTACAAACACCATAAGACCCTATGATGTGTGTTTGTGTTTGTGTGTGTGTGTGTGTGTGTGTGTGTGTGTGTGTGTGTGTGTGTGTGTGTGTGTGTGTGTGTGTGTGTGTGTGTGTGTGAAGGGAATTTGCCAAGGAAGTGCTGTATCAAGTCTGAGTTAAATTGGTGTAGAAAATAAGGAATGATACCAATCTGAAAAGCGTTTGGAAGAAAGGAGAATAAGGAAATAAGGGGAAACTAATCAAATACACTAAATCCCCAGCAAGACCTACATACAGGAGAGGTGAAGGTGAACATACTAACAAATGGACGAGAAATATGGAGGAGTTGGAGAAGGGGCAGACAGGTGAATGGAAATAATGAATGGTGAGAGATGGTAAACACGATTGTCTTTACCTGCACAGGGGAGTGAGAAGAGAGGAGCTCTGGTAGGTAAAAAGGCTCCAGCTCCTTGAAAGATGCTAGGAAATCATCAGACACTGTGCTACTTAAAACACAATCTTTGGAAGGCTCAAAGTAATGTTAATATTCTTCTCAGCAAACCATAAATTCTGATTTTAAAATATTTAGCTAGTTAAACTCAAAAATGAAATTGTATCACAGAAAGAAGAAATAAATGCAGTGTTCTCTCTCTCTCTCTCTCTCTCTCTCTCTCTCTCTCTCTCTCTCTCTCTCTCTCTCTCCTCTACATATATCTAAGAATATATAAAGGATAAGTAGTATTTATTTTGTATCCTACCCCCCCTGAGGAATATTAACAAAGAAATACACAGGAGTTACGGCTCAAGCAAGGTCTTTATCGATACTGATCTGGTTTAAGATCATCAGCTGTTTATATCAAGGTCAGGACGCAGAGACTGTTTTTTAGATGAGAGAGAGAGAGAGAGTATAGAGAGAGAGAGAGAGAGAGAGAGAGAGAGAGGGGGGGGGAACTGATAAAATATGCGTTTCTCTGCAATACGACCTTCCTGCCTCTCTTCTTCCTCCTAGCCAAGGATGGAACAGGTAGCACGGAAGTTGATGATGATTACAGGTGGACCCACTTAGATTAAATTGATTACCTGCCTTAATGAAGCTCGTGTAGTTAATAGGCACTGCTCATAGTCCTTCCTTCTCTCTCTCTCTCTCTCTCTCTCTCTCTCTCTCTCTCATCCTAGCCAGTAGTGGGATAGGTAATAAAGCAGGATATTGATTACAGGTGGATACAGGTGGACCTACGTTTGCACACCTTTGCATACCTTTCGGCCCCTCCACTTCCGGACCACACTCAGGTAAATTCCCATATTCTCGTCGGGCGTAAATGCCGTAACACCTTTCCCTTAGCTATTTATCTAGCCTATTACATCTTAACCTCGTCCCAATACGATGATTTTCAAAAGTTTACTCCCAATTACTTTCAGACGATTTTTAATAGGAAATTGGTCTCGTACTGAAGGGGTTAATTAAATCTATGGCTCCCTAACACCTTTTCCTTGGCGATTTATTTTGTTTATTACTCCTTACTGTACACTTACATAAATCCTTCCACTATGGCCCATACTCTGCATAAATAACGTACAAAAGGATGTTACCCACCCAACTCCAAAAATAAATCGCTAAGGAAGATGTGTTAGGGAGCTTCTTTACCCGAGGAGAAAAAAAAAATCTAAGTTGAATAAAATCGTTTGGAGAGAGAGAGAGAGAGAGAGAGAGAGAGAGAGAGAGAGAGAGAGAGAGAGAGAGAGAGAAATAATTAAATACGTCATTGGACTGAAAGGGTGAAATAAGCTGCAAAAAAAAACCTTCAGTGGGTGTGGCTTAATGCATGAATTGTGATGCAAGTGTGTGTGTGTGTGTGTGTGTGTGTGTGTGTGTGTGTGTGTGTGTGTGTGAGAGAGAGAGAGAGAGAGGGGGGGGATGGTTGTCTGTGTGTGAGAGAGGGGGATAGTTGTGTGTGTGTGTGTGTGTGTGTGTGTGAGAGAGAGAGAGAGAGACACACACACACACACACACACACACACACACACACACACACACAGAGTTCACATGCTGCCATTTAGCATAACATCACTAAGCCTGCATTAACGAAGGCCTTGCTGGGTTAAGTGGAGCTGCTACTATGGCGTTATTAGTAATCTTATCTCTGGGTCAGGGCGCTAGACAGACAAAAAAAAAAAAAGAAACAAGAAAGAAAAAAAAGAAACATACTTGCTCGCCAAAAGACAGGTCAAGTTTTTGTTCCATTCCAGCGTTCCACCCATGCGTAGAGGAACAGCGAAATGCATATTATATTTAACGTAGCCAGTATCTGTTTATTATTATTATTATTATTATTAGATGGAGAAATGGAAGTTAGATGGTTGCAGCTTGATTTTCTGTGATTGCTGCAACACTGAAGCAACTGATTCTAATGTTATCGTGGTTAAATCCTTATGCAGATGTTGATATTATACACACAGTCTTCTTACTGGTAGGTGGTGGCGACCATCATCCACTCACTTGATGTAGTGCTGCCTACTTCTTCTTTAGCCTTTATCATTCATTTTCTGTGCCTGCCCACTTCTCTTTCTCCCATCTTTCCTGTCGCTTCTTATTGCTTTTCTTTCCTTTACAGGTGGCTTTACACTGAGTGACAAGCCAAATGGTTTCCTGTAAGCCAAGAAACCATTTACAACGCTGGGTGGTAACCATATAACCAAACCATACGTGCTACCTACGTGTCAACAAGTGGGTTGGTGGTTAATGCCCAGCCCCGTAAAACAAACAACTCAAAGTCAAATGGCCACCCCTTAAGGGATTATGGCGACTGGCAATATATAGATAGATGGATTCTTCTTGCTCCATTCCATTCCTTCTCATTGAGCCTAATCAGTCATTCTCTGAAATTAGTTTGGTGCTTCGAGAGTACTATGAACACTCTGAAAAAGATCATTTGAGCAGGAATCGTGTTCAGATGATGCCTGGGACACCGAGAGACATTAAAAAAGTGCATTGGTGTGAATACCTTCCTCCTTTTTCATCTACACATCAAGACAAATATTTCAGTCACATTCCATGCCTGTGGTGATGTGGTAGGCGACAGTGACAAGGTTGGACTTTTTTTTTTTAATGCAAAGAAGGAACCCAGGGCTGATGTGTGTGAGCCCTTCCGTCAACGTGAATCAACATCAGACTGCCAAATTAACCTTGTCCACTTACCTGGCTTTTCCTCAGCCGTGGGAGGTATAGAAACGAGGGATGGAGATGGTATGCAACAAAGCCAGGATCGCGAATCGGTGTCATGTGGCTTTTTTCCTTTTCCTTTTTATTTCTTTTTTTTGAGAGATGCGAAAAGTGCCATGATGTGCCAGATCCACCAGTTCCTCTCACTTTCACTTGCCCTCATCCCTTCATGAAAAAACTCGATCTGAAGTAAAAGGAATGGGTTAGCCAGCAAAAGATTTGGTATGTCAGATGTTCGTCCTGTCGCAGCTTATTTCACGTAGCTCAGTGGTAGAAAAAGATCATAGGAAGGCTCTGCATCCTTTACATAGCACTTCTTCGTGACCAGCACCTTATTCTAGTGTTAATCTATTGCTACAACTCAGTATTCGAGACGAGGAGAGGGTAATTTTGGGCCAAGTTAGAGTAGAAAGAGTATAGTAGTAAAGCTGTAAGTCATTATGGAGACCAGGTGTTATGTCACGGGAATATCTGAGTTTTGATGACGTCACTAAAAAAAAAGAGGAAGGAAAAATAAACAGGATGTAGTAGTTAATTAGTATGACATTGCAAGTTTTTTTTTTCGGAGGAGCGGGGTTATGTGAAAAATCCTTGACCCCCCCAAATTCTTTAAAAAAAAAAAAAAAAGTGCAGCTGAGTACGAGAATTATTGTAAATCCTAATTAAGTCTAAATCCTTCGACATTTGTATAGAGGCAGGTGATCTAGGTGTACCTTTGTCGATTAACCTTGTAAAACGATGATGATGATGATGATGATGATGATGTTGATGATGATGATGATAATAATGATGATAATGAAGATAATGATAATAATAATGATGATGATAATGAAGATGATGATGATGATGAGTAGCAGGAGATGCACAGACAAAAACACTCTATCCGGTTAGAAGGTAAGGGGAAAACAAGAGGCAGAGGCAGCAGTGAGAGAGGGGAAGACGGGTGTAAGAGGGGAAAAAGAGAGAGGAAAAAGAGAGGGGGAAAAGAAGAACAGTGCAAGAACAAAGGGGTCCTCATCCGGGTAGAGGGAAAGGGGAAATCGCGAAGCTGGAGGGCAGTGAGGCAGGGGAGGGCAAGTTGGCGAGGGAGGGTAAACAGAGAGAGGGAGGTTCGAGGGAGATGATGATGATGATGAGCAGCGCAAGAACGTAGCGTCCTCATCCGGGTAGAGGGGAAGGGGAAAACAATACGTAGGCAAGAGCGAGGCAGGGCAAGGCAGGGCAGGGCAGGACAGGTTCGCGAGGGAGGGGAAAGAGAAGGAGGTTTGGGCGAGGGACAGGCGGGGAAGGGGCCGAGGGCAAGGGTGTGCTGTGAGCCAACTAGTTTTTGTGGTCGTTGACGTAGTTGGTAGAGTCGGGGGGGAAAGGGTGGGGGTCGTAGTTCGGGAAGGGGGGAGGGGTCGTAGCTCTACCTCTCAGTGCCCGATAGTCGTGCCGGTCAGACAGCTTGGCAAAGTTTGTTTCCCTATTGTCCCTATTCATTCACCAGTGCAGTTGGGGACCTGGATATACCATCGACTGTTGTGCGTAATATTGTACTGAAAAATTGGAACGAAAGATAACTGACTATATATATACTAATCTCGTGTTGTCTTTAAGCATTCCTCTAAGTCTTTATTTTCTGCTAAAGAGGCGTCTGCATAAATAAATACCGTTTTTGGCTCAATGTCCTGCCTGATCACTTTTACTAGCTCTTAGTGGCTGATCGGAATAATAATAATGAATAATAATGACAGTGTGAGTATGTCTCCCCACCAAAAATCTTCCTCATAATATTAAACCCACAAAAGTTAAAGACAACTCCTACTTGGGGAAGGAGACAAGGAAGATATATATATTTTTTGTTATATTTTCACTTTTAACAACAAAATTAAGCTTGAACTATTTTTTCTTTTTCTTTTTTCCAATTATCGACACACGATAATTTCCACCTTAGTAATACCTGTTGATTTTAAGGATTAATTATTGCTTTCGTTTACTCATCCCATAAAGTGACGACTTTTTATCATTACGTCTAATTTGAGTTACAAGACTTTATTTATTCAGAGAGACAGACAGACAGACAGACAGACAGAGACAGAGACAGACGGAGACAGAGACAGACTGACAGACAGACAGACAGACAGAGACTGAGACAGACAAACAGAGCTTCATGGAGAGGTTAAGGGTGTGTGTGTGTGTGTGTGTGTGTGTGTGTGTGTGTGTTAGAGAGAGAGAGAGAGAGAGAGAGAGAGAGAGAGCAGCTTAGGTCAAACACCCTGCCCTACACCCCAGTGCCGGGTCACAACACTCCACCACCTCAATACCACACCCTATACACCACAAAAATACACTCCTTTTATTTCAACCTGGCCCAGATTTCCGTCCTCTTGCAGCTTATTTCACGTAGCTCAGTGGCGGAAAAAGACAATACTACAGCTCTACATCCCTGCCATAGCACTTCTTCGTGACTAGCAGCATATTGAAGTGTGAATGTAATGTTACAGGTTAGGATTTCAGGAACAGGTATGGTAATTTTGGGCCAGATTAGTGTGAAAAGAGTATAGTATAAAGTGTGTGTGTGTGTGTGTGTGTGTGTGTGTGTGTGTGTGTGTGTGTGTGTGTGTGTGTGTGTGTGTGTGTGTATGTACGTATGTATGTATGTATGTATGTGTGTGAATGTGTGTACGAGTGTGTGTGTGTGTGTGTGTGTGTGTGTGTGTGTGTGTGTGTGTGTGTGTGTGTGTGTGTGTGTATTTAGTTGTGTATGCCTGCGATTTGAAGTAGCCAATCCCTCCAAAATGGCTAGGACTCTCTTTAACATTGACTCAGGTGCGACGAGGAAAATCCAGAGTCTATTTATAGAGATAGAGAGCAGTTCCTTAATATGACGAGGGGAGAAGAAGTGAAAGTTTAGAGAGAGAGAGAGAGAGAGAGAGAGAGAGAGAGAGAGAGACTTTCTAAGCTGAATGAATTTGTTTAGAAGCTGCAAGAATGAAATAAAGAATAAGAAATATGACTGAATAAGTAATCAGAGCAGAAATAACATAAAGTGGAATTCAGACCAAGGGTAAGTAAGGGCGCGTCCACACCAAGAGCTTGCTGGTGCGGGCGGGTGTTCTGCTTCACTACTAACCCCATTAAAGTTCTTGCCCACACCCGCCCGCGTCTAATGGGGCCACTTTTAAGAGTTACAGTAAGGCAGAAATCCCGCCCTCACTCGCTCGCACCCGCCTGAACCCCCCCGCACCTGCCCGCACCTGCCCGCATCAGCAAGTATTTGGTATGGACGCGCTTAATTGTGAGGTAAGCGAGGCCACTTTATATATACGTCTTGGCCTTTGACACGCACGTTCTCCTAAGCCAGATAAACGTAGCGACAGTCTTGCGTCACGATGTCTGAGGCGAGATTAGCAACATTCCACGCCTTGTAGATTTACGTGGGATAAGTGGGTTAATGAGCTGCAAGAGGATGTGGCCCAAAACGTTTAAATACATGGGGCAATTAAGATCTGTTGTTCACATTATGCCACTCAGGAAATGGGGACTGGTCAATCTTCTATCTAAAAGGCTATTTTCAGAAGTCATCATTTCGTTAGGGGTGGCCACAAACAAATCGCCTCCACGTCACCTTCTCCTCTGTTATTTGGCTGCCCTCCCTTCAACCCACACCCCCTCATTATATTCCTTAACTCCCTCCTCCATCCCATCCTTGGTCTCCATCTCGTCTTCCCCTCCGCCTCTCTCACATACACTCTTCCAGTCAGTCTCTCATTCTCCATCCTTTCCTCCTCCACTTCAATCACACACACTCTTCCAGTCAGTCTCTCCTTCTCCATTCTGCCCCTCCTCCACCTCACTCACATAAACTCTTCTAGCCAGTCTTACATTCTCCATTCTTTCCCCCCTTCACCTCAGTCACATACACTCTCCTAGCCAGTCTCTCATTCTCCATCCTCTCCATAAGTCCAGACCATCTCAGTTTTGCCTTATTTAATTAAGTCTGGACTGAGAAGCCTAGCCCAGGGCCCGTACGCTTCTGACGGAACGAAAAAAAAAGTGAAGAATCGTGATGAAGTGAGCTAGACTCCTTACACACTTTCTTCATTACTTGCGCTTCATCGTGTAATTTCATTTTCTTTTTTTTATGGCTTGGGGTGTAAGATGAAGATCCCATTTATCCATTTGCTAATGACGTATCCCCTAAATTAAGATAAAATAACGCCAACCCATAGTCGAAACCCATAGTCAAAAACCCATAGTCAAAAACCCATAGTCGAAACCCATAGTCAAAAACCCATAGTCGAAACCCATAGTCGAAACCCATAGTCAAAAACCTACAGTAGAAACCACCTGTCCCTGAAATGCAAATGCTCCAACAAATTATCCTTGCGATAGTTTGAAATTTGAAGCTCAGTTTTCACCAGCCATGACCAACTATTAAAAAAAAATACACGAGCGCTGTGAGGTGAATTATAAACATGGAGAAGAGGGGTGTCTGGGGTGCATAGTTCCTCAGGATTTTACGCCCCCAGTTAGGCTACGTTGCGAGCATAGTGTCATGGCAAGGGGCAGCTGCAAAGATCGATGAAGACTGACTGATAGATGCAAGAATAAAGTCAAGAGTATCAAGAGTACATCGTCATACTGAGAGAGTTAAAAAAGTAAAAAAACACGCCTCTTCTGAAAAAATGTTACTGTCAAGTAAAAAAAAAATGACTCATAGATGCAAGAAGAAAATCTAGAGTGCGTCATCAGTGCGTCATCGTTCTGAAAGTGTGAAAAAGAAATAAAACGCACTTCTCTTCTTTAAAAATTTTGGCATCATGTAGGAAAAAAATGACTGCTAGATGAAAGAAAGAAAATCAAGAGTGCGTCATAAGTGCGTCATCGTTCTGAAAGGGCAAACGAGAGAAAATATGTCGTGACACTTCTGAAAAATGTTGGCTTTCCATTTACCGAGCATCGACTATTAATCTGATGATAAGTCTGCCTGCCTACCTGCTTTCTGTGACTGTGCAGGGGCAGGGTCTCGTGGTCTGACTTTAGGGGTACTGTAGTGTGCTCCTACGACCCACTCTCAGCTGAATAAAATCGTCTGGTAGTAGGGGGAAGTGAAGAGAAGGATAGGAGCATGCTTGCCTGCTTGATTGTGTGCCTGCCTGTTTGTCCATTCCTTTATTGTCTGTTTATTTCTAAGCTGTGGATTTATTTCATAGGCTATAAAAACTAGCCATGTATTTCTCAACCCCTGGAGCCTCATGCAGCACACAGATAATCAGAGAGAGAGAGAGAGAGAGAGAGAGAGAGTAGCTAGCAGATGGCCAGACTTAGGAACAACAAGAATAACTCCTAGTAAGGCAAATTCCACATGACTTAGAGGTTAGACAGGCCTGACTAAATTAAAAAAAAATATGTTCACCATAAATAGAAGTCAATGTTCAGTTTTCGATATTGCAGAAGTTTGTGCCCAGGTGTTAAAGATATTTTAATGAATGGAGGACACCTGTAATCTGGTGTATGGATTTTTATTTCATTGGTTTCTCCTTCCTCTGTTCATCATCTGTAAATAATAATAATAACAGTAATAATAATAATAATAATAATAATAATAATGATGACGATGATAATAATAATAATAATAATAATAATTCATCCAACTATCTACTCTCCTCATGGGGCGGCATAGGATAGGATTGAATGAATAATAATAATAATAATAATAATAATAATAATAATAATAATAATAATGATAATAATACATAGAGCATGTCTGACATTTTGGGTGAGATCAAGAATGCTAATAAGAGAGAGAGAGAGAGAGAGAGAGAGAGAGAGAGAGAGAGAGAGAGAGAGAGAGACAGAGACAGAGAGAGAGAGAGAGGTGATATGCGAGGGGAATTTACCTGAGCCACTTCTACCTGGATTGCCACCTTGCTGACCTTTTCTCGCGCCTCCGATACTAGGTCGACTAAGTAACTGCGTGTCCGGAAACGAGAGAGAGAGAGAGAGAGAGAGAGAGAGAGAGAGAGGGAGAGAGAGACTTAACCCGACCCGACCTCCCTCCACTTGGGTTGCCAAAACTTTCCTGTCAGAGTCTGCAGTGGGGGGCAGGAGAGAGAGAGAGAGAGAGAGAGAGAGAGAGCAGTTAATAAATGCTATACTTCTTTCACATTAACATGACCTTAATTTTCGTCCTTTTTTTAGTTATCGGTATTTTACGTAGCTCATTGGCAGAGTTCGACAATGCTACCCCACTACATCATTCCGTGGCACTTCTTCGTGACTGGCATCAAATTTGAGTGCTCTTCCAATGCTACAACTCAGCACTCGAGGTGGAGAGATGGCAAATTTAATCCAAGTTAGAGTGAAAAGAGTATAGACATACTTGTTTGCTCAATTTTTCGCTTTAATATTCACTCTGCTTTGGAAGTGAAATATTTGGAATCTGTGTAAGTCAAGAGAGAGAGGGGGAGGTGAGCTGGAGGGAGGGCAGCGAAATGGCAGGGGACAGGAGGACATGGAGGTGATTTGTTTGTGGCCACCCTTGACGGGATTAAGGCGTGTGGCTATAGAAAGAGAGTTAAGCCAAGACAGAAATATATATACGATCTTCTACGCAAGGCAGGATCAAGAAAATATACCAATACGCCTCGTGGTCGCGTTTCAATAGAGTTGGCTCGTGGTGGGTTGTTGTGCAAGTAGAAGCAACCTTCGGGTCGTTGCAGATGAAAGGAGAAAGTCCCTGGCGCATATTTCGAGTCCCAGTAACTCATATCCACGATTCTGCCGACTAGTAACCCAGTTCTTTTTTCTCCCAAGGGATAATGAGGGTGGAATTAAACTGCAGATGCTGGAAGTGTAATTTTCTCTTCAGTGTATCATTTGCATTGCTTTATCACTCCGTCTATATGATGATACACTGTCTGTATATCTGTTTATCTTCCATGTATGATCACAGTTATCAGTATGTAATATTGAGTGTCTGTATGGGCATAGACAGAGCACTGAGAAAGGTCATGAACTTAAAATGGACAACATGTGGGCTCCGGGTAACCTTTGCAACAGACACCTCGAGGGAGGAAATATACACACTTTTCAAAATTAAAAAAAGAAAAAATAATGGAAATTTATAGTATACTTAAGCACTGACTTATGTTATTGGCACCACATGGATTGCACCTGCGAACTGCACCTGGGGATTACACCTGTGGATTGCACCTGTGGATTGTACCTGGGGATTGCACCTGGGGATTACAACTGTGGAATACACCTGTGGATTGCACCTGTGGATTGTACCAGGGGATTGCACCTGGGGATTACACCTGGGAATTAGAGGAGGGGGGGGGTACTCATCCTTCTCCTTCTAAGATCATATCCATAGTTTTCAAGATACAGGAACTGATTTTCGTTTAGGTACAGATACAGGCCTAAGCAAGTCATGTACACCATATAGATTAAGAGCTGATGCTGAGGAGGGAGTGCAGCCCTGTCCCCGACCCCACCAAAATGATACTACTACTGCTACTACTACTACTACTACTACTACTACTAATAATAATAATAAGAGTTTTTCATTACAAGTGTGCGTATTAATGTTCTAGGTTCTGACATCATGCAATGAGTGGATGGCCATGGGTGGATCATGGGACTGGAATGTTGTAAATGATGCTGAGGTTACACAAGCTGTACGTTAACTGCGTAATCTTAATAAAGCAGAGCAGCACTTCCAAAAATGAATCATATCGCGTTAGTTTTTACAAGAACGTGAGCAGCGAGGAATCTGTGGACCTCACCTAATATTTCAGGCTTAAGACTCAAGCTCCTATGACTTTCCCAGATGAATAAAACCGTCTGGCTTTAGCTGATACGATTTTAGCAGAGGTGTAAGAAGCCATTTTTTCCCCCTGTCACTCGGACCATCAGAAATTAGCAGAGATATAGAAATATCAGAGGCGGGTTAACATCATCAGAAGGGTTGAAAATTCTCGTCATATTTCAGGGGACTTCCCGACACCTCTGCGTACTCAGTTTTCATAAGAGAGAGAGGGAGAGAGAGAGAGAGAGAGAGAGAGAGGCACCTTTCACTCACACCTCAATACCTACTTCTCGCACCCCTTGAGGGCGTAGGAGGAAGGTGTTTGTCTTTCCACCCCCTCATCATCATCATCATCATCATCATCATCATCATCATCATCAATTTCCTGTAGGCTGCAAGGAAGGTACTAATGCATTGGAACACCAGTCATTACTTCTCACTCGGTAAGGTATAGTCTCTCTCATTCTCCCTCCCCCCCTCTTTCCCTCTCTCTCTCTCTCTCTCTCTCTCACACACACACACACACACACACACACACACACACACACAGGTAAAGTCAATTTGCTTTCACCTGACCGAACTAAGTGCACACATTTCAATAAGCCTTAATTATGAAGTACAAAATGAGTCTCCTTGGTTACTAGTCAAATCTACCCTCCAGTCTGACTACACCTGGTCAGTAGCTGAGATGAGAGGGGTCGGGAGTCTTCGTCAGGGTATAAAAA
Organism: Coenobita brevimanus; assembly: GCF_032717465.1. Taxonomy (NCBI): domain Eukaryota; kingdom Metazoa; phylum Arthropoda; class Malacostraca; order Decapoda; family Coenobitidae; genus Coenobita; species Coenobita brevimanus. Next base: position 957,181 of record NC_136976.1, read on the forward strand.
TCATCACTGTCTTGTCCCGGGATAGCAGCCACAAAAACCGGTCAGACTGGTAGACTCATTACGTTTTCCCTCAGTCCCTGGTAACCGGAGAGTACAATTAAGGACCTGGATGTAACATTTATGGTTGCAGATCGTATTCTAAGGGAAGATTGAGACTTAGAAATATTGATTGTTAGCCTAAAATATGGTCTTTCTTCTTCTCATCTTCCTGCTTCCCTTCCTTTGGTTCTTATTCTTGTTCTTCTACTTCTTGTACTCCTCCTGTTCCTCCTCCTCCTCCTCCTCCTCCTTCACCTCTTCCTCCTCCTCCTGCTCCTCCTCTTCTTCTTCACACTGTCCCTCATGTTCTTCTACTTCTTGAACTCCTCCTGTTCCTCTTCCTTCTCCTCCTCCTCCTCCTCCTCCTTCACCTCTTCCTCCTCCTCCTGCTCCTCCTCTCCTTCTTCACGCTGTCCCTGGGTGGGCGTGGTCACTCACCGTCTTGTGCTGGGATGAGAGTCAGAAGAAGAAGACCAAGATTCTTTCCTCATTATTCTTTTTTACTCTTTATATATATAGATCAAAGAGAGTCATGATTCAGCGTCCTGGAAGGGGTGATTTTCCTACAAAGCTTGATTCAGTGTCTTGGAAGGAGTCTATCTATCTATCTATCGCCAGGCGCCTTAATCCCGTAAGGGGTGGCCACAGACAAATCGCCTCCATGTCGCCCTGTCCTCCCCTATTTCACTGCCCTGCTCCCAGCTCACCCCCCCCTTCTCTCATGGTAAGAGTGATGTCTGAATTAGTTAGATATGGAGAAACACCCGCTCTTTTCTCTCTCTCTCTCTCTCTCTCTCTCTCTCTCTCTCTCTCTCTCTCTCTCTCTCTCTCTCTTTTTTACTTGGTTTATATATTGTCTGATGGATATGTATGAAAAATGTATGATGAAAAAAAAAAAAAAATGCATGTTTTGATTATTGCTACTAGAACCAGGATTCCACGGCCTTGATTGACGTGTGGATGAGTGAGGGGCCCATTTTACCGTGAACCCTGTCAATAGTTTCCTCATTACCTCTCGGTCCTACACTTCTCCCCCTCCCCTCCATAGATAAGAAAAAGAAAACTGTAAAAGAATTAGCAACAAGGGCTTTCCTGGGTGGAAGCATTTATAGCAGTTTGTAAATAAATAAATTCTTCTCTCCTTACGTAAGAGAGGTTGTCTTAAGTACTAGGTCCTTGATCTTAAGTTCCCGGTGACCCAGTAAGGCGAGTGAGGAGTGAAGTGTGAAGTGTGATGTTGGAGTGAAGTGTGAAGTGTGATGTTGGAGTGAAGTGTGAAGTGTGATGTTGGAGTGAAGTGTGAAGTGTGATGTTGGAGTGAAGTGTGAAGTGTGATGTTGAAGTGAAGTGTGAAGTGTGATGTTGGAGTGTGAAGTGTGATGTTGGAGTGACGTGTGAAGTGTGATGTTGGAGTGAAGTGTGAAGTGTGATGTTGGAGTGAAGTGTGAAGTGTGATGTTGGAGTGAAGTGTGAAGTGTGATGTTGGAGTGAAGTGTGAAGTGTGATGTTGGAGTGAAGTGTGAAGTGTGATGTTGGAGTGAAGTGTGATGTTGGAGTGAAGTGTGAAGTGTGATGTTGGAGTGAAGTGTGAAGTGTGATACTGAAGCGAAGTGTGATGTTGGAGTGAAGTGTGAAGTGTGATGTTGGAGTGAAGTGTAAAGTGTGATGTTGGAGTGAAGTGTGAAGTGTGATGTTGGAGTGAAGTGTGAAGTGTGATGTAGGAGTGAAGTGTGAAGTGTGATGTTGGAGTGAAGTGTGATGTTCGAGTGAAGTGTGATGTTCGAGTGAAGTGTGAAGTGTGATGCTAGAATGATGAGTGAAGTTGGAGTGAAGTGTGATGTAGGAGTGAAGTGTGAGGTGTGATGCTGGAGTGGCGCGTGATGTTAGCTCTGCTGGCTGATGTTTGCAACGACTGATTAGCGGGTTCTGTGTCTAGTGAAGTGAGAATAACACAGCCTATGAAAAGCAGTAGGCCTATACAGCGGACTTACTGTATACATCAAGAGAGACTCTATAATACAACTGGCTAAACAGAAAAATATGTATAGCGTCAGTGAGTCACCACCACCTGGGAAACATCACCACATCCATAGTCATAATCACCACCTGGGGGACTTTAACAGAACCACATGCCATAATCAAAACCAAATTATTGTAAGCCTCATTGTTAGGGTGAAGTTCATACTCGTAAGCACCACCACACGATCATAAACACTATCAGTTGGTTATAAAGATCATCACATGGCCATAAACACCTCCACACTTTCATAAATTGCTCCACCAAGTCATAACATCAACTCAACACATGCTTGTTAGTTACCTAGCTACCATAAACATAACATGAGCTTGAAATTGCACCTCACAGACACAAGCATCAGGCCTACAGTTGTATGTTCGTAATTCTCTCTCTCTCTCTCTCTCTCTCTCTCTCTCTCTCGTTCTGACAAATTTCCTCCTTGTAAATAAACACAAACCAATTTACATTCTTTCAGTTTATAAGCTTACCCACAGTTATTTTTGTCTGGCTCTCATAGTTAAGCATCAGTCAGTCGAGGAGGCAAGTACCTGTGAGAGAGAGAAAGAGAGAGAGAGAGAGAGAGAGAGAGTCAGGAAGCTCTCACCTGTGGACGTGTTGCGCTACTTGCACTTGAAGTTTGTCAAATTTGGCATAGAGGAAATGACAGGAGAGATTAAAGAATAGACTCTTAACGAGAACCAACTTTCTGATGCACCAATTTTAATAACCGAGGTGCGGTTCATTTTACATATATATTCAGCATCTTAGCAGCCAGATTAGAGGAAAATAGCCAGGAGGATGACCAGGTGACAAAGAAGTAAAAAACCAACTCATTGCACGGTACAGAGAATGCTGTGCGTGTGGCAGGAGCAGAGACAGAATATTGATACTGAATAAGTCAATGGTTGCCACACACACACACACACACACACACACACACACACACACACACACACACACTTGCTCAGGCCACTCCGTTTTTCCTCTGAGTCCTCCCGCCCCTTTTGAAAATGGTTGACGCTTCCCTGGAGGGGGGGAAGGGCAAAGAATTTTTTTATTGTAATAGTTGTTGTGACTCTGGGCTCTTGTGGAAGGGAACCCGGTGGACTGCTGGCTGAGCTTCCCCTTCTCCTGTAGTTCCCCATCCCTCTTTCTTGAAACAGGGAGGGGCTGAGGGACGAATGATTATGCAGCGGAAATGCCCTGTCATAGTGGTGCGACCACGTGAAGGCGTCCCTGTCAGGCACCAATCATGATAGCATTGCGGGGGTGCGATGACCATGCTAATCAATAACGTGGATTCCTTTGAGGTTACTGCTACTACTACCGCGACTACCTGCTGGCTGTTGTGAGCAGGTGAGTGACCAAGCTCCCACGGCAAGGTCAGGGTGAGTGTGGAGTAGGTGCCGGGCTGTTTCCCGGCCGCCCCTGACGTCAGCAGGGCGGATCTCCCCACCTATATCTTCTGCGGCGAGCCCTGTCTGCCTTCACACCTCTCACATACCGTGCTCTGGCAACTTGGCTCTCGAGGCTCTGAGATTTACCTACATGTTATATGAACCGAATTCGTGTTGTTCGTACTGGGATAACGAATTCTGTGTAACCAAAGCACAGCTGGTTCAAAGACAGTCATTTGTCTTAAGATTATTAATTACAGAGTTTAGAAGATACTGGGATAACAACGCATCAGTAAGAAAATCACGACTGATAGAAAGATAGCTATTTCCTCATAGTTTTATTTATTACTGAGATAACAACGCGTCTGTAAGAAATCAAGAAAATTCAAGGTTATTTATTGCCTACTGAAAACGATAGTATAATGGGCGATCAAGTACATAAGAAGGAAGATGGCGGTCGTGTGAAGCAGGCGTGTTCTCGCGTGGCCACGATGGTGAAGGGGATGACGGTGGAGCCCCTGATGCTGCTCGACGGCCTGGCCTTCTCCAACATGCACGTGTACATAGAGAACCTGCAGATGGAACGCGTGTGTGAAGTGACGTGTGACCTCCCTTACGATGTCTGTCACAACCTGAAGGCGCATCCAGAAGCCAGCGTGGAGGTGCAGCAGAAGTACAGTGTCTTCGCTCTCTATAATGGCATCATCGCTGCTGCCCTGCCTCTGTTCTTCATCCTGTTCATGGGTGCGTGGAGTGACAAATACGGACGTAAGGTGCCTTTGGTTGCCGTGCAGGTTGGCCACGTGCTGCACGCTGCTGGTTACCTACTGGCCAGCCTGGCCCATGGCTGGCCAGCCGAGGTGCTCCTGCTGGTCACGCTGCTTGACACGCTAGGGGGCGGAGCCGTGTCCTTCCTAACGGCGGCCAATTCCTACATCGGAGACGTGTCCAGCGAGGAGTCCCGCACCAGCAGGGTGGGACTGGCCAACAGTATCTGGTTCCTGGGGGGACCCATGGGTACCCTCATGGGCACCTACATATACAAGATGGGGGGATACTTGCCCCTCTTTGCCACCTCCCTCACCTTCTCACTCATGGCCGTCATGTACGTGATTTTCTGTCTGCCAGAGAGTCACGGACCATTCGCCACCAAGATAAAGGAGTTGGGTGAGTCAGAGAAGGTGCCAGTAGGTCTGAGGGATAGTGTGGCCAAGGTGTACGGCCTCGATGTGAAGAAAACAGTCACACCCACACCCAGTGCCGCCCTCACCACACCCACACCCACCCTAGCCACCATGATCAAGGACTTCTTCCATCCTCGCCGCATCTACGACAGCTTCAGGACCACCCTGAGGCCACGTCCGGGCAACACGCGAGCACTCATCCTCGTCCTCATCGTCACCAGCCTCCTACGACGACTCACAAGATGTAAGTCGATGGATTATGCTAGGACGGTACAGTCGACAACAAAAGTCCTGGTTTCTCTTTCTTTTCGGTGTTGTGATCTAAAATACCACAACCTTTTTTTTTTTTTCATACATCTAGTACTGCAAATTTTTTTAAAAGTGGCAAATTAGTTTAGCAATTAGCCAAAAAAAAATAACATGCAATCATTTTATCTCATTTCCTGTGAACTTAATAGAAAAACAATGGTACAGTATTATAAAAATCAGTATATAGTGAACTTACTGTATACTTGCACGGATGCTCTTTAACACAAATGGCTAAGTGCTGACAGGAAACTGCATATATAGCGTCAGTGAGTTTCCAGATCGCTCTAGTAAACTTTAACCTTCTGCCTCAGCTCCCTACGTGTTCGCCTTCACCCGCCACGAACTGCACTGGCACGCCACAGACTACAGCCTCTGGGTCACTTACAAGAACCTCATGGCCACCACAGGTAAGATAACGAGTCCTGTTTCAGCATTCACGTAGAGTACCTGGACATATCATGCAGATAACACGCTGGGTACACCAACATTACTTGTAAAAATGCTTTACATTAGTGGTCCTGAGTTTTTTTTTATTGCTAGCATCCCCTCCGCTCTCATCATATGTTCTTCCCAAATCGCATCCCTTATCGAATTCAGTTTCAGATATTTACCACTTTTATATTTTATAGTATTATATATATATATATATATATATATATATATATATATATATATATATATATATATATATATATATATATTACACACACACACTCATACACACACATCATTTCACAGATCTAAACCAAAATCGACTGGCATGTTACACACCACCAGAAATCACGCTTTAGTACCCTGCCCCCCCCCACCAGTTAATAACCACTGTTGTACGTAAATCAACTAAACTATCTCCTCAGCGTATAACACCAAACTACACTATGTTACAGGCTCCCTTGTGGCCGTGCCTGTGCTGAGTGGCCGCCTGGGAGTGTCTGACAACCTGCTGGCCATGGTGGGGGCTACGTCGGGCATCCTTGAGTACGTCCTCTACGGGTGCGTCACACAGGACAGGCCATCCCTCATATGGATAGGTGAGATGAGTGGCTCGTTGTAGTAGCTGTTTAATGATGCATAATTGCAATAGTTCATCCTGTGTTTAATAACCTTGGTAATGATCTATACACACTTCTATTCGTCCATCTTACCTCGGCGGGATTTTCGTCCTTTTGTAACTTAATCCACGTTACTCAGTGGCAGAATAAGACAGTACTACGGCTCTACATCCTTTTGCACAGGATCTTTTTGTAATTAGCACCATATTCTAGTGTTGATATAGAGTTACAAGTCAGCACTCAACCTGAAGAGATGGCAGCTTTACGCCAAGTTAAAGTAGACAGCGTATAACAGTAACATTAATCAGTCCTGTGTTACTTCGTGGTATCATGGTCTGTCCACTTAAACCTGGCCTAAACTTGATGTCTACAACTTGAATGCTGGGCTGTACTGTGACGTCAGCATTAGGTTATGGTGCTAGTCACGAAAAAGTGCTATGGAAAAGATGTAAGGCCGTGATATTGACTTACTGAGCCACGTGGAATCAGATGGTAAAGGGCAAAAACTTCCACCAAGTTAAAGTGGAAAGAGAGTACAGGAGTTACGGTAACAATGAGTCCCATATTAATGTTTAAGGCGATCAGTGCTAAATAAGGAAAGTGTAAAGCTATGGACTCTGTTTACTCTCAGGTCCCGTGGCTGCCCTTCTTCTCAACTCCTGCACCATCGCCCAGCGCTCCATGATGACCAAATATGTGGCTACTGACGAAATAGGTGAGTTGCCCAAAGGTTCTCTTCTCTCTCTCTCTCTCTCTCTCTCTCTCGCTCGCTCGCTCGCTCGCTCTCTCTTGGAAACAGTAATCGACTACCACCCATCCTCTCCCTCTCCCAAGCAACCAAAGTATGAGAAAGTTAAGCTTGTCATTTTTATCTCAACTCCCACCTCACTTAAAACTGCAGTTATTTTGGTCACTATTTCGCCTCAGAGTAAAGTTACCTGCTACGTATTTTGGGGCTACAAGGTGGCGGGAGAGGGGGCAGTGAATATTGTTTACGAGTGTACTGAAATACTGTAAAATGATCCATGTATCTGTGCAAAATTAATGTATCGTAGGAATAGTTTCAACATAGCCCAAATCTTCCCCCTGCAGGCAAGGTCTCAGCCGTTCTTGGCGCCCTTGATGGTATGATGCCCATGGTGAACTCAGCCCTCTTCACCGCCGTCTACCACGCCTCCGTCAGCACCTTCCCCGCTGCCCACTTCTTCCTGGGGGCCTCTGCTAGCGGCCTAATGATCGTCCTATTCTGGTACGTATCTCATTTATCGTTTTCGTAGTATGTATGTTGTTATAGATTTTCCACTTTAACTTGGCCTAATATTGCCATCTTTCCATCTTCCATGCTGAGCTGTGACAAGATTTTAGCACTGGAATGTGGCACTAGTCACGAAGAAGTGCCATGGAAAGGGTGTAGAGCCATAATAGTGTGTTTTTCTGCCACTGAGCTACCTGAAATAAGCTGCGAAGTGGTGAAAACATGTCAAAAAAAAAAAAAAAAAGACGAAGAGAGTGATAATGACACAAACACCAGAACTGCAGTACTGATAGAATGTGATGATTTACCGATTTACATATTAACTACTACTACTACTACTACTACTACTACTGATTCTATTGCAACTAGTACTTCTGTTGCTACTATACAACCATTACTACTACTGCTGCTGCCACTACTACTACCATCACTATTATCCTTGCCCTTATTCCTTTGCAGCGTACTGATAAGGATGGGCAGGTCGGGCCAGTATGACGTAGAGGGCGCCAAAGGAACCCCATCTTCAGGCCCCATCGTCAACAAGTCCCTGGTGATGAGGACAAACTCGCTCTGGGTGGCAAGTGACGCCCTGGCCCTGGCAATTGCAACCCCTGACATCTACACTTTGCAACGGCAGGACGATGCACTGCGGAAGGTAGCCTCGTACACCTGGTCACGTAGGCTTCTTCTGCGTCTCAAGGCCTTCCTGGGAGGCTTCTTAAGGTCTGAAGCCTCCGGAGAGAAGCAGGCAGACGCGAAGTTAGGCGTATCCAGTCTCTGCCTCAACGTTAATCACATAGTCACTGAAACAGCCTTACCCAAGGAGACTCAGGGTGAACAGGCCTCAAATCCAGCACTACCTCCAGTCTAAGAGAGAGAGAGAGAGAGAGGATGATAACTGCTGAAATAATGCTCCCTAAATACCAGAGATCAAGGTTAATTGTACCTTTAAGAATAACTTATTTTGATGTGGAAAAAAAACGCGTCAATCATTCACGCCTTACAGGTGTTAAGTTATTTTTGGCTTCCTAACTTATTCTTCGTAATGGAGACGGTTTAGGTTAAGGTTTTGTTGCCTTGCTTTAGAATCATGATGCTAGTCTTCCCATCTGTGATATTTACTGTTCCATTCCTGTGTTCCTGTGTTCCATTCCTGTGTTCCATTCCTGTGTTCCTGTGTTCCATTCCTGTGTTCCATTCCTGTGTTCCATTCCTGTGTTCCATTCCTGTGTTCCATTCCTGTGATCCATTCCTGTGTTTCGGTGATCAATTCCCTTGTTCCATTACTGTGTTCCATTCCTGTGATCCATTCCTGTGTTTCGGTGATCAATTCCCTTGTTCCATTACTGTGTTCCATTCCTGCGTTCCATTCCTGTGTTTCGGTGATCCATTCCCTTGTTCCATTACTGTGTTCCATTCCTGCGTTCCATTCCTGCGTTCCATTCCTGTGTTCCTTGCCATTGTACAGTGTTATAATTTTAGCCCTTTTTTAATATGGTTCCTGGTGGCGTGTGGAACTCATGTGTCCATTTTTATTTATAAATGGTTAAGATGATGCTGTTAGTCTTATTAAAATTCCTTGATAACTGTGAGAAAAAAATGCAGGTTCAGTTCTGGGTTCAAAGGAGAGAGAGGAAGGGTTCAGGGAGGCAGAACCCCCCCCCTCCTTTCTTAGACATGCGATCTATGGTGTCCAGATATCAAGAAGGAAAAAAAAAACTTTGGATCTTGTTAGGATGTTAGGACATACGTCTGATACGTAGCCTGGTCCACAGTAAGTTTTAAAAATCGGTAGAAGGAATGGGTAATGTATGGAGAGAGAGAGAGAGAGAGAGAGAGAGAGAGAGAGAGAGAGAGAGGAGAGAGTTAAATAACAAATAGAAACAAAAACACAATTAATGGGACGAATAAAAAGCAAATTCAAAATCCCAATGGAAAGAAAATACCTGTTAAACATTATGTACTGTAATCAGAAGTTAAAACCTTGACACGAAGGGGAAATTAGGGAGGTGGAGAAGGGTTTTTTTTTATTTAGGTCCTTTAGTTGCCATTAAGTACAAGCCCCGACACCCTGGGGAGCGCTGTCCCTGAAGGCCAAGCAGGAAAGGGTGCATGAGTGAAAGAAAAAGAAAAAAGAAAGAAAGAAGGAAAAGAGAAAGAAAAAAGAAAAAAATTACATTGATACCTTAGGGCATAGAAGGTACAGAAGTATCATTACAAGCACAATAATGAACACAGACATACAATGACACATCCATGGTACAGTGTTGCTGTAGAAATTATCAATACAAGTTTTGGAATTAGCGAAGTGATACATAGAGCCACACAAATGCACATACGTATGCAGAGAGAGGCACGCATGCAGATATACATATACTTATATATATGTGTATGTATGTGTATATTCACGCACATGTAGCCATAGACTGAGGCTATTCAGGAAGGTTTCAGCTAAACTCCAACTCGGCGCATCATCTCGAGCAGTGCACATGACAGAGAAAACGGAGGTCTTTATTCGGTGACCCAAGCGTTTTCAAAGACTTCTAATAACACGCGAGAACAATTGCTTACTCAGTTCTGTTCCCGTCGAGAAAGAAGATAAAAGGAAAAGAAGAACTTCGCTATGCTCTACAAATGTAATCCGCAAAAGGCGCTTGTTTTGCCAATAAAAATAACGTTACTGCAGCTACATTTGTACCCGTAAAAGAGAGGATTACAGAATAGCAGGGACAAGCACTTAGCGGCCCTATCTAGCCTCAAGTGCCTGCCCCCGAGAAACGCACTGACATCTAACTTGACATGGGCCTGCACTGACATACCGGGCATGCCCATGGGAAATTTCAGCTCCTTCCACCCAGCGGCATGGCCTGTAGAGGGTTTCCACTGTATGGTGAAAAATCGAGCACAAAAATGAGCGTGGTGCAATTATAATTTACATCGTCGTTGTCAGCTCGTCGTTCCGCGTCTTTTATGTATGGCACGTCGAAATCAGAGGGGATCAAATGTGGACACACACACACACACACACACACACACACACACACACACACACACACACACACACACA
>NC_136976.1:970000-1030000 GCF_032717465.1 Coenobita brevimanus
GTGTGTGTGTGTGAATTCTCTCTCGTTATTCTCACTCTTTTTAAAAATCAATCTTTCTTCCATCTCTTTTTTTTTTAATACTAACCCAAGCCTACTTCCTTCTCCTATTCTTTTATCAGTACAGCCTTCCTCCCTCCCTCCCTTTCTTCTCCCTCAAAGCTTTCTTCTCCCTTTTCCTCTTGTTTTCAGTCGTTATCTGGGGGTTAAAGATGCTGGCTTCCTCCCTCCCTTTCTTCACTTCTCTAACCTTCCTCTCCCTTTTCTTCTCCCTCCCTTTCTTCACTCCTCTAAGACTTCCTCTCCCTTTTCGTCTTCTCCCTTCCTTTCTTCACTCCTCTAAGACTTCCTCTCCCTTTTCTTCTTTTCCCCCTAAGGCTTCCTCTCCCTTTTTTTCTCCCTTTCTTCACGTCTCTAAACCTTCTCCCTTTCTTTCTCTTTTCAGCCATCGTTATTTGGGGGCTTAAGCTGCTCACCTTAGCGATTCTAACAGCGTGTCTCTTCCTCGTCACACGCAGCGCCTCAAGGAAAGCCCTGGCCACTGTCTTAAGATGCAGAAGGAGGAGGGCCGGCACGCAAGACGCCACCCTCGTCTCAACAGAAGTACCTCCAGACGGGACGCAGACGCAGGATCTTCGCTAAAACACCTTGAAGACATTAGGTTTCTTGAGTCCATTTAGCGTTTGTATTTCTCAACGCCTTTTTTTCTTTCTTTCTTTCTTCTTTTTTTATCCTCACTGTGGGTTGATGTGATGTTGTGGTTAGAAAAGTTTTTGTCTTGAGAAATTAATATCATCATCACCCATCATCATCATCATCATCATCATCAGTATCATCCATCAGTTCTCCATTATCATCGTCATCCATCCACCGCCATCATCATCTTCATCATCATCATCATCATCACCCCTTTCCACCACCACCACCACCATCATCATCATCATCATCATCATCATCACCCCTTTCCACCACCATCATCACCATCATCATCATCATCATCATCATCACCCCTTTCCACCACCACCACCACCATCATCATCATTATTATCATCATCATCACCCCTCTCCACCACCACCACCACCACCATCATCATCATCATCATCATCATCATCCCTCTCCACCACCACCACCATCATCCACCATCATCATCACCACCACCATCACCATCATCACCACCATCATCATCATCATCATCATCATCACCCTTCCCAGTGAAGTCTGTTTCAAAAGTTAATCCAGCCTCACCTATCCCCACACGAGGTATGCACTGTTCCATCCAGGTCCCTAAATTCTGCACTGGTGGGTGAACAGGGACGAGGGGGAAACTAGATTGGTCCAAGAGTCTGACCGGCCCCAGAATCGAACTCGGGTTCTTTTGATTGGGGGTTCCGTCTCCTAACCAATACACCGGCGACTCCAAGATCACTGCGATTTATCTATCTGCGTCTATTTGTACCTGTATTAGTTTGTATTTATCTATCAGTCTATCGGTTTTGTATTTTTAACTATCTATCTGTCAGGTTGTATCAGTGTATCTTTATCTGCGTTTATCTATCTACATCAGCCTGTGTATATATCTATCAGGGTGTATCAGTATCAGTCAGTATCAGTATCAATATCAGTCAGTATCAGTATCAGTCAGTATCAGTATCAGTATCACTCAGTATCAGTATCAGTCAGTATCAGTATCAGCATCACTCAGTATCAGTATCAGTCAGTATCAGTATCAGTATCACTCAGTATCAGTATCAGTATCAGTATCAGTATCAGTCAGTATCAGTATCAGTCAGTATCAGTATCAGTATCAGTATCAGTATCAGTATCAGTCAGTATCAGTATCAGCATCACTCAGTATCAGTATCAGTCAGTATCAGTATCAGTCAGTATCAGTATCACTCAGTATCAGTATCAGTCAGTATCAGTATCAGCATCACTCAGTATCAGTATCAGTATCAGTCAGTATCAGTATCAGTATCACTCAGTATCAGTATCAGTCAGTATCAGTATCAGTCAGTATCAGTATCAGTCAGTATCAGTATCAGTCAGTATCAGTATCAGTATCAGTCAGTACCAGTATGTCAGTATCAGTATCAGTATTAGTATCAGTCAGTATCAGTCCATTTTAAACCCACTGCAAATTCGGACCTCAGAGGGAGTGACAGCCAAAATCAAACCTTTCCTGGTGCTGGCAAAGTACGAATGGAACATAAATAACCTTTTTGTTCTACTCTTGACTTCTGCTTAGATCTCCTCCGTCTCAGCTTACCACATCCTCACTCTTCCCCTCCTTCAAGTGGGTCATAGGAGCGTGAAAATACTATAAAACAGTTTACTAATCCGAAAGACATTTTTTTTTTCCATGTATTGTTACCATTAAAGAAGAATTAATTTCATTTAGACTTTAATAAGATAATTGTAAGTGAAGAGATTAAATGTAACCTTCACGCCGCCTTCCTCTGCAAAATTTCTTCTCAGAGATAGCAACAAGACGATTAATAATAATAATAATAATAATAATGATGATGATGATGATGATGATAGAAGTAGTAGTAGTAGTAATAATAATAATGATAGTAGTAGTAGTAATAATAATAATAATAATAATAATAATAATAATAATACAGCACCACCACCACCTACAACAACAACAACTACTACTACTACTACTACTACTACTACTACTAATAATAATAACAGAATCACTGTGGAGTTATAGTGCATGGAAGTCCTTGGGCGAATCGTTTTGTGGTCATGCGATGGAAAATACGTCTCATCCTTTGTTTAGGCAGCACGACATATCCTAACCCCAGCTGCCACCCCTTACTGGTTATATACGGGTTATATTTCACTAGACACGGGGTTATATACCGACCACGTACCCAAAGACATCAGACATATCCATGGGTATAGCGGCAAGACATATCCTAATCCCAGGTGCCACCCCCTTACTGGTTATATACGCCTTATATTTCACTAGATACAGGGTTATATAGAGACGAAATACCATCAGACATCAGACATATCCCCGGTTATAGTGGAGACATATACGGATATATTTTACAGAATATACTTCCAAATCACCTTGTATATTCTTCTTGCAAACCGTGTCGATTTTGAAGTGATACAAATTCAGAGAAGAAAATGTTAAGGTGTCATAAGGAAATTAAATCACTTGTTGACATGTGCAACGAAGCTTCCCATGCCATTTGTAGTACTGGGCATATTCTCGTCGATTGAAGAAGCTCCCTGACCCAATTTCCTAAGTGATTTATTTTGCGTATTACACCCTACTGTCCTGTGTTACATAAATCCTTCCAATGTCGCCATACTATGCAAATGCAACCCACAAAAAGGATATTAACCACCCTCATCCCAAAATAAATCGCTAAGGAAGAGGTGTTAGGGAGCTTCCTGAACCGACGAGGGTGGGGGCGGATGTGGCAGGTATCAGACAGGTACAAGACAGGTGAGACAGGAAGTGACGGGGAAAAAATGAGTAAGAACAGGGCTGTCTCAAGGCTGACGTTTCCTGGTTTTGCAAGGTGGGGAAGGTTTAATCGGAGAGACTGACTAGAAGAGTGTATGTGAGTGAGCTGGAGGGGGGGAGGAGGAAGGGGAGACCAAGGATGAAATGAAAAGATGGAGTGATATATGAGAGAGGGGGCTGAGTTGGAGGGAGGGCATTCAAATGGTAGAGAACTGGACGACGTGGAGGCGATTTGTGTGTAACCACCCCTTGTGGGATTACGGCGTCTGGCAGTAGATAGATAGACAGACAGATAGGTAGATAGATACATGCATACATAAGTAGATAGAGCGATAAAGGTAGACAGATAGACTGACAGGTAGACAGAGACAGCATTTCCCTTGAATGACAAATAAGGTGCATAATTATTACCCCTTAAAGTCACACAGGTTTACGCTCCCTCCAACCCTCGAATCCACCTTAGACTCCTGGAGGGGGCGCTGAGGAAGGAGTAAGCCAGCGAGAGTATCAACTTTACACCTAAACCCTATGCTCTTTATACACTACACACACCTTACCACACCCAAGAGCGACACAGGAAATCTATGCGCCGATGCGAGATGCGTTCAGTTGGTACCAGGCCTGCGCAAGGACGACTGTTTATCCTCTGGGCTCCACTCTTGTCCTTTCGTTTTGCGCCATGACACCACGATGCCTGCTCGTTTTAGTGCTAGCCTGCATCGTCGCTCGTTCGTCTGGGGATGGAACGGCAGGTATAATCAATGAAACGGAAGAAGCTGTCGGATTAGAGGCGATGAAGACCGATACAATCAAGAGCGATGCAGAGACGGGAGATCGAGATAAGAGCAGGTGGATCCTCGACTCTTACCTGCCGCGGTCTGTCGGTCTTGGCGTAGAGTGGAGTATGAAGGCCCTTGAGTACTTCGAGAGAGATGTGACCGAGGACAGAGACATGAGGGACTTCTTTAAACGGTCTGGAGGTAAGGAGAAAGTAAGATGTTGTGTCTGTGCTAAGTTTTTCCTAGAGCGTCTTCGAGATGCTGGCTTTTTCCTAGTTTCTCTCCTCCCAGAGTTTCCTAGTTCACACTTATACCACCGTTATCATCATCATCATCATCATCATTATCATCATCATCTTTATCAACATTGCCAACTGCATCATCATCATCGTCATCATCACCATCATCATCATGCATACTTCCGTTCAATGCAGTAAAAAAAGTCTCCTCGTTTTCTCCTCTCCGACCTTTTGGCTCTTAACATATCCCATACTTTATTTATCTATCTATCTGTCTATCTATTTCTTATCCATAGTACTTTACGAGATGTTTAAATATTACACACTTCCTCTATCGTAAATTAAATATTCACTGTATACTGTACCGCGAAGTAGTAATATTTCGATGGTAATATTTCGGTGCTCTCTCTCTCTCTCTCTCTCTCTCTCCTAGAAGAAACTGCATCCCTGTTATAATTTACCTGTGCTGTCTATAGGATGTCCACTCCAACTTGGCCCAAAACTGCCATCTCTCCATCTAGAATGCTGAGCTGCAACTAGACGCTGACACTGGAATAATAATAATAATAATAATAATAATAATAAAACAGCAAAAAGGAATATAACGTGAGTCCTAAAACTGAAGAGGTTAATCCACTAAGAAAAGTTTATACAAATTTTTGAGAAGACAAATTCGAGATTAGGAATTATAATTATTTCACATTAGAAATGCATTTTTAAGAGATTTTTTTGGGGTAGGTGTATTTTTAACACCCCCCCCCTAAAAAAAAAAAAGCCCCTGAAGGGTCTTGTGGCATTTCCGTGACGACTTTTACCAGCTTAAAGTGAACAAACTATAGTCGTTTCCTTTTTCCTTTTCAGGCTTCACAACGATAGTCTCTTTTCCCCTTTAGGACTTTCCTATAAAATGTCCGCGCCAGTTTTTTGATACTTCTTGGTGTTCCCTCTGACTTTTTCCTCTTGGTTTTGGCTGGAGGGTTTGGTGGGTGGAGGGAGAGCCTTCTTCTTAGCTATCCTTGTCTCATTCTAGTCGTTCAACCACTCCTGTAGGCATCATCCATTCGTCATCATCATCATCATCATCATCAACTCGACTCTTTTCCCAGTCCATTGGTAGGGTGGTGAAGGGTCCAGAAAGCAAGGAAAAAAGCATGATAGTGGAAGAAAGAGCCCTGTGGTCTCATGCAACCCTCTCCCACAGGCTACATCATCACTGGTCTCATCTTCGTCGCGCTGCTGGTCTGTGTAGTGGTCTGGTTGGTAGTGGCCACGAAGAGGGCCACCAGGACACTCCAGGCCAGGACCACATGCAGGCGGGACAGGAGGAGGAGCAGGGCAGATGGGCAGGACAAGAGCTTGGTGCGAGAGGCTGAGAAGATAGATGGTGTGCAGGATATGTGTTAGAGATGCAGGGGACACACACGCACGCACACGCACACACACACTTTCCCTGGACCTTGCACGCACACACACACACACACACACACACACACACACACACACACACACGCACAAATTATTCTCACATTATTACTATGCTATATCCTTCTAGTTCAGACTGATACGAGAGACGGGAAAAGATAGGACGGAAGCCGACATGAAAACTAAAAACTCTGCTAACCTCTACCCTTCTCTGTACAATCAAGGACAAAAATAGCGCCCTCCTCTCCACTACACCTGCGTAACACCTGAGGCCTCTCTCTCAGGTACACTTACACCTTTGCCAGTTCTTCTTAGCGCGGTATCTGTTTATCTTTACTCTTTATCCTGCCGGGTGTCCTCTTGCATGATAATAAACATTGAGAGAGAGAGAGAGAGCGAGTAGTAACATTTTGGTTATTTAGATATTCTCTCTTATAAAGTACTATTACTATTACTACTACTACTACTACTAACAACAACAACAACAACGACAATAATAATAATAATAATAATAATAATTACAATAATAATAATAATTCAATTATGAGCCACAGGTGTAAATGTAATTCCTGTGAAAGACTAATTATGTTACTTAAAGAGAAATCATTATAATTTTTAGCTCAGAAATAAATAATAAAAAAGTCACTCACACCCATAGCCAAAATCTCACTTATTTTCTGTAATCAGCTTTCATTAAATTCTGTATCTCATTCTGGCTCTCAATTTTGAAACCTTGGGCGGTATCAGACGTGGCTTTGGAGTTTCCGTGACGTCTTTATCTTAGCGATTTATTTTGCCTGGTAGACCCCACAGTTTCCCATGGTATAGTATGAAGGCAAAGTAAGTTGGTATTAGAACAAGAAAAATTATATGCGAGAGTGGCGTGGTGTAATAAACAAAATAAATCGCCTAAGAAGTGGCGTTTGGTAATCTCGGGACGAACGGATGTTGAATTTGGCGCTGTTACCTTTTTTTGTTTTTTTCTTGAAGGGAACAACCTTGTGGGCTCCTGGCCTTTGGTTCCTTCTTTCTTGCATTGAAAAAACCTCTCAGTTAGGCAACCTTGTCCAGTACCAGAGAGTGCCCAGGTGTAATGAGCATAATAAATCGCTAAAAAAGTGGTGTTTGGTAATTTCTCATCTTTCCCCTTCTCACATCCGCTGGCTTCCCCTCCCCTGCTCTGACAGCCCATGCAAGAACTCTGTGCAATATGCGTGACACCTTTTTCTCAGCGACTTATTTTTTTGCATGTTGCACCTTTTATCCTCTTATACGATACTTAAAATATGTGGTAAATAATAAAAGAGAATATCAGGCTAAAATATGCTTTAAAAATACACATGACAAAGATAATAACAGGGGGTAATATGCGAAATGAATCGGTAAGTGGAAGGAGCTACGGAACCTGTATTTGCCAGTGAGAGAAAGATTTATATTCTTACGCGATATGCCGATCATGGAGGTCGAAATACAAGATAATAATAATAATAATAATGAAGATGATAATGATGATGATGATGGCGATGATGATAATAATAATAATAATAAGAATAATAACAGGAAACATGATTCAAATTCCCCGCCTAGATATATGATCAAAGTGAGCCTGCGTTATATCAAACCCATCAACCCAATATTTCCGAAGTCAAGTTGAGAATAGATGTTAAAACTCCCAAGAAAAACATCGCCTATGAGCACTTCATGTGGACTATCAAAATTCTTACTTAGACGTGCATCATCCCCGGGTCGTGGGCCTTCAATGTGTACAATATATAAAAAAATCAGTCCATTAGTTTTTGAGATCTGACCCCGAACGCACGCACACGCAGAGACAGACAGACGAGCATGGGTAGCTTCAAGTGTCCCGTTTTGGATCATACGACCGAGGCGGGGAATAATAACAGCACTTTTTATTGATTCATATTCTGGACACATCATCCCTCCCTGCCTGACGCCTTCACGTGGTGGGACCGATATACCTGGGCGGAAAGGGTGTAGAGCCGTAGCCTTGCCCAATTCTTCCGGAGCTACGAGAAATGAACTACAAAAAGACGAAAATCTGGACCAAGTTAAGGTACACGAACTATAGAAAGAAGAGCGAGGAGTATCAGTTTATTTATCTATCTACGTACCTATCTATCTATCTATCTATCTACGTATTTCTTTGTTTATTCTTAAAGCGTAACAGGAAGCGAAAGGACGATGCACCTACGGAAGCGAGAACAGAGTGAAGACCTTGCCAGCCTACTTACGTGCCCAACCCGACCGCCAGCGTGACGTCAAGAGAGAAAGGAGGGACCAGCCCAGGTGTTTTACGGGATCGCAAAAGTACACAGGAAGCGGCAGGTGAGTCCGGGTGCAAGGTAGGAGAGGGGGAGGGGTTCTAGAAGATATTTTACGATCGATTCCGTGCCGTAACTCACTTTGGTTTTGGCGGGAAGTACGAGAAGTGAAAGTGCAGTCTGTCCACGTCTCTAATTCATCCTGCGGAAATATATAGGTTACGAAAGAGATTGTCACACACACACACACACGCGCGCACACACACACACACACACACACACACACACACACACACACACACACACACACACACACACACACACACACACACACACACACACACACACACACACACACACACACACACACACGAGCACACCTGTTCATATATCACTCAAGCAGTAAGATAACCACAGTAGCCAACGCCACATCACTTCCCCTCCCTTGCTTCACAATAAATTCTTTATCCACGTTCTCTTGCATCATCTCCACTACTCCTGTCCCATTACCCTCCCTTCTAGGCACCCACTCCCTCTTCCCTTCCCTCTCACTAACCCCTCCCTCTCCCTCTAACCCTCTCCCCCCCCTCCTCTCTCCCTATTATTCTCTCAGCACCTCCTTGCAAACATATGTACCTTCATCCTCTTCCTCTCTTCTCCTTCGCTACCCTCTCTTCCACTCCCTCCCTCTCCTTACCACTCCCCCACTCCCTCACTTTATCTATAACTCCCTCCCTCTCCCTGTGTGTGTGTGTGTGTGTGTGTGTGTGTGTGTGTGTGTGTGTGTGTGTGTGTGTGTGAACGTGCACTGGCTACGTAACACAGCTAAACATAAGCGCACGTTAAAATCGAAACCACAAGCAAGTAATCATACGCTGCTCTCATACACCTCGCATCTGTCGCCGCTGGTAAACACACGAAGCTCTCATATACCTTGCCTCTAACGCCGCAGGTAAGAGCACCAATCCTGACCTTGAACAAGAGGGTAATACTGAAGCAAAGACACAAGATTTGACTATTTTGTACTTTGCAAGAAAATAAAGGAGAGAGAAAATGGAAAGTGATTTAGTAATGTACACAGATGGTAAGGATTAGATTCTGTGATGATGATGATGATGATGATGATGATATTATTATTATTATTATTATTATTATTATTATCATTATTTGTAATAGTAGTAGTGGTGGTGGTGGTGGCAGTAGTAGCGGTATAATCATTAGCAATTATTATCATCATCAATCATTATTATTAGTATTATTATTATCATCGTCGTCGTCATCATCGTCGTCATCATCGCCATCTACTTCTTCTTCTACTTCTCCTAACGATGTCAAATTCTAGCATTATTAATCAAACACTTTATTCTGTCTATCCCCAAGAAATAAAGAGAAGCTTCCTTTTATTTCCTGCAGCCACGTCCACAGATACTCCTTTTTAATTTTTATTTTCTTAGCTTTTCGCCTTTCTCTTTAACATTCAGCCACCGAAATCTACCTATCTATTGCCAGACGCCTTAATCTCGTAAGGGGTGGCCACAAACAAATCGTCTCCATGTCGCCCTGTCCTCTCCCATTTCACCGCCCTCCCCCAGCTCACACCACCCAAATAATTTCAACTTAATTAATAATGTGACCTAAAAATATCAATTATTTTTCCTTCATTGTCTTCATTAATTGCTTTTTTCTTTTTCTTTCACTGTTCTCAAAAACATCGTCATTCTCCATTATTTTGTCCAACAGGTCCTCATTTCGATATGTGTGTGTGTGTGTGTGTGTGTGTGTGTGTGTGTGTGTGTGTGTGTGTGAATGAGAGAGAGTGTGGGTGAGATAGATCCATAGATAGATCGACATAAATAGTGTGTGTGTGTGTGTGTGTGTGTGTGTGTGTGTGTGTGTGTGTGTGTGTGTGTGAGACCTAGCCTTGTGGGGGAGGAGGTAAAGGTCATGTTGTGTCAGGTATCAGGGGAAGTGAGGTCAGGGGGAATTCCCTCCTACCTGTCGTTCTAGTTTTAGCAGTGTTGACCCATTCCCTCTCCCCCCCCCCACTCTCACCTCACCCCCTCCCCTCACCTTACGTTCCCCTGGTTGACCCCTCCCCTCCCCATTCTTCACCTACCCACTTTCCTTCATCCCCTCCCCTCCCCTCACCTCTCCCCCTCCCCCTATGGGCTGTGGTAAGAGAGGGGGGGGGTGATGGGCTGCCTTGGGATAGGGGGGGGGAAATGCTCAATAACCACACCCTCAGTCTTCTTCTCAAGGTCTCTCAGGTGAAAGTGAAATCTGCTACGGAATTACAGCAGTTTGTTTAGGTCTATAGCATTAGGTTGAGGATTCCGTAACGCCTCTTTCTTAGCGATTTACTTTGCTATCACACTTTACCCTCGTGTACATCTCCAAAGAACAGTGTCGATATTTTTAAGGGACATAGGTAATATACAGGAGAATATCTGAGTACGCATAATATTTCGACGAGGAAGAGTGGCTATGAAGTCGCTTTATGCCAGTTATTTATTTATTTATTTATCTGACAGGGATTAGAAAGGTTTAAATATTTTCTGAAGCATTTGTATTTTCTGCTCAAATGTGTAGTTTGAAAAGGTCCGTCATTTTTTTCCTTTCTTTTCCTTTTTTCTTACTACGGGATCGATGATGATATATGCTGTGATCTTGACTGCCCTTTTTACTCAGACTTGGCCTAAAATAGCCTGAGATTCGTAAGACCATTTTCTCGTTGGCTTAGAAAAGTTCGTAATACCTTTCCCTTTGTGATTTGTTTTGTACATAATAGTATCCTCTTGTATGTTTCTGGTAAATACTAAGCTGCTGTAAGAGAGAGATGAACTGCATACAAGTGTCAAGGTTTAATATGCAAAACCTTTATCGAAGGAAGAGGCGCAATGGAGTTTCCTGTATGTGAGAAAATACAGGACTTATGTCTTTTGTGTTGATGAAGCAAGCTACATCGATATAAGGAAAATATAAATCGCATGCAAGAGAATGTCATGGATTAATGTTAAAAATAAATCGCTAACGAAGACAGGCTAAGTGTTCCATACCAGGAAAAATACATCTCAGTCATGCTCCTCTTAGTCTTCATCAACCAAGCCTACCACAATCATCTCGAATAAATACGTTAAACTAATACCTGATACCATACCCAAACAGACTCCCAAGCACACAGTTACATTATATAAAGCTTGATGTCCTACAGTGTCAAGTCCTGTGTGCTCGAGTCATACAAATGTTTATCTAACCATTCCTTGATACCACACCCAAACACAGATTTCCAAGCACACAAGTAAATAATGTACAAGTTAGGCCTATCGTAAAGTGTTAATCTCAGTCTATCACAGTAATTCAACATCTTAAACATTGATATCACATCCAAACAGTGTGTCCCATGCTCACATTTAGATCACAAATAGTAGGTCATTCGAACATCAATATCTGCCTCAGCCACACAAACATTTACGTAAAACCACTGAAACCACATCCAAACACTGACTCCCATGCACACACATGAATCACGTACGGATTGCGTCAGTTGTACAGTATAAATATTGTCTTTGCTTGGGACTGCGATCTATCCAAATTATCTACTTTCAAAGATTCTGTTTAATGCTAAGGCTCTCTCTTACACAGTCTGGCGCCATCTGGAATAAAGACAGCCGAGAAAATGTTGAAGACACATTTTGAAACCTTCAGTGACGTGGGTTTCGGTAGGATACATAAACACTTTCCTTTCCGCTATATTATATTCAAAAGTAACAAGACCAAAATCAACAATAACAAAAGCTGTAACCAAATTGAGCACAGATTGAGCGAACATTAAGAATAACGAGTCCGCAAACAAAGCTAGCGTAAAAATAGCCTGTAATGAGTAGCTGATGTAAACAAAGTAACCGAAGAAGGAAAGCAGGCACAGTTATAAATCCTGTCCCCTCTTCTGCTTTTCTCATCAGGGACTTTGAAAGCAGCCTCATGCATCCACCACAACAGACACTGAAGACTAATCACAGAACATTTTAATCTGCTTCGGATTCACCAAATTAATTTCAGAATCCATGGAGATATAAGTATTGAGACGGGAAAGGACATTATTTGCCAGTAGGACGACTTGTCACTGGAAAAAAAAATTGTCTTGCATTATCATTAACTGGGAAACTTATTGCATTGGGAGTATACTATTTAAGCCACTTCACTAACTGCTCATTTACTCCTGCTATCAGACGATTGATTTGTATTTCATTTATTGTCAGTTTAAGATACACATTTAAAACTGGAAATGTTAAAGATACAGCCTTCGCTAGTCCATTTAGTACAAGATATCTTTTCTGTGTTTAACATCTAGAGTAACAAGATTAAACCATACATTCCAACGACATAATATTCCAGTTTATTCATTGCCCCATACATTATTCAATCTGGACTGGAATTATAGTAGTGGGGGTGTTAATGAAAGCTGTATCTCCCTTCCAGTTCCGAAAGTCTATCGCCAAGTGAATGAAGGTCTGGATGTAGAAACAAATATAGGCGTTGTTGGACTGAAAGGGTTAAATTACACCAATGCGTCAATCGTGGTAAAGGTGTAAAGGTGGAAGACTCCCAGCAAGAGTAGTTTATAGCTCGGGGTGATGGTGTTAGTGGTGGAAGAGTCGAAGGTTCGTGTGCACCATGATGACATTGTGTTCATCGCAGGCGCTCACCACCAGACTGTCATTGGTCGATCCAGACGGGCTTATGATGTAGTCCACGCCGCTCTGAAAGCAAGAAAACGTACAGGAAAGAGGGATAAAAAAACGTTCAAAAAAGGAGAAAAAAAAATAGTTCAGAAAATAAGGGAGAAAAAACGATAAGGGATGGAAAGTATAGAAAAATGGGTGAACACTTGTAGATATGAGGATTGAAAACGCGCGGGAAATGGGACGAGGGACAGAAAATGGGGTGATAACGGACAGAAAATGGGTTGACAGAAAATGGGGTGAAGGACAAAATGGGGCGAAACAGGACAAAATAGGGTTAAAAAGGTCAAAGGCGGTGAAAAATTGACAAAATGGGGTGAATACGCAGACTTTATCTCATCCTCCCGCACTGAAGTCACTGAGGAAATTATGTTCACTATTTTTTATTTCCTCTATCTCTTATCTCGAGGAAGGAAACATAGATACAGGATTTTACGTGTTTCTCCTCCTCACACCCATTTCATCTTAGTTCCTCATATCTTTGCTCGCCTTAAAAATCTTGCAAATCGTAAGGGACAAGGTAAAGTTTGCATTACATTATACAAATACGATTAAGATACTTTTTTGTGCCTGTCTTGCGAGAACCCCTTGTGAAACCCACCTGCCTGGCTCTGTCCACGTTGTCTCTGAAGGGGAAGAAGGCATCAGAGGACAGAGCCACGCCACTCAGCTGTTTGATCCAGTCTTCCCGCTCTTTCTCAGTCAGTGGCTCCGGAACCTCTTCGAGAACGGCGGCAAACTGGGATTCTGGCATGTCCTTCCCTAATAATAATAATAATAATAATACTTTTACGTTGGATATATATTTGACAAGTTCCAACCCTGTCATCTCTGTTCATAGTTCAAGGACCCAAACGCTGAAATAGACAAACTGATTTTGCAACTGGGGCAAACCACGTAAAAAAATACATAAACAAGGCCTGGGTTTGAATATTTAGCTTTTGCATTTGGAGTAAACCATTATATACAAGTGAGAAATTCAAACGCTACCCTTGTGAGGCAGGTAACACTCAATATGTACAAAATATGAAAACTGAAATATGGGGAAAAAAGTGGTTATTGCATCTCCGAGTAAAGATCTTTTTATTTTCTCACCTACAGTCCCTCCGACGAAATTGTCAATCGCGTTGGATTTCTCAGCTCTCTTCACACCTTCCTTGAACTTCATATTCAGCACTCGTGGGTGATGGCGCATCCACCTGGGAAAGCAAGTATATTAATGGTAGAAGAGGTTACCAATGCTGTTAATTATTTTCAGCTCGAAGAATTATTGTTTTTTTCCGAGTTACTGTACCTTTTGTTTTATTGTATTTTTGTTTTGTTTTTATTTTTCATAGTATTGTATTCTGCTTCACTGCACTTTCTGTTTACACGTTCTATCCCTTGAAACTGTTAGAGAATTCTTCCAACAATATTTGACAACTTGAGGGCTATCACTAACTGAGTCGGCAATAACCTTAATACTAATACTTTCACGTAAACAAAAACAGGAAACTAATAAAGCATCGTAAAATAACGGGATACGAAACACCATCAAAATGACCAACATACGCACCAGTTGTTGGTCTTGTCTCCTGCCAGCCTGGTGCAGTGGATGCGAGACTGCTGACCTGCACCGATGCCCACCACCTGGCCTGACTTGGCGTAGCATACAGAGTTGGACTGCGTGTACTTCACAGCTAGAGTCGCCAGCAGCAAATCACGAGCTCCCTCTGTGGTAAGCTGGAAAGGGAGTAAGAGCCAGTCATAAGTAACCTAAAATGAAACGTGTGCCTCTACGATCATTAACAGGAAGAATAAACGTGTTTCTGTGTGCATGTATAGCAGTGTTCTTAAGTAAGGACGCACATCTGATCGTATTATCTTAATGTAGTGTCCAATGCTGGGGTATTTTAATTTAAAGTTTTGTAAAGAACACCGACTATCAGTGCACCGATTGGTTAAGTGGGAGAGTTCCACATTCCATCAGGAGTCGACAACAGTAAACAGGAAGATGTGTGTCCCTACTCACGAACGCGACTGTACGTCAAAGGGATATTAAATAATCTCAGATGTACAGTGATATATGGGTGAGTGGTGTGGGATGGAGAGTGACTGACGGTGCGACGTGGGGACAAATTTTCGTGGCCACCCCTCAGAGATTATGATGTTCGTCTATTGATACAAATAGAGACAGATATAGACAGACAGCCTGGCAATGTAGTTAGTTATATATATAGGACAAACAGAGAGCTAGAGCTAAATATATTGTAAACAGATATGGATATAAATACATAGCAAAACAAACCGATAAACAGATCTCGAATATCAGCCTCAAACTAACAAACAGCCACAAGACACACCTCCTTGTTCTTCGTGACGATGTTGGCGAGGAGTTCAGGCCTGATGTCGGCGTCGTTCCTCTTCTGCTCCAGCGTGAGGCCGAAGATGGTGCGACGCTCCATCAGGCCTCCCTCGTACTCAGGATCCATCTGTGGGAGGTGTAGGAGATGAAGGTAAAAAAGAAAAATAATTGGAGCTCCGTAAACGTGAGATCACAAGGTAAAATTTGAGCTCCGTATTATCAAGCTATAGATCACAAAATGGTAACTGTACTACTACTACTACTACTACAGAACAAGACTCGCCTTCAAGACACAGTAACTTCCTCCTTTCTTCTTCTTCAGCAGCTCCAGGGCCTCCGGTGTGTACGAAGGTGCCACAACACCGTCAGACACCTGAAGAGTAAGACAGAAAAGATATAAAGCAGTTTCAGATTTAAATTAGTCAGGGACATGAGTTCCTCTAATGTCTCTACGTCTGCTTTTCATTTTGCTAGAGAGAGGGCGAGGGAGATGGAAGTTATAGTTTCTTTGTCCACTGGTAATTCTGTATATGATGCGTCAGGGATGAAAGCGACGGACATGCCCTAAGTATGAAACAGTCGCGAATATTTTTCACCTTGAGAGCACAGTTGTGTTTACATGAATGAGCGGGGTGCTCCACATATAACTCTCCTCTTCCATTATGCTGGGTGTTTTTTCGAGTGTTCCAGAGACGGCTTGGCCACTATAATTTTTTACTCTGACCATTTATTCATCTCCATTCCCACCTACACCAAAAAACAGCCTTCCTCGCAGTACAGAATACCAGTAGGTGAGTATCATGTGCAGCGCTATTTACGGATCATCCTGTTAAGTTTCAGCTGGAAGAGTGACAGACTTACCTCCCTCGAGATGATTCTAGCTGTAAGGGCGTCACATTCGTCAGACAAGGCCACGAAGTCCCCAAAGGAGGACATACGGTCGGCTCCCCTGGCCCGGGCATAAGCAGTAGCTTGGGGGCTCAGCTCGCCAAGGTCCTCTACCAAGTACATCTTTGCCTGAAAAAAAATAAAGAAAGAAAGAATGTAGCACGCCCCTGAAGTTCACTAACATGTGCGAGTTCTGCAAACTAATTTCGACCAGGTGCCTCAAACAATACATTCGTCGTGAATTATTGCGCTCTAACGTAATTCAGCAGACCAGTAGAATATAGTACCTCAGTTTCATTAAGAGGAACGCACACAGCAGCCCCGGCAGGCGAGACGTGCTTGAAGGAGGCGGCGGCGGTGAGGCATAGTGTTTCCCGCATTTCCCTCACCAGCTGCCAGGCGTTGAGGGCGTCACACAGGTTGATGAACCCAGGCGAACCGTTCAGAACTACAACAATAAATATCAGGCCTCTATACTTGTACAAGATGATAAATTTGTCTTGAAACACAAAGGAAAACCATTCAGTATACTACAACAACGAGTATCAGGCCTCTATACTTGTACAGGATGGGTAAATTAATCTAGAAACAAAGAACTATTCAGACCTAAAACACCAAGCATCAGGACTCTACACGTATACAGTGTTTACCAGTCAAGGGGAGCGCCGCGCCCTGAGTGAAGACTTGGGCAGGCTTCTGGTGGGGGTTCATGCCGTAGCGGAGGGTGAGCTGTGACACTCCACTCGAGAAGGTCTTCCTCAGGTAGTCACTGATGTGGTCGTCATACTGGGCAGTGTGAGTGAACGCCTTGAGTGCCAGCTCTTGTCTGAAAAATATAAATAAATACTACTACTACAACTACAATAATAATAATAATAATAATAATAATAATAATAAAAGCCTAGCCCTGGCCCCTACGTTCCTGATGGATCAAAAAGGAACTGGATGACTGATGGATGAATTAACAACTACAGTTTCGCTAGTCTGAGTGAATATGTTCTTCCTACCTCTAGGTGATTTGTATTCAGCTTGAGAGACAGACTAGCTATACAGTAGATAAACACAGATACAGAGATAAAGATTGATAAGTAGATAGATAGTCAAACAGAAGAATGAAAGAATACGTAATCATAGTGGTAGTCGTTAAAGTCACCTGGTTTTGAGCGCCGTATCCCCGTTCTTCTTCACCTCGTCCAACACCTTCTCGTAGTCGGCGGGGTCGCACAGGACGGTGACGCGGGTGTGGTTCTTCGCGGCCGCCCTCAGCAGCGTCACGCCCCCGATGTCTATGTTCTCCACGGCCTCCTCCACAGTCACCCCGCCCTCACGATTCACCGTCCGCACGAAGGGGTACAGATTACACACCACCACCTGTCGTTATATTACAAGGAGGGTGGTATATCAGTTAAGGGTGCGTTAGACTTGGGTAAGATTAAAGTTAGAGTATGTTAGCTTGCACAGAACTGTATATTAGCTTGATGTTCCTGGTGGTCATGGCAACAGGGTTAGGTCTGGTTAGGTGTTAGTTCAGATTTATGTTGGTATATGATATGTAAGGGTAGGGTTGACTGGTTAGGGTATTGGGCATAGAATTGTACCTATATTAGTGAGGTTCCTGGCTGTTAGGTGAGGCGAGGTACGGTAAGGTGACGTAAGGTGAGGTCAGGTCACATTAGGGCAACTGGCACCAAATCTCACCTGTATTAGTGAGATGTTCCTGGCGGCGATGTCAGCGAGGTCAGCGGCGTTCGTGTCTCTGGCCAGGATGCCGCCGTGGATTGTTGGGTGTAGCGTCTTGACCCGCCCTCCCAGCATCTCAGGCGCTCCCGTCACATCTCCCACGTCACGCACCTGTCACACAAAGATTCGTCACACACACACAGGATTCATCACTCATAATATACAACACAACACTTCAGGTTCTTTTTACTCACCTGATCCGTCCGTCTTTCCACCATCTCAGGCACACCAGTCAGTTCACCTGAGACACACACACACACACACACACACACACACACACACACGCACACACGCACACACACACACACACACACACACGCACACACACTAAAGTCTGCGTTCATTAAACATCCTGTACACTGTTTGAGTTTCATCACATTCTGCTGACACTAAATTGCTTTGATTTTTTACCAAGTTACACCGCTAAATAAGATCTTTTTTTTTTTTTTACCAATGAAGTTACACTTATTGAAGATTCTCTCATCCAGTTTCACACCTCTAACGTTACTTCAATGCCTTACCTCTAGCCCGGCCTCTCTCAGCTTGGTCGCAGTGCCCCCAGAGGCGACCAACTTCAGCCCAGCCCCAGACAGTCCCCTAGCCAGCTCCACCACGCCGCTTTTGTCGGACACGCTCAACACAGCTGCAAGAAGACGTAAGATTGATTGACTGCTATTTAAAAGATCACAGCAGCGTAACAAATCGCTCAGGAAGAGGTGTGAGGGAGCTTTAAACCCACGAGAATACGGGCCCAGGTCACAGAGTGCGTTCACTAACCCGCTCAGCGTGGCGTGGGAGAGATCATTTTGTTGTTCATCATAACATTTCCAAGCTCTTATCTGTTCCTTATAACACTTCCAAGCTGTTATCTGTTCTTCATAACATTTCCAAGCTGTTATCTGGCCATATCTACGAATCTTAGAAAAAAAAAAATTTGCTATAACCAGAATAAACAAGAAAAGTTAAACGCCTAATATTACGCTGAGGGGAATACGCTGTGAGGGTAAATTTAGCATGAATAATTAAGCCTCCCTCATAATCGCCTAATATAATTAAGAGAGAATACGATACGAGTTATTTTTAGCAGTGACATCTTTAGGAATCTCTGGGAAAACTCTTGAATGTGACGCCTCCTAGACAGCGGTGTAAGCAGACGGATGACCGGGGATGAAACTTGACAGTCTGAAATTTGCAAAGGTAACCCCAAATATTTAAAGGATACTTCTGAGCTCCCTTAAAGAATCCTATCATGGCCACCCCGTACTTGACTTGCCACCTCCTGCACACCCCTTATAGTCCTAAAGTCCCAGCTACTGCCCGGCTCCTTTGACTGACAGGTTTTCTGGTAAAGGATAAAAGCGCCGGGTAAATATGTTTCTAAAATTGATGGAAATTTTGGAGTTACGATGAGGACCAGTCGTATGATGACTTACGAACTTACCTAGTCTTGCTCCAGATGCCATGATGCTTGAAGGAGTAACCGAGGAATATCACTGCCCTTATGCGAGGAAGATGCCCAACACAACGCCAGCCTACCCACTACACCACACCGGTCGCCTCCCACCCTCAAGCCAAGACTCGCCCCGCCCACAGTTCCATCCCGTTCTGACTGGGCGGAATTTCAAATCTG
Organism: Coenobita brevimanus; assembly: GCF_032717465.1. NCBI lineage: Eukaryota > Metazoa > Arthropoda > Malacostraca > Decapoda > Coenobitidae > Coenobita > Coenobita brevimanus. The sequence goes on from NC_136976.1 coordinate 989,552, forward strand.
TATTCAAATCCCACCTCCATATCCTTCTCCACAGCCACTAGACGCCAAAAAACTGTCTCTAATTAATGAGTACTGAATATTTCTTAACTAAATCAGGTGAAATAGAAAAAAAACAAACGAAAATCACGTGGAATCAGAAACCTTAGCACAGTGATCCGAACACTCTCACTCACTCAGCCTCGTCCCACGTGGTTGTGACCTTGAGCCGCTTTCTCCATGGCTTATGGGAATTCTTGGCACTTCTTCGTTACTAGCACTTCTACACATGATATAATAAGTCTCATGTATTCTTTTTAAAGCTATGTGTGTCCACATTACTTGAGAATTTAGCGACATACATAAAACTAGCAAAGGTGTAGCAAGCAAAATAAATCGCTCAGGTAGATGTGCTTGGGAGCCCGCTTGCCGACGAGGATACAGCTCATTGAGTCTTATTCTCGATGGCTTAGTTGACTTCGTAACACATAATCATGTGCGATTTATTATGTATGCCATGTATATTTACTTGTATGTTATTCGTATCGTTTCAGTATCGATATAATTTGCATCAATAACATACAAAAGGACAGGAAGGTGTAGTACCGTACCCAAAATGAATCGCTGAGGAAAAGATGTTACGGTAGCTCCTAAGCCAAAGAAAATACGACCCGTTTCTAAAGGTTTTTATAGTTTCATATATCTTCGTCCTGTTTTAAATATTTCCGTGTTGTGTTTCTTTATAATATTAAGGAATCTTCCATAAAAATATTAATTCCATTTGTGCATAGCGAGTTTTTGGAGGGAGAAAGAAGAAAGAAAAAGAAAAAATATATAAAAAGATGTGGTATTAATGAAAACTTACTTATAAAGATGAAAGAAGCAGCTCAAGGGAACAGTGATCTTCATTTTCTTCTTCATATATTTCTAAATTATTTTCTGGCCATATCATTGACTCCTAAGAAAGCACTGACTTCTTACGTGCGTGTCCAGTCCTGAGAGAAAGACGAAAAAAATTAATAATAATAACCCTTTCCTCTCCATCCTTCTTTCCTTCCATTCTCTTGTCTTTCTTTCCTTCATTCTTTCCTCTTCCTTCTGCCTAAGGGTGACTTTACACTCCCTCTGCTGTCTTTCTTTCCTTCATTCTTTCCTCTTCCTTCAGCCTGTCGGTGACTACACTGAGTGACAAGCCAAATGGTTTCCTGTGCACCAGGAAACCATTTACTACGCTGGGTGGTAACCATATAACCAAATTTTGGCGCTTGGTGGTTTAGTGGGTAATTATTGTGCTCCAATCGGATTGAGCCGGTGAAGGTTTATATCCAAGGGGTGGCTGGGGTTGATTGCTCATGTAATGTCACTCAGGGATGAGTGAGGCTGGTCACTCTCATCTTAAATGTCGGGACCAATTGCCTAGCCTCGGGCTCCTACGCTCCTCATGGGGCAATGTAGGATTGGATGATGGATGGATGAATAATAATAATAATAATAATACGAGAGAAACTTTGTAAGAATGATAAAACAAGAAGCAACACTGGGTAGCAACAGACAAGTAAGGACCGTATGTATAGAGGATCTTAGCCAATTTGTAAGATATGCCTTCGTATCAGTTAAGAATCATCAGGAATCTTTATATTTCTCTAGTTACTCTTCAATAAATCACTCAGGTTTAGTTATGAAGTGTCTGGGAGCTGTACTTAAGATAAAAATATTAATGAATGATCCTAAGCATATTTTAACCTCGAAAAAGTTCATAAATGAAGCCGAAATTGCTTAAGTGAACCGCTCTCCCGCCAGTTCTGACATCACGTAAACACACACACATTCTGCAATCCGACTTATGCTGACATGATGAGATTGGCAGATGATTAGAGACTGAATGTGTGTCATGAGGATGTATAGAACTCTTCCTGAATTGTGAAAATGATGAAGAAATTACAATCAATCACAACCGAAACTGAACAATCTCATAATGCTTCTGTTTGATCTCCTCTTTCTCCTGACAAGATTCGGTTAACGGATGATGAGAGAATGAATGTTATGACAACAATCTTCCCAAATTAAGATAGCAATTTAAAAAATATATATTAGCTCAGAAGGGCGATCGATTTGATTTACTTAACATCTGTTCGGTATCTAAGAGGTGAATAGTGACGTGTGGTTTATGGGTACTTTTCAGGGAACGGGCTATTGTGTCTATGCCCAGAGTCGAATGCGTCCCACAGAAGCATTTTCCCCTCTACCAACGAAGCTGAAGGAGGTTTTATGTATTCACGTATTTTTGATCAGACGATATCTAAAAAAGTTAGGAATGAATTTCAATGAACTTTTATGGAAGGGTAGGCCATGACCCAAGGAAGAAGTGACTAAATTTGGGGACGGCTCCCGATCCGGATCCTATCTCCACGGATCCGGAACCTTTTTAATGGCAATGACATTGGAGGAGGTATGCGTTCTCTGGGTGCCTTCTAGTCTTACCTGTGACCGACAGGTCTGCTCAGCCATATAGACCGGGGTTAAGCAAGAACATCGCTATAAGGATACATAGAGTTGAATATTCAACCTCTTCACTACGATTATGTATTCTTCATCTTATTCTTTTTATCACTGTACGATCAATGTAGCTCAGTTTAGTCCCTCACTTTATTCCTTTTTCTGAAGGAGTCAATGGAGGCTTTATCTCACCCCCCTCCACAATAACCTGCCCTCTAGGTGAATATTATCGTCTGGAGATATAAAGGGAAAAGTTGTCTCGTTGAAGGGATTAATTCATTAGGTAAATTTAACCGTCTAGAGATACCAAGGAAAAAAAATATATAAAAAAACTCCCTGAAGAGTGATAGCTCCCACCCTTTCTCTCTCTCTCTCTCTCTCTCTCTCCCGTCCAATATGTGAGGTTATTTTACTTTCTTCTCAACACACTCAGACGATTTCCTTCAGTTTACGTGAGACTTTTCGAGCTGGAGGGGTTGGATACAGCTCATATTAATCTCTCTCCCAATAAAGATCTTTCATAAGGTCAATAAAATCGTCTGGAGGTAGCCTGATTAATTGGTTTTATCTATTCATTTTTTTGTGTTTATTTATGTAACTTTATTTTGACGCCAGATCCTTTGTCACTCCCTCCCTCCCTCACTCACTCACTCATTCACTCACTCACTCACTCATTCACTCACTCACTCACTCATTCATTCACTCACTCATCCTCTCACTCACTAACTCACTCACTTTTAGCTTTTTGGAGGATGAAATCTAGCAAACTGGAAGCGTAGGGTTTTATGAGCATCACACACGAAGGGGGAAGGAAGGTGTTGAGGATGAGGGGTACTGCGGTGTGTTGGTGTGTGTCTGGGGTGTGTCTAGGGTGTGTGAGGTGAGTGGGGTGTGTATCTGGGGGGTGTCTGAGGCGAGTGAGGTGTGTAATTTGGGTACATATCTTGGGTGTATCTGAGGTGTGCGTGGGGTGTGTATTTGGGATGTGTCTTGGGTGATTTCGTGGTGTGTTGGGGTGGTGATTTTGGTAGGGGTGAGTGCGGCTTTCAAATGTGTCCTTTGTCTTACTGAAAGTCATCGCAACGAGGTGGTAAAGTGTACTCGTTTTATAAACCAGTGATTGGTTGGGGTGCTTACCATCCACTCACTTGATATAGTGCTACCTTCAGGTGACTCTACGCTGATTTACTGCAGGAGGGGGGCCAATGCAGCCAGCAGTGCACCGGGTTCATGTTCAGATGGGCCTGGGTAGACAAAAACAAAAAAATCTCGTGTGCATGAAAATCTTAACAATGATTTCCCGCGTGATTTTCCCCTTCGTGTTATTTATTTATTTATTTATTTATATGTTTGTTTATTATCGACATAGTTTGCATCACTAGACCTACCATACAAGATAATTATTAAGGCGTCGTAAGAAAGATAAATCGCTGAGGAGAAGGCTTTACGAAAAATCCTGAGTCAGTCTGAATACAACCCACTGACAGGCACGGCGCTATAGTCTGCTCACTTTAACTTGGCTCAAATTTTCATCTTGTACCTTGTTTCACGCAGCGCTTCTTCGTGATTAGCACCGTATTCTAATATTAATCCACTGTTAAAACTCAGCATTAAAAAAGAAAAGAGATGAGAATTTTAGGCCAAGTATATGTGAAGAGAATAGAGGTTACCCTACGGTGAGAGCTCCTTAATACCTTTTCCTTTGTGATTTATTTTGCTTATCACACCTTGCTATTCTTTTCTGTATTATTTAAGACAGTCTAATATCCCCATACTGGTCATAATTAAAGTACAGACTTATATTAACCGTCTATATACAAAAATAAATCGCTAAGGAAGAGGAGTTAGGGAGCCTCCTTAAAAGACGAGAATAAGAGCCAAGCAGAGGATGTTATGGTACGCTGAAACTTTCTCTCTCTCTCTCTCTCTCTCTCTCTCCACCAATTTCCGTTTTACCCTTTCATTACGAATACTTCTTTTTGTACAGTACTGCTCATTCATGCTATCTCCAGACGATTTTATTTTGCTCAGGAGTTTTCACACACACACACACACACACACACACACACACAAAGAGACTTCATCCTATCTCTTCCTGGCTATTTATGTTGCCTTATTTCATCTTTTTTATCATCCTGAACGTTAACTTAGTGAGACAAAATATTATGTCGGTGCTAGGAACATTCAAGATAAATAAAAGAATATGTCAACTTTTGTAACAAGCACAATAAATCGCTAAGATGCTCACGAGGACGTAAGCGATCATAAAAGCGAGCGTTCGTGGATTCTTTTTCGGCTGTGTTTATTTACTTTCGTTCGTCAAATGTAACTCCACCAAAAGTGAATGCTAGCGCCACCTCTTGACACAAATATAAACTTAGTGCAAATCTGCCAAAAGTGAAAGCTATCGCCACCTATTGACACAAATACAAACTTTGTGCAAATCCACCAAAAGTGAATGCTATCGCCACCTATTGACACAACTACAAACTGATTTTCCCTCTCACGGTGAATATCCATTCCATTTATTGGTAGCTGATGAAATTCCCGATCACAGAAAAGGGAACAGGTCAGTGATGTATATAAAGATCACGGGCCAATATATGGTTCGGGTAAGTTTATCAAAAGTGTACAGTACGCCTCTATATTGTCAAAATCTTGTTTGACTTTCAACGCATGTCAGCGGGGTTGTACCGTACTGAGGGCAGAGCCATCTGTTGGCCACCTGAGAACTGAAGCTGAGGTAGAGTCTGTTTACCTTTTGCCGATGCTGTTGATATCTTGTTGGAAAGTAATATGAATCCTTTAGGAAATGCACAGGTATGCACATATTTTGTAAGTATCAGTGCCTTGTTTAAGTCTAAGCTGTATATTTGCTTATGCTTTAGAATAAATTAGGTTGTTACAAGGTATGGAATCTGTGAGGAGCTTAATTAAGAAGCTGACCCGTTTTCAGGTTGAACTCCGGTTAGCTAGTTGCCATGCAGATTTTTCATATTAATGTCTTTGTCTTTGGATTATCTGGCCTTGCTTCATCTGTTACCTTGGCATTAAGAGTATAGCAGTCACAATTTCAGGGTGTAACAAGTCACAGAATAAAGTAACTTGTAAAATTATTGGTGTCACTATGCTAGCAGGCTCAGGTGTCTGCGTCACGCCCCTCAAAGTTAATTTGGGTGTATATAAGAAAAATAGTTGCCTGTAGGTTTTCAGAATATGACTTAGATGAATGTGAAAAAATGAGATACTTTATTTGATTGGACTCATGTGAAGTGTGTACTTAGCCTGCCTGCTTGTATATTGAAAAGATCTGTAATGATTTGGTAAAGCAGTAGGACTCATCATTGGTGAATTTAACTTTTTTTTTCAGCAACAGATCCATGAATAACTCAGTATGAGGTGAAAATATTACTCCATTTATTATTCAGTTATTCAAGCACATTGATAATAACTTAGCATGGTGCCTTACATTGGGCTGATGTTATGGTGAACATTGCAGCCAATGACAGTCTCTGTATGGGATGCCATTTCCATTGTAAGAATTCTCAAACTTTCCGAGGGAAGTACAGTTGAGCTGCAACTTGCCTTTATAGATGTACATGATTGTGGCTCATGATTATGGGGTTAAGACCATAAACACTTATTTCTTACTGTTGTCATTAGCAACCCCAGTCTGTCTGATTGAGTAGACCCATAAGCTGCAGGCAAGCAACCATCCCTGTTGGGGCTGTCCTGTGCAGTGAATCAGTGTTCCCCTGTGACAGACAGTGGGAAAGAGTGTGGTGTTGCCCTTGGGTGGATGCCTCATTTGCATTTCCACTCTCCATTCAGTTAACAAGGTCACCATGGTAGGCTCCACATCACCCCATCATGTGGCAGCCAAACTGCTTCTCAAAAAAAAAAAAAAAAAAAAAGCTCTGCAGCTCTGAATATTGGGGAAGGCAATTTACTGACTATCCCGTACATTCTCTCTTTTCAGGTTGTGTCGCAGGGAGCAGCACCAGGCCAGAGATTCCTTGGAAGTGGCCCGGAACGAGACAAAATTTATCAGTGGATCATCGAACTGGCCAACCCTGAGACAAGGGAAAATGCCCTCTTGGAGTTGAGGTAGGCTATAGTTTATCCAGATTTGTCAGTTTAGCTCTTTCAGGTATTTTTCCATTTGCCACTCAAGATTCATAGTACCAGTTATTCTTTCACTTTGTTTACTATTCATATATTTGTCTCTTTTCATTGACCATCAGTATTGGTTACATCATATTGTATATGCTAGTACTCTAGTAGGATAACTTTTTTTTTTTTTTTTTTTTTTTTTTAAAGATCTTCGTTGGGTCTGGTTAGTACTTGGATGGGTGACCGCCTGGGAACACAAGATGCTGTTGGCATCCCTACGTGTCAAGTGGGGTTGGTGGAGGATTAGTGCCCCTCCCTGTAAAACAATTAACTCTAAGCCATTGGCCACCCCGTCTGGGATACATGGCATCTGGCAATGAATGAATGAAAATGAAGATCTTACCATGCCTCAATCTTAGATAGGAAAATAAGGTTATGATTTTTTTTTTTTTTTTTAATGTGCTCGACTCTGGGCATAGGCTTCTCAGCCTGCTCCCAAGGCCCAGTAGTCCTCCTACATATCGTACACCTCTACATGTCACCACTTCGGCGTTAACACCCACCGTCTATGTTGAATACATGTTAGGGCTGTCTCATACAGGACTGGTGTATTGGTATTAGCGGGGGTATTTTTACGACATGTCGGCGGGTCTCGTTGTCAAGATGTATGTTTTTCTTCTTATTTCCAGCAAGAAACGTGAGTCCGTACCTGACCTTGCACCTTTATTGTGGAATTCATTTGGCACCATTGCTGCACTGCTTCAGGAGATAATTAACATATACCCAGCCATAAATCCTGCCACACTCACTGCTCACCAGAGTAATCGAGTCTGTAATGCACTTGCTCTTCTTCAGGTAAGAAAGGCTTACAGCTAGTCCTTATTATTAGGAGAACCTGGTTTACATTTGGTTTTCTTTTGGGAAAAAACAATTATAAATTGAAATGTTGTAACCATCTGACAACTGGCACTGTAAATAGGGTAAAACCAAACAGTTAGTCTTGACTTCACTGTAAGTTTTAAAGCCAAAAAGGACATCTAATGAATGACTTGAACAAGTTCTTATTGTACAATGTATATAACCTGTTATAAGCAATAAAGGACCATTTATAAGTATGTGTACTTTCAACTCTACTAATTATTCACACTTTATTTCAGCTATGTGGATAGGTAAGAATCTGTTCCTCTTCAGTATTAGAAGTGTTTAATGAGTTACTTCTTTTGAACAGTGTGTGGCATCACATCCTGAGACACGATCACAGTTCCTCGCAGCTCACATTCCTCTGTATCTCTACCCCTTTTTGCAAACTGTCAGCAAGACCCGGCCCTTTGAGTACTTGCGGCTGACATCCCTGGGTGTCATTGGTGCTCTCGTGAAGGTAAGAGTAATAGTTTTGTGTCCCACAGGTAGATGGAAAGTAGATGGAAAGTTGTTGAATGCTGTGAAGAGTATGTACGATGGTGCTAAGGCTGCAGTGCGTGTGGATGGTGATCTAAGTGAATTTTTCTCTTTGAAGGTTGGGTTGAAACGGGGATGTGTCATGTCTCCATGGTTGTTCAATCTGTGCATGGATGGGGTAATAAAAGAGGTACAAGGTAGGGTAGTGGATGTTGGAGTGGCCCTGGTGAGAGAGGATAGTGTTTGGAAACTCCCTGTACTGTTGTTTGCAGATGATACTGTGTTGTTGAGTGAAGACGAAGGGGAGCTGCAAGGCTTGGTGGATGAGTTTGGGAGAGTGTGTAAGAAACGGAATCTAAAGGTGAATGTAGGGAAGAGTAAAGTGATGGTCTTTGAGAGAGGTGAAGTCAGTGAATGTACAGCAAGGTTGGATGGTGAGGAATTGGAAAGTGTGAGTACGTTTAAGTACTTGGGTAGTGTGATGAGTAAGGATGGAGGTTTGGAGGGTGAAGTGCTTGAAAGGGTACAGCAGGGAAGAAAGGTTGCTGGTTCCTTGAAAGCAGTGATAAGAAACAGGGAAGTGAGCATGGAAGTGAAAAAGTTACTACATGACAGTATTGTGATACCAACTCTAACGTACGGAAGTGAAGCTTGGACGTTGTTGGAAGGACACAAGTCAAGAGTGAGAGCAGTGGAAATGAGTTATTTAAGAGAAGCCTGTGGAGTCACGTGGAGAGACAGGCTGACGAATGAGGATATAAAGGAGCGTTGTGGTGTTGATGTGGATGTGATAGGAAGCGTTATGAGGAACACACTGAGGTGGTTTGGCCATGTGGAGAGGATGGAGGGTGAAAGACTGACGAAGAGAGTTTATGTGAGTGAGGTGGAGGGGGAAAGAGGGAGGGGGAGGCCGAGGATGAGATGGAGGGATGGGGTGGAGAGGTATATGAGAGAGGGGGGTGTGAGCTGGGAGCAGGGGAGTGAAATGGCAGGGGACAGGGCGACTTGGAGGCGATTTGTTTGTGGCCACCCCAAACGGGATTGAGGCGTCTGGCAATAGATAGATAGATAGATAGTCACCAGCTGCCATGTAAACAAAAAGTAGCTTGAACTTATTTTCTTCTTGTTGGAGAAAACTTTCAAGTTGTGGAGAGGTTGCATTAAGACAACTAGACAAAATTCAGAATAAAGCTGTTAGAATCATTAACAACCCTGCCATTACATAAAAACTACCTCCCCTGCAAGTAAGAAGGAATGTTGCCTCCCTTGCATTATTTTACAGATATTTTTTTGGCAAATGCTCAGACGAAGTTGCGTCCATGGTGCCACCTCTCCATGCCTTCCCTCGTGCTACACGGGCATCTGGTAGCGCTCATGACTGGAATGGCACTCAACCATACTGCAGAACTTCTGCCTATCAGAATTCTTTTATTCCCCGAACTGCATCTCTCTGGAACTCGCTTCCCCAGAGTTGTTTTCCTCCAAATTTCAACCGACAACTGTTCAAGTCTAACTGTTACAGATATTTTCTGAACAGAGGACACCAATAATCTGGTGTATGGATTATTTTCTTTTACCCATTTGTTTTTCCTTCCTCCGTTCTGTTATTTATAAAAAAAAAAAAAAAAAAAAAAAAAAGTAAATCTTCACAGCACACAAATCATTTATCATAAAGTAGGCTGGCCATTACACAAGGCATGCTCTCATTGTTCCTTCCTGCCCCCTTAACACACTTCCAGCGCATCCCACCCATTTCTTTACTCCTTGTAGCACATTCATTCCTGGAAGGTATTTTGAGGTAATTCATGTACATGAGGGTACTGCAGTGCCAAAGCTACCAAATGGAAATTAAAAAGAAGAAAAAAAAAAAAAGTGAGATCTGTTATATAGTACTGTAATGCTTGAAGTGTTCAGCTGAGATTTTGATATAGATTTTGCGACCATATGTATTCCCTCCTCAAAAAAAAAACATTATGGATATATCAGTAGCCCTTCCCTGAGTAGCATGATTCTTCTGATTTAAACCCTGGGCAATATCCAGTTGGAGCACCTTAACCCGCTAGACCACCAGGTGTCCATTATTATAACAAGTTTTGATTATTCCCCAGACGGATGAGCAGGAGGTGATCAACTTCCTGCTGACCACCGAGATCATTCCCCTGTGTCTGCGCATCATGGAGTCCGGTTCAGAATTGAGCAAGACTGTGGCCACATTCATTCTCCAAAAAATTCTCTTGGATGAGACTGGACTTAATTACATCTGCCAGGTTTGTATTTAGCTGATATTAGAGTTAAAGCTGTGTGATATGCTGTACTGCAGCTGAATTAAGCAGGTAATGATATTTGAAAGATGATAATATTTCTTGGGTAAGCTTCATTAATGGATACACTTATCCCATTCAGACCATCTTTGCTCTCGTCATTTGCCCTACCAATTATTTGCACCCCCATATTCTGTGTTGCACCTTACCAGATTACCTACTATTATAATCACGTCATCATCATCATCTAATCATGTGTTCAGGCGTAACCTGAATTGGTCTATTTTAACATGAATCAGTCCATTGTACATAAAAGGACCTGAAAGATCTGAAATATCATATCTTTGCAAAGTACTCACAGCATACCAATACAACTGGTTTGTGGCAGACACCGTCAGAGACATGATGTGAACTGTATCAGCTGTAGGCCTAAATTGACTGAAATAGTCTTAAGTTGATTTATACACTGTAAATATTTAGAAAACTTTGCTTAGTTTTAGTAAATGATATTAGGACTTGTTTAACAGATATTTTCCAGTATGGTACAGTAAATTACAGTCAAAATAATCTATAGGAGAAGTACTTTGTATTCTGCAGTACTGTATTCCTGTAGTGAAATCCTTGATATACTAATTCAGTGTGTAGTTGTGCTTTATCTTCATCATCATCATTTTTGCCACAAATGGTGGGGGTGAGGTACAACAATTAATGGTAATATTTTTTGGTAACAGACTTATGAGAGATTCTCCCACGTTGCGATGATCCTTGGGAAGATGGTCATTGCATTAGCCAAAGAGCAGAGTGCTCGGCTGCTGAAGCATGTCATACGTTGCTACCTGAGACTCTCGGACCATCCTAGGTAAGTGAGAGAGAGAGAGAGATGATTTTATGGACATAATTTGCGTAATGTTTAGTAAGCACCGTAATTATTGTGATGATAGACTTTTTTTTTTTTTGTATGATAATGAAATTATTATGAATATATAATGATTTAAAACATACCCACTACCATCAGACAACTGTGAGTGAAAGACAAGAAAATTGATAGTTGACATTGTTATCATAAGAACTGTACAGTATTTAAAATGATGAAGTTGTGATGTTAATAAGTCTTTACTGCTTGACGTTTGGTGGCCTTAAATCACAGTTCTAGCTAGGGTGACTGAAATCTCATTTTCTTTATAATGGCATGGTTGCTCGTCTGGCCCAAGATGCCTTATACATGTACTGTACATGTTATCAGCTGATTCTACAAAACATTGTAATCTACAGAGCTCGAGAAGCCCTCCGTCAGTGTCTGCCAGACCAGCTGAAGGATCAGACCTTTGCTGCATGCCTGAAGGATGACAAGTCTACCAAACACTGGTTGCAGCAACTTCTGGCCAACCTTGAGTCTACTGCTGCTCCTGACCCTCGTATCGCTATCACTCCCTTGGCAGCTCAGTGAAGTAAGATGAGCAGTGGCAGCAACTCTAACTACAGCCCTGTTGGCAATATCTGTCCCTCCCTGGCCGCTTAGTGAAGCTGGAGAAGCATTAGTGAGGAACTCAAGTCCTGGTGTAGGGAGGAGAAGCACTTTAATACAGAACTGTACTCAGCTGATATCTCAACATTGACCAAACACTCTTGTGATGATCAAAGACTTTCCCTCCATTCCTAAGTGTGTTCTTTGATGTGTGCTGTACAGTGATCCATTATGCTACTATTATGATTTCTGTGATGACAGGTACCAGTATATTGTGTAACTGAAGCCCATGTTGGTACTACCCTACTGTGATAAGTGATACTTTATGCACAGTATTTGATCTCTAATAAAATCTTGTGAATTCCAAGACTGAACTTCCTTGGGATCATATAACATAGGTAGATACAAGTGTAAGTGCTTCAGTTGGAGAATGCAGAAACAAATGTTTTCCTCGTGAAGCTAACTTTAATGGAAGGAACTGTACCAACGATGCCAGGCCATCCAAACCAATCTTTCATTCTTAAAATAATGCCAAATATTAGTTGACGTTAAGGTTTCTCTTCATAGGTAGAAAGATTTACATTATTTAGTGGCCTTCTATAGATTGTAGGTGGCTTGCTTTCCTGCAACTTGCTTTCCAAGCACTTAACTACAGAAGATACTTTCATTTTGTTATGGTATGGCATTACAAGTATAGACCAATAACAGTATATCACAACATCATGTGTAGCCTATCAAAATACTTCTTGGTAAAAGTATAGGCCCGCCTGTATTTCATTTTACATATGGAAATCATTTAATTATGGAGCTTGAAAATTAATGACATTCGTTATACTCAGTGGCTTTTTGTCAGTGATGATTTTTTTTTACATTATTCATTGTTTAATGGAACAGTAATATTTCAGCCTTCACATTTTCAGGCACAGTAATATGTTTGATAGTGTATAACCTGTGGGTCTTGACGGATTGAGTTTTGTCTCATCATTTAAAGTGCAGTGTAACAAACGGTAACTTGACCTTTATTAATAGCCAAATAGATATTTCCAGTATAGAAAACTGATGAAATATATTCTGTGGGTACAGGGATATTCATGATACTGTGGGATTTATGTTTTCAGTGGTGATATAAACTTAACTCATATCATTTGAGAGAGAGAAAATGCTACCTACATATTTCTTGTTTTTTCTTAAAGAGGCTAAATAGCATAGATAAAGTAATGGCCTAAGGACCTGTTTTACCCAGTACATGTTGTAGGTAGCCTGGTTGATCTTTTGCTCTGGAATGGGAGGTGCGGTCATATGCTTAAAACTAATGTCGCGAAGGTTAGGGTAGCCAAACCCCTGACTTTTGCCGAACATTTATAGAACTCTGTGGTTATTAGAATTTTATGGAAGTCCTGAGGTTATTAAATCTGATCAGGTTCCATCCAGGATTGCAAAGTGCAGCTAGCAACAATACTGGGGCTTGATAAACTTTGTCTTTCTCTCGTGCTTTGGAATTATCATCAGATGTTGGAGGCTTTTCTTCCTCTTTTTAAGCAACTGGCACATAGGATATAGGGCTTCCCTCCTATTCTGATTAGAATCCCAAAGAAAATCAAAAGAACTTTGTTGTAGATCTCTCCACCCGTGATACTGGGGTCCATATTATCATAAGCTGCAGAGATTTTTTGGCATCAACATTAGTCATTTATTTTACATCGTGCACTTTGGTTCTCTTGTACAGGTATATCAGTTAACATGGTCTTACACCTTGATACTGTATGTTATTTATGTAGGTTTAGCATTGACATAGGTTGCATAAGTTGATTACAAAGGAGTATTAATGTTGCATAACTTCAAAGAGGCTGGTAAGGCAAAGGTGCTACAGAGCATCCACAGCAGGTGAGAATGTGGACCTTGGAATTTGCATTAAGGTGGTGATGTTATTAATGTTGCTCTGGTATTCAAGTGTTGTACAAAACATACTTGCAATTGCAGTGTTCTGTAGTGTGATGTTTATACTACTGTATATACTGTATATTCAGTACAGTACTTAGATGAATTACTATCAGATCATATGGCTACTAGAAGCTATTTGATAAGCCTTTTTTAGGGCAGTATTTTTGAGGTGTAGGACGGTAATATGACAAATACATTTAGCTTACCCCAAATTTTAAAACCTGTCATTAGAACAACCACATCAGAGGCTCTATGCTTAGCTGTTTAAGTACCCTTTTAAATAGGTACTGATGTATTAGTACTGGTTCAAAGTTTGGTACTAAGTACAGTACATCATTTAAAAGACTTTGTGGTTCTTTGGATTAAATTGATATGATCAGTGTCAAAAGGGATTAGCTGGCTTGAGCATTCACAATAAAATATACCATAGTATATATTTCTAGGGGGTTGGACATTGGGATGATGATGATGATGATTAACAGTACAGATCAGTCAGTTGTTTTACTGTATTATTATATCTGTTGTTGGGTTGGTCTCCTCCTCTTCAAGTGTTCTAGACTGTGGTAGCTTAGTCTTTGATCTGTGCATCTCAGTGGGAGTAATGTGAGATTGGATGCCATTATTATTAGCAAAATAATTTATGTTTATATATGATCTTACTTTTCAAGAATTTTTTGCTGTGAAAATGTTTTGTGGGAGAAAATTATTTGTCTTTGTCATCCTAAACAGACTGAATGTTGTGGAAGGTCCGTACTTCACAGTGAATGGTATTGCTCAGCCACCTTAACTTGGTGGAGATTCTTACAGTTTTACAGACTTGTCATGTAGCTCAGTGGAAGAATAAGACAATTCAACTGTACATCACTCTGCAATGCTTGTATGTGGCTAGCACTATATTCTGATTTTCTTGTCACAGCTCAGCTTCAAGTTGGAAGGATGGCAATTTTAGATCGAGTTAAAAAGGGCAGAGGGTAGGCAACTATCATACTTATAATCAAATTGTTTAGCGATGTTATTACCAGTTTTTTATTATATTCTCTTATCTCGTAATGGAGTTGAGTTTTGTTTGTTAGGAAGAGCTTTAGGATGACTATATACTTCTTTTTTAGAAAGTGGTCCTGTCAGTCAGTAGGCTGCCATATTACAAATACTTATACATCTTTTGTTTTGTAGCCATAAAAGTGTTAGATACCATATGGAAGCTCATCATCATCGTCCATACCCCATTTTCCCTTCATTGGATGATGTGAGATTGGGTCAAGAGAACTAGGGGAAAAAAAAGAATGAAACTAACTATTGTCTACCCATTTGAATGAGCAATGCTTCATACATTCACCATTCAAGCCCCCAGAATCTTGACTCTTCCTCACAGTCGTATACATCCATGCATGTGCTTCATACCACATATCAGCTAGAGTCAACGCAACAACTATCACTGCACTAGGAACAAAATTTTTCCATACATCTCTATCCATAGTCAGCATGTTTGCTGTTTCTACCACCTAATTGAACCAGGCTGGAGATCCGCTGGAAGGAATAAATGATGAGTTGCACTGTTTCGCGGCTACTTCTGGTAGGATTGGTTGGGACCAGAGTCTGTGGATGCACTGTATGACACATGATTGACCACAGTCTGGTCGCGTCTGTTGCTGTGTTCAGACTATCACATTCACGTCTCACATCTCTTAACTTTACCAAATGTTTTCCATTATGAAGAATTGTCTTCTAGTAAGGAGTCTGAAAAATCCAAGAGGAGGAATATTTCCCTTGCTCAGAAGCCTAAGGTGATTGAGATCCATGAGAAAGACATGAGCAGGCCTGAATTCTTTGCCAAGGGTGATGGTAAATAAAAGGTCACTCATTGTACAGCCTACAAGATGAAGGCAGTGTAAGCAGTGTACAGCCATCTATACAGGTACAATGTACAGTGTATATGGCAACCATGTAACCAGTAATTGGGCACTTGGTAGGATAGTGGGTTAAAGCACACCAACCAGATGAGTCAAAAGGGTCTGACTCAAGGAATTATTGAAGTTTAATTGCTCACCATATGCTGCTCAGGGGTATTACAACTGGTCATGCAAGCAGAAGCCTTCTTGTGGCAGACAGCATCGCTCCAGGACAGAACATGTTTTTCCACTCAGTGTGATGCAGGGAAAATGGAGGAGGCATAGCCTCCAAGATTATAGCTGTGTGTAGGAGATATGTATGACCAGTAGATTCAGCCCTGACTTTGATTACTGTACTTGGTAAATGTGGTTGAATTCCCTGCCTGGAAGTGTGCAAGGCCATTTACCAGACCACATAACTCGTATGGTAGTTCCTCCTGGGATGATGATGGCCATTCACCTGTTACCATTTTTTGACAGGCTAATGGATGCTGCACCTTGCCTAGGTGTGGGTTTGCTCAATCAGACATTGCAGTAGACCAGTGCTGAGAACAACTGGCTGTGCTTACCTTAAACATATGGACTACGTGGCCTAACCCTGGGCCTTTATGCTCCTTATCGGACAATACAAGATTGGATGATAGGTGGATGCATATATATTGTTTCCCTTCTCAGTACAATATAGTGTTATCTAGATCTGAATTTCAGCATGCAATACCAGGCTACTTATGCTGTAGGGAAGCATTTGTTTTATCTACTTATTTTCCATTTCATTTCAGTTTAATTGTTATAGCGGTTGGGATATGGTATGAAGTGTATCATAATGTAACACTTGGAAGTATGGATGGTTTGATGTTAGCTTACTTTTTTTTTTTTCACTACTGGTACAAATGATGCTGATAGTCATATTATTAAAAGAGAGAAAGAAATCTGTAGATGAACCCCTGATTCATGACCAGTGACTGCCATTTGCAAAATGGGTGTTGGGATCAGAAAATGCACAGGCTAGTAATTTTTGCTTCTGTCCATAATGCAGTTAGTAACCATTTTGAAAGGTCAGACTTCCTTTATATTCCATCTTTTTCAGTATTGGTTGAGATTGTTACCATTGCAAGACTGGGCCTCCTACTCAGAGTGAAAATTATACAGTGGCCAGAATTAACTCTTTCCCTTGCTGGCAATGTATGAAAAAAGATAGGGTGTCTGTATGAAGAGTTACTGGGTATTCATGTGAAAGTGTTTTAATGGCTATAAGTTTGTGCATCAGAATCTGTCTGAGTCATTGGTAAAACATACAGAGTGAAAACATAGGTAAGCGTGTGGAAGGACACTGCCAATACTTCCTTAAGTTAAAATGCAATGATAATCCCCACCATTGTGATGATATACAGAATTCTTCGTTTCATTCTTGCTGCCTCGGATGTTGTTGCTCGGTTTAGGAGAGCCTTTTTGACCTGCAGGGGTTTGACACAGCCCTCATTTACCCCTTCACGTTAGAAGTCTGCCTTGAGAAAAGTAAAATTATTTGGGTACAGCAAGAATAACATGTAAAAATTATAATCAGATTGAAAGTTTTTATAATAGTTGATCCTGTCATTGCACACTTAATTGGGACAGAGTTGGTTTACAACTAAAAAAAAAAAAAAAAGATCAGAGTTACATTTTGATCATACCTTAGACTGAATACAGTGTGTACACACTTGTATTCAGTGTGAGTACAGGTACCATAGATAGTGAATTCCTGAAATGCTGTAGTTGTACCATTTTTTTCAAGTAAATTTGATCATTAGTACTTTTGTCATAAAATCTCTTTAAGTACTGTATTCAGTTTTGGTATGTTGTACTTGTCTTTGAATAATATGGGATGCTAGTGAAAAAAGTTTACATCCAAAAGTTTGTACACAGGGAAGCAATTTTATGCATGTGAGGCCTTAATCTTATTTGGGGTTTAACGTTTTTTTTGGGTATGGTGTAATTTATTGAATGCATTAAATAAATGCATTTGTAAAGGAGTTTATGGAATGTATTACATTGCTGTTAGGCTGAGTACAACTGTGACTGATATAAGATAGCCTTTCATATTATGCAATAAATGGTGACAACCATAGTGGCACTAAGTACAGCAAATACTTGTTGGTGTTTTTTGCAAGTAGTAGCAATGTGTGTTTTCTGAAAAAAACAATGTTGAACCTGTTTATAGATATTTGTTTAGTTGTAGTAGTATTTTTTTTTTTCTCTTGCTGATGCCAGATTATTTTATTCAGTTTATGAAAATACCCTAATAGTGGAGGGGATTAAGGAAGACTGCATCTAACCCTTCAGTCTGAGAAGCTTCTCCTTAGCTGAATACAGTTACAATTCATATACCCCCCTCCCCCAGTTTAACTACACATTGCCATCGTCTCAACTGGAAGGAGTTAGGTTAGAACAGATGTGCCCTTTTGGTCCAGTAATCAGCCATGCAATGGATGGGTGTAAAAATTTTGTGTATACTGTACTTCATATATTGTATCATTCACGATGGGAAGGAGTATGTAGCACCAGTCCATCAGGTGGTCTGATCAGGTGGTACTCCCAAAGAGGATGGGAATACTGGTGATAGGGAGAGCTGGAGCTCCTGTTTCACTGACCCTCAGGGTAGCTGACCTTTTGCTGACCTTTTTCAGTGTGACACTAACTCAGAGAGTAGGAGCGTACTCTCCCAAACACTTTCTCTAACTAGCTCATGCACTTCTCTACATGTGCTTTGCGTACCACACAGTGTACCCCACTGCACTGCAGGGATTAATGCCACGAAGGGCATGCAGCCTGAAAATTTTGCCCCCGCTACTTAGTGGCAGACCTGAGGGGTTGCGTGGCGTAGGCTCTGCTAGCGCAGTTTTGGGACCAGGATGGGATGGGGCTCAGATCTGTGCCAGAAGGTACAGGGCATTTTGGTTAACGGGCTTCCACTTTCTCTTAATAGAGAGGGGCCTGAACCTGGGAGTAGTGCCCAAAGAGGCTGCCCTATCAATGGGTGCATAATGACGGGGCTGTTACAGTGCCAAGGTGCGTGTGGAGGGTGTCCCATGTAACTGTCCTGGCAGGGTGTCCCAAGGCCACTGGCACAGCTGATGGGCTATGGGTCCTTGGTCCCATGCCTGGACTTGGGACTGTGCAGGTGGGTGGTACCTGTGTTCCATCTCCCACTTCATTTAACTGATATGTCAAAAAATTAAAAGCATACTGTATACACAGTGTGCATATATATATATATATATATATATATATATATATATATATATATATATATACATATATATTATAAAGGCAAAAGAAATCTGGAAATCTCTCATATCTGTGACCCCGCCATCCCAACAGGGAAGTAGAACTTTTTTTGCTATAGAAAAATCTGTTGATAAAAGCCTGTAAACCTCTCTTTGGCAGCTGTTTTGGGAAGATATTTATGTTTCCTGATAGAGTGGTTACATTCTTTGCAAATAAGAAAAAAATGACAAGAAAACATGGTCCAGACAAACCAAAAATGCATCTAACTTAAGGGAATTTCCGACTTATGGAAGTGCTATTTCAGGTCCTACTGTACATGTTAATAAAGTTAGCTGAGCCATCTCCACGGCTTATGAGAATTCTTCACCTAGTGGCAAGAGAAATACAGTACAGTATATGGGCCACTCTGCTGTACTGTGGTGGAAATGATAGTGACTTAATGCTACCATGGGTTGTGCTGAGTGTTCAAAAATATTCACAGTAGTTGATCTTCCAAAATTTGTTTCACTACTGTAATAAAATATTCTGAGTATTCCTGTTTCTTGCTTCTGTACCTTTGTTATTTGATACATTGATGATTTTAAATCTAGAGTATTAGAGTATGTATTTTTCATTTAGTTCGTGATATTTGCTTGGTGATTTTACTTTATTCATTGTAGGGAAAAAAAATTTGAAGCAGAAGGGTTGGATAGAGCCTTCATCAACCCGTTTACTAGTAGGGACTCTTTCTAAGATTTAAAAAAAAAAAAAAGTCAGAACATGAAACATATGACATCCTCTGGTTGAAGGTGGCGCTGTTGAATCATGTTGTACTGATCATTGTTAATACCACTCACAATTTAATGATATTTTGGAGGTCTGTGCATCATTTGCAAAGATTTTTAGAGTTCTTTGTACAGTAAGCAGTATTTAAGTGCCATTTGATTTGGCACCTCATTCAACTGGGCACAGATAAGACCAACCAATTGTACTGAGTTTTTCGTCACCACCACCACCACCATCATATCTATGGTGCCTTTCTCTCTCCTGTGAGTCCCCAGACGGGATGGCTGTGACAGAACCGTCTCCAGGTTACTTTATCTTCGCATACCTCTCTCACTCTCACACACTTACTTCCTTCTCTTTCACCAGTATACAACTCCACCTTTTTCCATACTATATAACATCTCCTTTCATGCCACATAATGTCTGTCTCTGCCAACAACACCTTCAGTCTCAATATAATTCATTGGTTTTTCTGAAGCACATGTACTTTATACAGTATGTTGCCGTTCATTGTATACTATGTCAGTGATGAAAGAATAGCTCATTATAATTATTCTTTGAAAATAATTTATTGAGCCTTATTTGCTTACAATACTGGTATAAAACGACACATTAAATAGGTCTGCAACACAGGCAGTCCTCATTAAATGTAAGGGGTTTGCGCCATGATATCAGCTTTTTTCATTCAACCATCGCTGTGTACTGGAGAACTTTGGTTAATTAGCCTAAGCTACAAAGAACTTTACTGGGCAATCATTTTATAATTTGTGGACCTCATGAAAAGTTAAAACAAAAAAGGAAACATTAATGAGGACAACCTGTGTATGTCATCTTTACATTATTGGAAATATTCTTTTAGGTCCAGGCAGTGCAGCAACCTGTAAGAACACACTTAAGCAATAATTTCTGGATCATTTAAGTTTGTTTGTTTCTGAAAGAAGTCAGTAATCATTCAGGCAATGCAACTGTAGAACAGGTTCGTGGTACATCAGTTAACACAATCGAGATTATTATTATTATTATTATTATTATTTTTCAGGATGTCTTGGTTACAGTTACAGTACAGTATTTACTATGAAAACAGTTTTCATTAATCTGTCAACTCTCATGCACAGATCCATATACAATACTAGCATCTGCAAAGATGCTGAAAATAATTGACAATGTAGTCTTCTTGCAAGTTTGAAGATTGTGTCGTACTGTATCGTTTATAAAAGTAACATCCTTGCATGCATCCACTTTGGTCACCTAATGTAGAAGTTCACTGGAAGATCATATTGTTTCGTGTCATGTATGAAAGTTCCAACATGCTTACATACATCCACCTTGGTCACCTAATGGCGGCTGTCCACACTGCACGATCTATTTACAGTATATGCGTTCTTTGCTAGTCTTGATAGAGAACAAAACTTATTGAGCATATTTCATGATTTGTCCTTTTTGGAGGAAAGCACAGTGACTATAGCTGATCCTTCCACAACAGCTGTAGGCACTGTGTAACTCAGAAGGGCCGGCCTTTTAGAAACCTATAGGCCATGTAGGCATCGATCCCATGCAGAACCCCCAACACAAGACCCAGCACCTGGAAACGAGCCAGAAGTTAGTTATTAATGGTTAAAGTTATGAAAGGCAGTAAAATGGTCTTTTGACTCTGTAATCATGGAAAACTGGTTAAGGATAATGGTAATTAGCTATTGTGCATTATCAGGAACAGCTCCCCAGAACCTGCTCTTCAGTTCTGCGTATGCATACCACATCCTCTTGCAGTTGCCTAAGTACTACCTCGTTTCCTTATACATGATCTAGTCTTTCATAATATCCATCTGTGAAAATTTCACATGTAACTCACTGGTAGAATGATATAGCACTGTCCCTGCATCGTTTCCTTAGCACTTCATTGTAACAAACATGATAATCTAATGTTGCTTTCCTGGTGCAACACTCTGTTTAATATGAGTGTTGGCAATTTCAGGTCAAGTAAAAGTGGGCAGACTAAAATTAGTGTGGCTTTCAGATGTTTTGAAGTGTAACATCTAAGTTAATGCAAGTCATATACTCTGCACTCAGTCCCTAATGCGGAATTCACAAATCCAGCACTCAGCATAAGGCAGCAGTTACGAATGCAGCATCTAACATCGAAGGCACAACTTACACCCATCATTTAATGCAGAACTCAAATATATGGCATTTGGCATCTACTGCAGAATTAACATATCGAGCACTCATTATCTACTAAAGACCTAACACATTCAGCTCTCAGCGTCTATTGAAAAATTCTCATATCCAGTTCTCGATGTGTAATGCAGACCTCACATATCTAGCATTCAGTATCTAATACAGAACTCACACAATCAACACCTAACATCTAATAAGAAACCCACACATCCAGCACTCAGCATCTAACGAGGAACACACATGCAGCATCTAATGTCTAATGCAGGACACACACATGCAGCATTCAGTGTCTGATGCTGAACTTACGGGTACATAATTATTCAGCACTTGCAAATGCCTTCTTCAACATCCATTATAGTTCTCACATATGCAGCAGCCAACATCTAACGTAGAATTTGATACAGAACCCACATATGCAGCACTAAATATGTAAGTCAGAACTCACGTATGCAGCACTCATGGCCGGATAGACGGAGTAATATGGGATGGTTGCATAATATGGGAAGAGCCAAGTTTGCACTGCCCACGAGAGTTGAGCTGACGAGGCGAGATACAGCAAGCAAGCCAGGGTGTTGAAGACTGTCTCCTGAAATATGGGCCAGAGAAGAATTAGAGGCCTGTGTCGAGGAAGGGGGTGAGCTGGGGACAAGAGTTCATCTAATATTACATCTCTCCTACTCACGTTCCTCTGCTGGTTCACGTCATCAGGTCTTTCTCTGTCATTTCTACTCCCAGAATCTCGTGTAATGCCCCTCAACATCTACTTTACGAAGCTGTCCTACAAGATTCTTCTCCACATCCTACTTCTTCCAACCTGACCATCCTGTCTCTTTCTACAGTCTCCCAGCAGCCTTCCGAGAGAGGGAGAGAGAGAGAAAAATTATCACTAAACTAATACTTTGTGGAGAAGCTGTCTAAACATTCCTCGTAGACGTACCAAAACGGAAGAGCGGATGAGGCTAAAGGAGTTGGATGAGATGATGTAGCAGAAGGTGAGAAGGCAGACGACGAGGATGCAGGCGCAGACGGTGACCAGGAAGAAGGTGAAGGGGCGTCCGATGGCGGAACTGTAGCCGAGGCCGTAATTCAGCGTCAGTGTCAGGCAGATGGCGGAGAGTATCTGAGAAGGTGGAAGACAGGAGAAGTATAACCGGGTAGCCCCACCACCCTGTTGTATCAGTGCCACCACGTGAAGGCACCCGGGAGAGGGCACAATGTACGGACTCTCTCCCTCTCTCTCTAACGACTTTAATCCCATAACAGGTGGCCACAAACAAATCAATGCCATGTCGCCCTGTCCTCAGCCATTTAGTTGCCCTTGCTGAAAATCACACCACCCTCTCTCATATACCTCTCCCTTCCATCCCTCCATCTCATCCTTGGCCTCTTCCCATCCCTCTCCCTTTCATTCCCCCTCTCCCTTCCCCTCTCCCACTCTGCGTAGTTCCTCACCACTTCAATAATTTTCAGCCATCCGGGCCTGGACCTGAAGAACGTGATGTTGATGCAGGTACAGCAGAGGCAGCCACAGCACTTAAACCCAGCCTCGCCCCCCGCCCGCCTTGTGTACACTGCCGGTTGTACTACTGTAGGTCTTTGGGCCCCGGCATTCCACCCTACCGTCGTGTGCTGCATCCTTCTCGTGCCCTTCGCTTGCTTGGGTCAGAGGTGGTGGTGATGGTTGTGGTGTCGCTTCTGCAGGAAATATTGATAATAATAACAACAACAATGATAATAATAATAATAATAATAATAATACATTACTCGTATACCACCTTTCCACGTCATTACTGTCCGTCAGTTGTGCCAATTTGTGTTTTTAGAAATGTTTACCTTTTGAGTATGTCCTCCATTATGTCCTCCATCTTTCCGCTATGAGCTGTCTTCCCCTGGCCAAATATACCTTTGGCCAATGGATACACCTGGCCAAAGGATACCTCTGGCCAAAGGATACCCCTGGCCAAGTATACGCCTGGCCAAAGGATACCCCTGGCTCTCCTTGTAGTTCGGGTGTGTGTGCAAATGAAGTCAAGACATTTCGAATCCAATCTAGCTCAGTAGGCTGGACTGCTTTGGACTAGCCTTAATCAGCCAAAGTACCTCGTCAGAAGTGCAGTGTGACCTGATCCGACCAGGCTGGATCAGTCTATATAAAGTTTGTAGAAAAAAAAAAAAAAAAAAAAAAGCGCTAAAAGACAGACATTTTCAGTTTTCCCTTGCAACACAGCCCGCGAGTGTCTGTTTACTTCCAGGTGCCCAGGTGTACTGCTGATTAAAGAAGAGGACAAGAGGAAAACAAGCTAGGACAAGAGGAAAACAAGCTAGGACAAGAGGAAAACAAGCTTAGTCCACCAGTCAGACCAGCACAAGAATCGACCTCGAATTTTTCCAGCTGCAGGCGGATGTTCAAATCAGTTCACTATGGCTTCCCTCATGTATCATTATTAAACAATTTTGCATCAGATTCCTTTTGATTCCTTCAGAACGGTGATTTTTTTGTTGTTGATTTTATGTATTTATCTAATGGTTTATTCATTTATTTATTTGTTTATTGCTGCTGAGATTATTCTATTGAACCTAGGAGAGCCCTTTACACTGAAGAGGTAAATGAAGGGAGTATCGAATCCCTCTTGTTTGAAAAATCTCTTGCGAAGTTGAGAAATACTCTGGAAGAAGCAATAACAGCACCAATAATAATAATAATAATAATAATAATAATAATAATAAGTAAATGAATAGATAAAGGTAACACAAACCATCGTCGTGAAGGAGTTTAGTTACGTCAGGTTCTTACTCAATGTCGTATTTTCGTTTTGGCATGGGAGGCTATGTCGCATTTCTCCTCTTTACTAATTTATCTGTTACACCTCAATATTATCTACGTCATCCTTATCTTTTTCAGGATCAGCATAGTTTAGCAGCACAGAGGAGGATGTGAAGTTGTATTAGGGGACAATAAATAGCTAAGGAAGAGGAGTCACGGTGGCCGACGAGGTTGTACTCAAGTGCTGGGCTAATTATGGCTTGCTCTGATTTTTCCTTTGTAAACTATAGCCTCCTTGTTAAATGGTTTTTGTATAAAGGTGCAGCTGGTCTTCAACGATATTTAAACTCTGAAAAAGCAGTAAAATGATCAATATTCTCATCGAAGTAGAAGGGTCTTGCGTGAAAAGAAAAAAAAGTGAGTCATCCATTTTCTGCTGATCGCTCATCTTCGATTTCCTTTGTTTTCTAAATATCATCTTTCACGCCTTGTCAGAAGTCAGTTTTAGATATTTAACACTAATTTTCAGAGCAAATCCAAATTACAGTCGAGAAGACACAAAGCAAAGGAGTGCCATACAGTAGAGCCACAGAATACATAAAAACTACAGCCATGACGAAGACAGACTTGTAACTGAAGCAACCGGCATGATACCCATCCCCAAAATTGTCGTTTCCCACCCCAGGAGGTGACGCATTGAGAAGCACTGTTGAAGGATGCCCCACGGAACTGCAGCTCTTCATTCCTTCCACTTTCCTTCACATAGTTCTCCTATTTCTTTCCGCCCACCAACTCTCTTTTTTCAGCAGTTTTCTATTCAGGTAGGCTTGAGCATTGTTTTATCTTGGCTCCACCTTGCCATCCATTTGCATTAATTTTACTCTCGTCTTTGCCTTTGAAACTAACTTGCGTCTGCGTGCGTTGCGTGCTTTTCCTGTCCAGGTTGGCTTTAGCACAGTTTTAGCTTAGTTTTAGCTTACCACCCACTTGCACTCACTTTTGCCTCAGGGACTAACCTGCGTGTGAGTGCGTTGAGTGCGTGGTCGCGTCGGGCGGGGCACTGGGGTGTGTGTTTGTGTGTAGAGACAGTGACAGCACCCCTACCGCGGCTGCCACCACCACCGCACAAACTTTATTTTCGTCTCACCGGGACCCACCCACACACCGCTACACAGCTGCACCTCTCACCCAGACTCATACGAGTTTACAGAGCCTATCTACACACTGCACTTTTATTTTGTCTGAAAGAGAGAGAACTGCACATTCTATCTACACACCCCAGCCTCTGTAGCCTGCATGAGAGAGACTTACACACCCTATCTACACACTCCTGTTTCCGTAGCCTGCATGAGAGAGACTTACACACCCTATCTACACACTCCTGTTTCTGTAGCCTGCTTGAGAGAGACTTACACACCCTATCTACACACCCTTGCCTGTGTAGTCTGACTGAGAGACAATTGCACACATGACTTACACATTGTGCTTTATTTAGCCAAAATGAAGGAGAATTAATTTGATTTATTTTCTATTTCTTCGATCCGATAACACATTTCCAGTTTTATCTTTCCTGTCTCACCCATATCACACAAATTTTCACATCCCGTCCACACGCCACTGTTCCTATAGACAAGAAAAAAGTCTAAGCAAACTTTTAAAATATTGTTGGACTCTTAGCTCTCACGAATTTTTGTCTGCATAGCCATAGATAAAAAGTGGTAATGACTTAAAGAGATCTAATAATTATTCCTTTATAATTTGGCGGAAAAATAATACTGATGTGAGCTGAGTATTAATTCACACCGACTCTTATTACCCAAAGGTGGAATACTCAAACATATTTAAGATACATTCCTTGTTTTAATCTACGTCTATATTGGTAGTAAGGAATAGGCGCTGGAAAACCTGTCCTCTTCTTTCTCTTTTCCTTTTTTGAATAACCCGCGCACTTCTTTCCGCGTTCATTCTTCGATTACGTGCGCTATTCTTTCCGTATTCATTCTTCGATAACCTGCACTCTTCTTTCCGCTTTCATTCTTCAGTAAACTGCACTCTTCTTTCCTTGGTCACTCTTCGACAATTTCCCTTTCGTAAACCAAGATATACTTTTATGTGAGGAACGAGATCATGGGAAAATTTGTGCATTCTCCTTTACAAGTTTTTCATGGGAGAGCGAATCAGATTTTAACGAGAGAGAGTTGATCATGTGTCTGTGTATCCAGGCTGACAAAACACACACACACACACACGTCACAGTTTTAATTTTGCGACCAATATGAAAGGCAGTGACTGGATCTAACATATTCACCTCAGCAATTTTTACATGAATCTCGTGGCTCATACCAAAGTGAACCGCGATTCCTTTACCACGAAATTCACTTCAAGAACTAGGTAAAATCCTGTGGCATATATCATAGTATGCTGTACATTTCCTGTAGCAATATGATATGTGTGTGCAGGTATGACGAAGGCGGTATTTATAACCAGCGGCAGCGGGAGGTAGCTTGGTCTTGTTTACATTTTCTTGAAGCGGTACTCTCGTCGGTAAAGGAAGTTCCCTGACACCTTTACCTAAGCGATTTGTTTTGCTTCTTCCACCTTCCCGTCCTCTTCCGTGTTACGTAAATCTTTTCCAGTACCGCCATACTACATAAATGACGTCCAGAAGGATAATAGCCAGTCACATCCATGAATAAATCGCTATGGAAGAGTTGTTTGGGTGATGATGGGATTACTTGACGGGAGAAAGAGGGGGATTCACAAAGAGGATTTATTTATGATCGCGTCCATATTATAAATTATTATTATTATTATTATTATTATTATTATTATTGCTTTTCTTTCCGTTACAGGTGGCTTTACATTCAGTGACAAGCCAAATGGTTTCCTGTAAGCCACCAAGAACCATTTACATCGCTGGGTGGTAACCATGTAACCAAACCATATGTGCTCCCTACGTGTCAACAAGTGGGTTGGTGGAGGGTTAGTGCCCCTCCCCGTAAAACAAATAACTCAAAGTCAAATGGCCACCCCTTACGGGATTATGGCGTCTGGCAATAGATAGATAGATAGATTATTATTATTATTATTATTATTATTATTATTACTATTTTGAAGAGAGAGAAATGGGATGAGTATGTATCTCTTACTCCTTGACCACCGTAAAAAGAGGAGATAGATAGATAGATAGATAGATAGAGAGAGAGAGAGAGAGAGAGAGAGAGAGAGAGAGAGAGAGAGAGAGAGTAGCACACTGGTGAATGACGTCATGTGTGTGGTTGGGGTCAGGTGTGTGGTGGGGTCGTGTGTGTGGTATGGGCCCAGGTGTGTGGTGGGGTCAGATGTGGTTGGGGTCAGGTGTGTGGTTGGGTCAGGTGTATGGTGGTGTCAGGTGTATGGTGGTGTCGGGTGTGTGGTCGGGGTCAGGTGTATGGTGGTGTCAAGTGTGTTGTGGTGTCGGGTGTGTGGTCGGGGTCAGGTGTGTGGTTGGGTTCAGGTGTGTGGTTAGGGTCAGGTGTGTGGTCGAGGGTCAGGTGTGTGGTTGGGGTCAGGTGTGTGGATGGGGTCAGGTGTGTGGTTGGGGTCAGGTGTGTGGTTGGGGTCAGGTGTGTGGTCGAGGGTCAGGTGTGTGGTTGGGGTCAGGTGTGTGGTGGGGTCAGGTATTAATTAACCACCAAGCCACCTCACACACGGCCCCGTGGCGCAATGGTAGCGCGTCTGACTCCAGATCAGAAGGCTGGGTGTTCGAGTCACTCCGGGGTCACTTGAGTTTTATAGAGCACTGTGTTCACCCTGGCTCTATGTAGGTCACCGCGGCGTGCACACTGTGGCTCTGTGGGCTTCGTGAAACCTTCTCCTGAGCGATTTAGTATTTATTTTATACCGACGTTCCTCCTACAGACCACTTTGTTTAGTGTATCTCACTGTAGGCCACTTGACATTACTGTAAGTGGATCTGAACCTTTCGTGACATATCAGGCTTAGCGATTTATTACCTTCGCCAACGAAGCTGGAGGAGGTTATGTATTCGCCTGCGTGTCTGTTTGTCCAATAGATATCTCCAATAGTTCTCAGTGAATTTCAATAACATTTTTTGGAGGGTAGGCCATAGGCGAAGAAAGAATTGATTAAGTTTGCGGGCGAATCCGGATCAGGACTCGGCATTGGCGGAGGTATGCGCTCTCTGTGTGCTTTTCTAGTTTTACCTGTGACAGCTTAGCACACCCAGGCTCTTGTGATTCCCTCTCAGCTGAATAAAATCGTCTGGCGTTAGCTGAAGTATAATAAGAGAATTGTCACGATTATGGGAGATTCGCTTGTGTGTGTGTGTGTGTGTGTGTGTGTGTGTGTGTGTGTGTGTGTGTGTGTGTGTGTGTGTGTGTGTGTGTGTGTGTGTGTGTTTATTTGTCACCTACATATAGCCAGTAACAGGAGCTACTTTGAATGAAGACACTAAGTCGTATTGTCGTCGGTGAAAGGAGCTCCCTAACACCTCCTCCTGATCGATTTATTTTGCTTATTACACCTCGCTGTCCTCTTGTAGTCAGGGTAAGGAGATAAAGTATCCTTGTAAGTGGCTGTAGGACTTTAGTAGGCAGGATTTCTGAAAGATGCTGTTAACTTCAAAGATTAAGAAAATGCAGTAAGGGGAATTAGTGTTCTCTCTCTCTTTCTCTCTCCCTCTCTCTCTCTCTCTCTCTCTCTCTCTCTCTCTCTCTCTCTCTCTCTGAATATCACCTGAACACTAAGCATAAAAATAACATAGCAGCAAGACGCCTTACTCATATCACCATCATCTTAGGCTGACTTTAAGAAGGGCGGGAAGTCTAGTACCAGGATTCATATTTATCAAGACTCTTAACTAAATTTGCAGGATAAGCACGCCTCTAATATACTGTTATCATTTATCGTTATTTTGTGCCTTTTTTCGCTTCATTATTCACTCTAATTGTATAATGTATGATAGATGTATGAGTGAAATGTATGAATTGTCCTGTATACAAACTTAATCTTAGGTATGTTTATAAATACAGGGACAGGTGTAGGTTTTCCCTTCCCCCTGACCCCCCTCCTCACCACCCCCTCCCTCTCCCCTCCCCCTTCCGCCTCCCTAACCTCTCCCTGACTCCCTAACCTACCCCTTCCATCCCCTGTCCTCTTCCCTCCCCCTTCTTCTCCCTCCCCTTCCCCATTCCCCCTTCCCCCTTCCTCTCCCCTCCTTTCTCTCCCTTCTCCCCTTCCCCTCCCCCCCCCCGGGTCCGTCGCCTAGGTAACCCCCCAGGGTCGATAAGAGAGTGACCTCAGCAGTTCCTCCTCTCGACACCTGTGGCTTACCCCGAGTACACACGCCGGTCAGACTGGCGGACGAATGCTGTTTTTCCCTCCCTCGTCCCTCATAGCCCTGCAGTTTACAATTAGGGACCTGGATGTAACGCTGACGGTTGTGTGAAAGGCGGGAAGAAATAAAGTGTCTATGATCTTCGAGTGTTATGTAAATCCCTCCAATATCGCCATACTCTGCATAAATAACTTACAAAAGGATATTACCCACCCATATCCATAAATAAATCGCTAAGGAAGAGGTGTTAGGGAGCTTCCTTACCTGACGAGAGTACTAGCCTAGGGAAAAATATGCTGTGCCGGTGAGTTTTATTTATTTTCTCCTAACACCACTTCCTTAGCGATTTATTTTGCGCATTATACCTTGACATTCTCTTGTATGCTAATTATGTAGCTTTCCTCTCGGCATGGTTGGCATCAATAATTCACAAGAGGATGCTGAAATGTTAGGTGGAGAATAAATCTACTACTACTACTACTACTACTACTCTTATTGTATGCTTCTCCCTCCTCCTTCTACTGCTACTACTTCTACTACTGCTGCTGTGTGCTACTATTCCCCCTCCTACCACCACCATCGCCACCACCACTACTACACCTACTACTACTACTACTACAACTACTACTACCACCACCACCACTACTACTACTACTACTACTACCACTACTACTGCTACTATTGCTACTACTACCACCACTACTTCGATGTCAACTGATACTGAAGGTGCAAAGACAAGAGAAAGAATGTAAGGCCCATCCAAGTACTATTTCCCTTCCGTTTTCTGTGAGGTTACCCTTGCGTCAGGCTTTGTGGGGGGGACTTAGGTTCCTATGACTCACGCTGCTAAATAACATCATCGGGTGTTAAAGAAAATAAAATGGAGTTCACAGGAGAGAAAAAAGACAAAGTTTCGTTTCTCTTACTAACCCTAACTTGAAAAAACGGAAAAAAACAGAAAGAGTCGTGTTAGCCAAGAAGAAATCTCAAGTTTACACAATCCAGCGATGGTTTATGTTGAGAGAGAGAGAGAGAGAGAGAGAGAGAGAGAGAATATGGAACACAGACAGGCTAGTTCGGAGTTGTAACAGATCAATAGGATATGGTACTAGTCACGAAGAAGTGTCTTGGGAAGGATATGATGCCGTAGTAGTCTCATGTTCTATCAGTGAAATCAAAGGAAATATACTGCAAAAGGAAGAATATTACCAGTTTAAGGTAGAACTATAGAAATCATGTGTTAACTATCCCTATCAGCAAATCTGTACTTACTGTGGCCTATGAGTTGGCTGTCTGCTCTATCTAAAGGTGGTGTGTGTGTGTGTGTGTGTGTGTGTGTGTGTGTGTGTGTGTGTGTGTGTGTGTGCTAAGATAAAGCAAAATAATGACACAACTGAAAACGTAAATACAAATAAAAAAATAAAAAAATATGCAAGTCCACTCAAACACTAACACAATTTCCATAACTTTATCATAGTTCACCCTAAACCGTTTTCTATGATGATTTTAGTTAGAACCACTTCCGCCTCTTCCTCATACTCCTCCTCCATGGCAATGTTTGAAGAATTTGTTGAACACAGACTAGGACAGAAAAAGGTAATGGACAAAATAAATCGCTTAGGAAAAGGTGTTAGGGAGCTTCCTTAATAGAAGAGAGTACGGACCAGGGACATTTTCTTAGTGTTGATGTTATAAAGACGGGGAACTTATGTCTAAATGTACAGCCACAAAACCAGCAGCCACACAGGCGAAACTCTTGGAAGGCCAGTGTGAATCTTAGGAATATATATATATGTGAATTCTGTACATCAAGAATTACCCTTTTAGCAACAGGAAAAAACAACCTAAGCCCGTTAATAGGACAGGTTGGCTAGCGAAGAAAACAGGACTGCAGATTCTTCCCACTTCCCGCTGGCGTCCCCCCTTCCTCCTGTGAAGTCTTTCTCTTCCTACTAGTTACCTCTCTCATGCTCAGAGTAACTCTGGCACTACTTTCCCACTAACGCCAGAAGATTTCCCTCGGCTGAGAGTGGGTCGTAGGAGCTTGGGTGCTGATTCTGGTACCATTATTCCTCTCCTGGACAAGGCGACTCAGGTGTTCCACCCCAGCTAAGGCCAGATTAGGCTTAGATGAGAGTGAGGATGAAAGCAAGTTGGGGAGGAGGAGCGTTGAATTAGTGGAGGATTTTTTAGGTATACTTTTCACAGATAGTCGCATATTTATACTTGTGTCTGACGGGTATAAAGAAAGACAAATATATTAAAACTGGTATTATTTATTGCAGTAACGACAAATCTTTAAACGATGATGATATTGAGTATATGCAAAATGATCCGTTTCTTGAAGACACGAGACACAGTTCTTGCCTTTTATGTAATATCTTAATAGCTACAACAATTTCCACATTGCAAAACGTGGAGATGTACACTGACGTTCTTAAATGAGGATACACCTTGCCCATTTTGTCTACTGTAGTGTCCATTGTTAGTGATACATATTACTTTTCCTCCCTATTGCCTGGTGTACTGATGATAAGTGAATGAAGCAGTGAGTGAAACAGCTCCGTATCTCACCAGCAACGGACACTGAGAGAAGATGTGTATCCCTACTTACAGGTATGAATGCAGCTTTATTTCCCTGTAGAGCTAAACAACTGCTCACACTATAGTTTTTTTTTACACTAACTTGGCTTAGATTTTCGTCCATTTGTAGTTCATTTTATGTGGCTCAGCGGCAGAAAAAGGCAATCGAACGACTCAGTTTCTTTTTCACTACATTTCTTCGTGACCAGCACCGTATTTTAATCCACTATTATAACTCAGCATTCAAGATGGAGGGATGGAAAATTTAGGCAAAGCTAGTGCAAAGAGATCATAGCTAGTTCCTGGCAAGTCAGGAGTACTCGCAGCCAGATCCCAACCATCAACGCCAAATTCCGAGGTGTCAGGGGCCAAGAGTCAAGGGCTTTACCCCCCTTGGCTACGCCCCCAATACCTTCACTCCTGTATCCCTCAAACCCCCCTGCATCCACCTTATCCCTGCCTCCAGTCCTTCGTGGAGGCGGTGGTGCATTGGTTAACACGTCCAGCACGCAACTAGAAGAACCCGGGTTTGATCCTTCGGTTGGTTTAGTCTCTTAGCAAAGTTTGTTTTCCCCCAGTCCATGATCATTCAACAGAACTACCGGAAAAAAAATGTCCCAGTTCGAACGTCTTCCTTCACGACAGAACATTTTTATCCGACAGCACAATAGTTATATGTTCTCCAGCAACTAGGATATGCTGAGAGGGAGTATAGTCAGTGTTAAACTATGGGCTGTTTATAAGGTCCAATGGCTCTTCGATCACCTTCCCAGACTAAGAGCAAAATAGCCTTTTGTCTGGTTCTTATCACTTTGTTCGAAGGTAATATAATACACACGGTCACTGTCTCAGGCTTCTGCTCATGCCGGTAATGCTGGGGCTGAAGTTCTGCTGGCTAAACAGACCCTTCTTTTACATTTTCCTTGTCTGGTTCTAATCACTCCATTCGGGGGTAAAGGAATTAACATGGCCACCGTCTCAGTCCCTTCTTCATACCTTGTAATGCTGGGACCGAAGTAAGGACTAAATGGACCCCTTTTAGCTCGTTTACATGATGACAGACAAAAGTGGCTATGCACCTTTCACTTTAAACTGGCCTCGATTTTCGTCTCTTTATGCCACGTAGCTCGGTGGCAGAAAAAGGCAATGCTATGGCTCTATATCCTTACCACGGCACTCTTTCGTGACTAACATCATTTTTAGTGTCAATCCATTGTTATAACTAAGCCTTCAAGACGGAGAGATGGCAATTTTAGGTCAAGTTAAAGTAAAATGGGTATACCTGTGACTCTGAATATACACACACACTGGATTCATGTTCTGGAATTACAATGTACTTCTTCCCACTTGACTGATGCGTTTACCCGTGCAAGCGTAGGAGAGCCAGGTGTGCGTCTGTTGAAATAGGTATGGGTACGTCGTGATGAAGGTCAGTGTGTGTGTCATGTTGGTGAGTGTGTGTGCGAGGTCGGTTAGTGTGTGAGAGGTGTAAATGAGACGAATATGTGTTTGAAGAAGGGCGTGTTTGGTGTATGTGCTGTTGATGATTATGCTGAGGGGTACGGGTATGAGAGTGTGTGTGAAGAGGGCCTTGCGTGTGGGGATGAGAGTGTGTGTGAGAAGGAGAGTGTGTGCTAAGAGGAGTGTGCACACCAAAAGAAGGTGGGGGATCTATATCGGGAGGAAGATGAAGGTGGGAAGGAAAGTTTGTGTGAGGAGTGTGTGTGTGACTGTGAGGATGTGTATGGTGAGAGTCTACGTCAGGTGGAAGGTGTAGGTGGGAAGGGGAGTGTGTGGGGGTAAAAGATTGTGTGCTAGTGCGAGAGTGTATTTCGGAAGATTGCGTTTGGGGAGAGTGTGTATCAGGTGGAAGGTGTAGGTGGGAAGGAGAGGGTGACTGAGAAGGAAGATGAACATGGGAAGAAGTGTGTAAGTGAGGAGAGTGCTTGTTGAGAGAGGACACCAAATTCGGCTGTTGCTCCGTTTCAGGCTTGTTGTTGATTTGTTGTCCCCTCTTGAACTCGTCACTGCCGAAGAAGATGGGCGGGCCTCTGTAACACTTCAAGAGGCGAGCGCGAGTGCTTCTTGGGGCACGAGTTCGGGACGCAGGCTCACTTAGCAGCGCCCCCTGTGGATGGGTTAAAAATCACTGGTACCTTCAGAGGTGGTGTAGTATTTATAGTTTGCTGTTTAAGTACATCCAGCTGAAGAGATTGAAATACTCCTGCAACAAGTCATTTTATGGTGCTACTTTTGATGCTGGAGAGGGCCTTCACGTGGAGGCACTGAACGGCTCTCCTGCCTGGTTATACAAACGTCCCTCAGCTCCCTCCCTAACCCCCGAAAAGAGGATGGTGGACTCCAGGAGAAGGACAACCATAGCCTGCAGTCCACTGGGTTCACAGTCCATTGAGTCTGGAGTCACAGCCACAACAACTAACTTAAGCATTTGTTCTCTGTCCATAAAAGCTGATAGTTCAAGATCTTTACCAGGAACTTCTGAACTTTTATGAACATATTAACAGACGAACAGAAATAAATCTTAGTAATTATCTTAAAGTCACTAGTACTAACCACAGCAACTTACGGGGCACTAATGTAAAAGAATCTCGCCCTCAGACAACTGGGAGATGGTGAAGAGGGGCGCCTTCATGTGGGGGCACCGACAGAACTGGGTGGTGGAGCTACCTGGTTATACAAACATCACTCAGCTCCCTACCTACTCCCCGGGAGGAGGATGGTGAACTGAAGGACAAGATTAACACAAACCTGCAGTTCACCGGGTTCACGAATCAGATGAACCAACAACAACTACTACTACTACTGCTATTACTATTACTACTACTACTACTACTACTACTAACTCACCGTGTGGGGCCGGTCCGAGGCGCCTCCGCAGGGGTCATTCGCCCTAACTGCAGAAGAACGACAGAAAAAAGTTAATCACATAATCTGAGAGTCATACCTAACTTTTGATACCTCCCTGTCGTAAATTCTCTCTCTCTCTCTCTCTAGGAAGGAGAAGATGAGTGATGAATCCTCCCGCGTTTCCTTGTTCCTGTAAAAAAGAGGAAGAAGCAGAAAGTAAAAGGAGAAAATGCTGCGAGAGGAAAATTATCGTACTTTTAACCCAGAGACCATTTACTACGCTGGGTGGTAACCATATAACCAAAAGACGCCTGGTGGCCTAGTGGGTTTAGGCGCCTCAACCGGGTGGAGGCTGTAAGGGCTTCTGGGGGGTGGGTGGGGTTTATTGCTCTCATAATGCCACTCGGACGATTTTGTGCCAACACCAGACGATTTTGTGCCAACACCAGACGATTTTGTGCCAACATCAGACGATTTTGTGCCAACACCAGACGATTTTGTGCCAACACCAGACGATTTGTGCCAACACCAGACGATTTTATGCCAACACCAGACGATTTTGTGCCAACACCAGATTCCCCCCAGCTGTTGATTCTTGACTCTTTGCTGTATATCCATCTGTTGACCATCTGTTGACTCTTGATTCTCAGCTATATATCCATCTGTTGATTCCTGATTCTTACACACAATATACCAGCTGAGGAAAACCGTGTGTGGGCCTATCGTCCTTGCGGCCTAGGGAACGGCAGCATTGTGTGTAAAAAAAAATAAAGAAAAAAAGAGAGAAAAAAGAGAGAAACTGGTCTAAGCAACACCCAAAACAGTGTACGCCTGCGCCTTTGAAATATTTGTGCATTTTATTCGTAATTAAGTATAAAAATAAGCATTAAGATTTGTGTAATATCTATCTATCTATCTATTGCCAGACGCCTCAATCCCGTTTGGAGTGGCCACAAACAAATCGCCTCCAAGTCGCCCTGTCCCCCGCCATTTCACTGCCCTGCTCCCAACTCACACCCCCCTCTCTCATATACCTCTCCACCCCATCCCTCCATCTCATCCTCGGCCTCCCCCTCCCTCTTCCCCCCTCCACCTCACTCACATACACTCTCTTCGTCAGTCTTTCACCCTCCATTTGTGTAATTAAATAGAAGATTAGTTTTCATTTGACTCCAATTATTGCTGGAAGTATTTCGCGTTAGGGACATGACCATCTCTGTCTCTGTCTGTCTCTCTGTCTCTGTCTCTCTCTCTCTATTATGCAAGGAAGAAGGAACCAAAGGCCAGGAGCCCACAAGATTGTTCTCTCCAAGAAAAAAATAAAACAGAGCCAAATTCAAGATCCGTTCATTTCGAGATGCCTGGACACACTGCGTTTGACAGACCGGAGATCAAGTAGGAAGTACAGACAGAGGGAGACAGTTCCAGAGTTGACCTGTGGCATACATGAAGACCTGGGAGTAACATCTTTCCCAGATAATTGCCCCCAAAGCTTTCGAATCGTGTGTGTTGAAGAAACGAACCATTTTGAAAGTTTGAATTGCTTGAAACTGTCCAGTGCTATCTCGACTTTGGGACAGACCTCTTCTATAGTCTGTTTAAATTCATCTGCCAAATATCCGTAACCTCTTTCAGTAATTTGATGGCCAGGTGTAGTGAGATTGGCGCATAAATTTGGCTAGTAACCAAGGAGACTCATTCTTATCTCAAAACCAAGGCTTATCAAATTATCATACATCTACGACTTGGCATTCAGGATGGGGGAGTGGTCCAGTTCTATCAGGTGAAAATAAAAGGACTAGAGTTAGGGGGTTAGTGGAGGCTGCGTAGACCCCTCAAGCTCCCCTAAAGCTGAATAAAATCGTCTGGTGATAGCAATAAAGTTAAATCAAATGCAACATTGGAGTAAAAACTAGAATTATGTTCCTGCCATATACTTTTAACCATTCCAGCTCTCGTCATACTACGTAAATAAAAAGGGAAGCCATTTATGACGCTGGGTGGTAGTCATAGCATACAGTATAGCCCACGTATTCCCTGAGTGCCGTGGAAGTGACGAAGAGGGTATGCAGAGGGTTACTGACCTGTCCCGTTAAGGAAATACAAAA
Source organism: Coenobita brevimanus (assembly GCF_032717465.1). Classification (NCBI taxonomy): domain Eukaryota; kingdom Metazoa; phylum Arthropoda; class Malacostraca; order Decapoda; family Coenobitidae; genus Coenobita; species Coenobita brevimanus. The sequence continues at coordinate 1,026,959 of NC_136976.1, forward strand.
AAGAAAAAGAAAACGATAAAAGACTGACAAAAAAAAGTTACAGACGCAGATACAAGAAAATGATGGTCTTGGAAGGAACATAAACACTATCTTTCATCTTTCGCACAAACAATATTATTATTATTATTATTATTATTATTATTATTAGTAGTAGTAGTAGTAGTAGTAGTAGCAGAGGTAGTAGTAGTAGTAGTAGGACGAGGAGGAGGAGGAGTAGTAGTAGTAGTAATAGTAGTAGCATTATTATTATTATTATTATTATTATTAGTTGTTGTTGTTGTTGTTGTTGTTGTAGAAGTAACAGTAGTAGTAGTAGTAGTAGTAGTAGTAGTAGAAGTAGTAGTAGTAGTAGTAGTAGTAGTAGAAGTAGTAGTAGTAGTAGTAGTAGTAGTAGTAGTAGAAGTAGTAGTAGTAGTAGTAGTAATAGTAGTAGTAGAAGTAGTAGTAGTAGTAGTAGTAGTAGAAGTAGTAGTAGTAGTAGTAGTAGTAGGAACCCCAAGCTCATCTCAATGTGAACCCAATGGACTGCAGGCTGAAGCTGTCCCTCTCTACAGTCCACCATCCTCTTTTCGGGGGATAGGGAGGGAGCTGAGGGACGTTTGTATAGCCGGGCAGCTCCACCGCCGGGTCATATCAGCGCCACCACGCGAAGGCACCCCTCTCCACCTCCACAAAGCAGTAAAAAACAAATAAGTGTTGATGCATCTACAACCACACAATAAAATCTGTTTGTACGGTCGCCATTATGCATATAGATAGAGGCATTAGAAGCTTCGTATCAAATCTTCCCCAGCGACTTATTCTTCTCACCCCATCTTAGTCTTCCCTAGCATATTGTCGTTATTTATAGTTGTTTATATGGTTATTTTGAGTTATTTATAAAGACTAAATATCGGTGGGATACGAGTTGATATTAAGACAAACTAAATCGGTGAGGGAGAGGTGCTACGAAGCGTCTAAGGTCAACAGGTAGATAATTAAGGACACTAACTTGAGATGGCTGAGGCGAGACCCAAGGAAAGCAGGAGGAAGCAGGCGACGCGATGTGACCCCACCCACGCCATACCGGTCACTAAGCTGCAGGACACGAGGAGACCAGGGTTAAATAGGTCAGGGAGGGAGCTTTATCATGCAGGGTGGTCCATATGTAACGCACCTCTTACATCCAAGAAGCTACGCCCACACCAGCAGACTGATCCTTGCCCCCAACACATAAGATACCCCCTGTGAATGTCACCTGTATATTCATTTGTAATCAGTTATTCATATTTCCCACTTTCTTGTCTCTCTCTCTCTCTCTCTCTCTCTCTCTCTCTCACACACACACACACACACACACACACACACATACACACACACACTGCAACACTACATTTTCCTCCCTCGTAACTATAGCTTGTCCACACTAACTTGGCAAACATCTTCACCTTTCTCCCTTTAATTTACCCACAGCTCTACGACGAAACAAGACATCACCACGACTCTATATCTCACTCACAGCACTTCTTCGTGACTATCTCCATTTCATTCCAGCCACAGTGAGTTTCTTCCTTAAGTATTTCGACGCTTACTATCTTTTAAAACCATAACTATACTCTGTTCACTTAACTTGGCCCAAAATTGCCATCTCTCAGTCTTCAGTGATGAGTTACAGGAAGAGATTGTCACTAGGATTTCTGCTATAGGTCTTTCATCTTTATTTGGTCCAGACTTTCCTTCCTTTGTTGCTTATTTCACGTAGCTCATGGGCTGGAAAGACAGTACTAGGTAGATAAATGTAGATAGATAGAGAGAGAAAAGAAGAAGGAGGAGGAGGAGGAGGAAGAGGAGGAGGAGAAGAAGAAGAAGAAGAAATGGAAGAAGAAGAAGAAGAAGAAGAAATGGAAGAAGAAGAAGAAGAAGAAGAAAGAAGAATAGGAAATGGAAGAAGAAGAAGATGACGAAGAATCGGAAGTAGAAGAAGATGAAGATGACGAAGAATCGGAAGTAGAAGAAGATGAAGATGACGAAGAATCGGAAGTAGAAGAAGATGAAGATGACGAAGAATCGGAAGTAGAAGAAGATGAAGATGACGAAGAATCGGAAGTAGAAGAAGATGAAGATGATGAAGACGAAGAGGAAAGGAAGAAGAAGAAAATCACATGCCAAGGGGAAACTGAAGGAAAGATGCTATTTCCCCGACACCCATTACCGCAAATCAAAGCTGTCTCTTGTTTTTCTGAAATCTAAACAGACGCGGTTGTACACACTCTTGATATAAACACACACACACACACACACACACACACACAGACACACACTAATCTATAACTTCTCTCCAACAACACATCATAAAAACCATGATCAGATATGCGTTTCTTCATATCTCTTTTAAAACCGGACTCAATATTTCGACTGCTAATTCCATTTCGCTTATTTCACACTGTTACAAAATTTCCATGAATGGAGGACACCTGAAATATTTCATATGGATTATTTTTTTACTTATTTTTCTACACTTTCGTCTGATCTGTTACATAAAATAATTAGAGGATGTCTGTCACTTTCTTCCTCTGTGCAATTTCCACACAGAAAAACACACACACAGCGGGTGGCATTCTCTCGCGGTTGGGGAAGCCTGCTAACACCTCTTCCTTACCGGTTTATTCCCGATTCTGCTGCTGTGCTGTGTTCTTGTGCGTTATTCATGCCATCAATGTCAGTATTAAAAAAGATATAAGACAAAATAGAGAGGATGTTAATGGGTAGTTTGGAAAATAAATCGCTAAGGAAGAGGTGCTGGGGAGCCTCCTAGAATACGTGTCCAAGCCTCATCTACTAAAAAACAATATTATATAACAAGGAAAAATAAGAAGCGAAAATGAATAAAAAATGAATGAGTATTTTTCCACGGGTTTCCAAAAATATATAACCTGCTTTTCAGAGAGGAGAGTGAATCGGTGAGGCAGTGAGGCTTGTGGAAGAGACAAGGATAGCCAGCGTCGCCCACACCCCAGCTGAGAACACTGAGAGGCTGCAAGACTCCACACCTTTTACGCAGAC